>NC_136471.1:128062646-128134902 GCF_902686455.1 Sciurus vulgaris | reverse complement strand
TAGTGGAAATTCTTCACCAGCATAGCAGGAAAATCTTGTTGCCTTATCAAAAATAAAAACTGAAAATTAGCTTTCTTTAATAAACATATGTTAGTTTCATAAAATTTGTTGTACACAAAAGAGATACTATGGGATCCTGGCAGGGTAGCTAAAAACAATAAATGAAGACTAAACTAAAATAAAAAAATTAAGTGGTCAGCTGAGTTCAAAAGGAAAAACCGAATTAATCTCCATTTGCCAGAAGCAAAGAAAGAATAAAAGTCTATAGTGGAATTCTATGCGTGGAAGATCAGAGAGGTTTGAAGGAAATGGGTCAGGTATGGGTACTAGTGGCATGAAGTCCAGGTGGATTAAAGATGTCCATAAATTTTTTGCTATTTATATTTGACCAATAAAATGAGACAGAAATTATGCTATGTATTTTTCAAGGTCATAACATAAGAGATCTGCAAGTACCACGTTTTTCTCTTGGAGTTCAGCTGCCATGCTGTGTGAAACTCAAACAAACTTCATTGAATGGTCATATGGAGTAGTACAAAGTATATCCTATCCAAAAGTCCCAGGTGAGCTCTCGACCAATAGCCAACTGCCAGCTATGGAGTGAGCCATCTTGAATGTTTCATCTCCAATAAATCCTCGAAAATGACTGTGGCCCAGCTGCTACCCACATGGAGCAGAAAAATTACCCACTGAGCTTTGTCAACCTACTGACTGAAGAGAGATAATAAATGGTTGTTTTTGTTTTAAGCCAATAAGTTTCAGAGTAGTTTGTTACACAGAAATAAAGAAAAAAAAACCAGGGCCTGAGATAATAACACCCACATAGTAACAGAATTCAGGTTTTAGGCTCACACAGTGCAGCAGGGTTGATGCTGGAACTAAGATCTCTGTATAAATCTAGGATATGGAAATGCTGCTGCTCCCTTGATAAAAAGGATTCAGAAAAACTCTGTCCACTATCCCATAAAGACATAAAGAAGCTTGCCTTTCTTGTTTTTATTAGGAGGTTAGATGAAAAAACATCCTTGCACGAAAACTGAAGCCTCAGGTCAACATTATGCATGGGTGCGGAGTCTAAATTTATACTTTGTGCAGGATTTCTCCAAGCTGTGAAATTAACACAAAAACTGATCAAGGATGAATGAAACCCCTTGAGTACTTTATAGAAACAATTTAAAACTGTTCAGTTGAAACACTTCCACAATTTAAGGTAACTGTGACACTTACTGGAGTGGGGATTTCTGCTGAAGATGAGCTCACAGTAAACATTGCAAACTACTTGAAGAACTGATTCACCTTGAAGAAGAATCAAAAGACACAAAACACAAAAGGATTAGCAACCCTTGAACTTGAGATAAATCCAGCGGGAGAATCTGTTTTTAAAATGTGTGTTTAAAAATTATTTTTCAGGAAAAAAGCAAGAAAAACGGAACTGGAAAGAATCAACAAGATACATATATACATATTCTTTCTCTCTCTCTCAGCACATACCTTTGGAAAAGAAAAAAAATTGAATGGGAAGAAGTGAAAAATATTATCATTGAATTAAAAGCTTAATTGGAGCTCTGGGGTGTAACTCAGTGTACAGTGCTTGCCTAGCATGCATGAAGCACTGGGTTCAATGCCCAACACATATACACCAAATTATTAAGAGTTTTAAACAGACTTGGCCCAATTGCAAGAGAATTAATGAACTAGAAGATAGATCTTTAAAATACCTCTAATGTATTAAAAATGGAAAGAGATTAAGGCATATGAAGGATAATGGGAAAAGTTCTAACCTATGTCTAAAAGAGTTCTAGACAAAAGACAAGAGGTAATAGCAAGAAGGAATAATTAAAGAGATAATAGATTAAGTATCTTATTGAAGTTCTGGCAGTCACAATTATATTGGTTATCTCATTGATTATGAACATAGAAGACTGAGATTTACCATTATTCTCATTTTCAGTTGAGAAAAATGAGACCGAATAGCTATAAAACTTGGCATTAACTTCCTCTTCTCTCCACACTAGTGTTTGTGCAAGCCCCTGTCCTCCCATACCATTTACATTACTGTTTAGTCAAGTCCATGCATGACTTCCATGTGGTCAAATTTCATGGGCATTGAAACTATCTTCTTGACCCAACACCCACACCAGAAGAATGAACACTCCTAGCTCTCCAGCTTCTATCCCCCTGGCCTACATTTTCTATTCTCCCTTCCTCTACACTGGTTCTCAAACTTTAGTGGACATAAAAATTACTAGAGAAGCATGCCCAAAATACAGATTTTTGAATTTTTAGTGACTTTAGTTACTTCAATGCAAGTAGAAACTTAGATTAATTCCAATTTCCCCTTATAATTGTTCCTTTTGTGTTTCTTTTATTTTCATTGTTTCTACATATCTTCCAAGCAGTCATGACTGTTTTTAATACTTCAACTTTTTCTTAAGTTGCTCTTATTTCCCCTTTACTCTATGTTGATTAAGACACATTTGCTTAGTCAAAATAGTCCCTTGCCCTTTAGTTATTTTTTGTGTTAGGTCCCAAATATTTATTTTCTAACATATGCCTCCTTTTGTTTTTAAAAGTCCTCCTTGTGGACAGATATAAAGTTGATAAGTTCTTATCTGTTGAACATGTATTGTTCAGGAAAATACCTCCCAACTTTGCCTCCAAGAATACAGTAATTCTGCCTAGGAGATATCCTCTCATTGACCCCACATCCAAGCCAGGGATAGACTCAATTTACAGCAGTCTCTTCTGACTCCTCTTTAGTATATTTTAACTTCTCTGCATCTTCTCTTAGAGCCTGAACACAATAACTTCTCTGGGTTTAGATGTGAGCTTACGTTCCCTCCTACAATAACACTCACCTCAATTGATAAAACAATGCCAAACAGGAATCAGAGTACTTGTTTATGATACTCTGTAAGAACCAGATACTAAGAAAGTGGGGTGGAGAATATCAAGGCTGTGCAGGACCCTAGCAACCTCTTCATCCAAATCTAGGAAGTAACACATGAAGATGAGTCAGGGAGGAGGAAAGAGGGGAAGGAAGAAGAGGCAAAGGAAAGAGGAAAAATAAGACTGATAATGTTGGGCCTATGAGGGCATCCTGAGACTTTTGGTTCCATGGGATTTACTCATGCATTCATATGGAACCAGAAGGAGAGATGGAGTTAATGGTTTTTAAAGCACAAAAACTAATAAAACTTGACTAGCAAATGGCTTGCTTTGTGAAGGAAAATGTAGAGGTGAGTCTAGAGTAGAAGAAAGATTTGTGACTATTATTTCCTCTATTTTCTTGTTCCCTAAATCTATCTTGCAACAAGCTGCCCAAACCACTTCATACTGTGTGCATAATATGAAGCTCCCTTAATCTAGAATTCAAAGCTTTCTATAATCTCACCCTAAAGTGGTAGGATTTCTGTTATCTCCAGCCAGGTGATTACTTGGTATCATCCTTTTTCCTTTTATTACTTGGTTAAACTGTTTTTCTCTCCTTTGAAATACTCTGTCAAAGCCTTGTTCAAATGCAACTTCTTACATGAAACATGACTGAATATCTCACCAAAACAGCTAGGACCGTCACAGACTAGAAAAAGCAATTCTAAACTTCATTTGGAAAAATGAGATACCTAGACTAGACAAAGCAATCCTGAGCAAAAAGATTGATGTTGGAGGCATTACAACTCTAGACTTCAAAATATACTACAGAGCTGCATGGTACTGGTGCCAAAACAGGCATGAAGACCAATGGAATAAAATAGAAGAGACAGAGACAAACCCACATAAATACAGTTATTTGATACTAGACAAATATGCCAAAAAACATTAGTTGGAGAAAAGATTATCTTTTCAACAAATGATGTTGGGAAAACTGAAAATCCATATGTAGAAGAATGAAATTTACCCTCTATCTCTCACCCTGCACAGAAATCAACTCTAAGTGGATCATGGACCTATGAATTAGACCAGAAACTCTACAACTGCTAGAAGAAGATGTAGGCCCAACATTCCAACAAGGTGGCCCAGGAACCAACTTCTTTAATTACACCCATAAAACAGAAGAAATAAAACCAAAAAACCAATAATTGGGGTGACATTAAATTGAAAAGTTTTGCCAAAGTTAAGGAAATAATTAAGAGTGTGAAGAGAGAGCCAACAGAATTGGAAATCTTCACCATGTTTTCCTCAGAGAGGGCATTGATATCCAGGATATATAAAGAACTCAAAAAACTTGACCCCTCAATAACCTAATTAATAAATGGTAAAACTAAACAGATACTTCTCAAAAGAATACAATTGGTCAACAAATATATGAAAAATGTTCAAGATCTCTAGCAATTAGGGAAATGCAAATCAAAATTCTACATTGAGATTTCATCTTGTTTTAGTCAGAATGTCAATTATGAAGATACAAATATAAATAACTTGGCAAGGATATGAGGGAAGGTACACTCATACATTGTTGTTGTGAATGCAGATTAGTGCATCTACTCTATAAAGCAGATTTATCAAGAAGGAGATTTATCAAAAACTAGGAATAGGCCAAGCACAGTGGTGCATGCCTTTAATCCACTTGGGAGACTGAGGCAGGAGGATCATGAGTTCAAAGCTAGCTTCAGCAAAAGTGAGATGCTAAGCAACTCAGTGAGACCCTGTCTCTAAATAAAATACAAAATAGGGGTGGGGATGTAGCTCAGTGGTTAAGTGCCCCTGAGTTCAATCCCCAGTACCCCAAAAAACAAACAATAAAACAAACTAGGAATGGAATGACCATATGATCTAGCTATCCCATTCCTCCGTGTATACCCAAAAGATTTAAAATCAGCAACTATAGGTATATATCCACATCAACATTTATAGCAGCTCAACTCACAATAGCTAAGCTATAGAACCAACCAAGGTGTCTTCAACAGATAAATGGATAAATAAAATGTGGTATACATACACAATGGAGTATTACTCAGTCATGAAGAAGAATGAAATTGTCATTTGGTGGTAAATGGATGGAGCTGGAGACATCATGCTAAGTGAAATAAGTCAGACTTAGGAAGCCAAAGGTTAAATGCTTTTTCGTGATAGGAAGAGGCTAGCAAATAATAAGGGGAGGGGAGAAAGAGGGAGAGAGAGAGAGAAAGAGAGAGAGAGAGAGAGAGAGAGAGAGAGAGAGAGAGAGAGAGAGAGAGAGAGAAAGGAAAAGGGAGGTACTGGGGACTGCATTAGAATAAATTATATTCCAAGCTTTTATAATTATGTCATAATAAATCCTAATGTTATGTATAACTAAAAAGAACAAATAGGGACTGGGGTTGTAGCTCAGTGGTAGAGCACTTGCCTAGCATGTGTGAGACCCTGGGTTCGATCCTCAGCACCACATAAAAATAAATAAAGGTATTGTGTCCACCTACAACTATATATATATGTGTGTGTGTGTGTGTGTGTGTGTGTGTGTGTGTGTGTGTGTGTGTAAAGAACAAATAAAAACCAATTAGGTCCTTATTCTGAACTTCTATAGCACTTCATAATAATAAAAATGATAGGTGACAAATAAGTGCTGTAGTTTGGATGTTGAATGTCCCCCAAAGACCCATAGGTTAAGGGCTTTCTCCCCAGCATGGCACTATTGGGCAGTGGTAAATCTTTTTTTTTTTGGTTGAGACATGAAGTTTGTACATTTTTTTTTTGTACTGGAGATTGAATTCAGGGGCACTGAACCATACTTCCAGCCCTTTTTATACTTTATTTAGAGACAGGGTCTCACCAAGTTGCTTAGTGCCTCTCTCTAGCTGAGGTTGGCTTTGAACTCCTGATCCTCTTGCCTTAGCCTTCTGAGCCTGTGGGATAACAGCAGTGTGTCATCTCACCAGGCCCTGAAATTTGCAAATATTTATGGGGTACATTATGGTAGCTCAATATATGTATACAATGTTTAATAATCAGATCAGGACAATGAGTATTTCCATCTCTTCAGCCATTATTTTTATGTGCTCAAAATTTCAAACTTTTCTTTTCTGGTCATTTTGAAATATATCATAGATTGTTTTAATCTACCTTATGGTGCTAAAGAAGAACCAGAAATAATTTCTCTACTCTGCCCTATTAATCTTCTTTATATCCCCCTCTCATTCCCAATCTCTAGTGACCACTATTCCATTTTATTCTATAAGATTGACTGGTAGTTTTCACAAATGAATGAGACCATGTGGTATTTGTCTTTCTGTGCCTGGCTTATTCCACTTAACATAATGACCTCCAGTTCCATCCATGTTTCTGTAAATGAAAAGATTTAAATTTTTATGACTAAATGGTATTTCATTGTGTGCATATAGGTGGTGGAATATTTAAGAGGTACACCATAGTAGGAGGTCTTTAGGTTATTAGAAGCATGCTGCCAGAAAGGATTGTAGGAACCTGGCCCCTTCCTTTCTCTCTTTTGTTTCCTGGCCTTAAGGTGATTGAATTTCCTCCGCTACGTGCTTCTAACATGATGTGCTGCCTCTCACCACAGGCCCAAAGAAACAGGGCCAAACAATCATGGACTGGAATCTCTAAAACTGTGAACCAATCTTTATATAGTTGATTATCTCAGGTATTTTTTATAGTGAAAGAAACCTAACTAACACACAAGGACAAAGTACTTACTATATGCGATGCTCTGTTCTAAGCATTTTACATATATTAATTTCACCTTTACAACAACCTCAGGAGGAAAGTAATATTATTACCAGTTTAGAGATGAGGAAATAAAGGCAAAGTTTAAATAAGTTGCAAAAGGTCACATATACTTTTTGTTGTTTTTAGCACATTGCATATGATGTGGTTGCAAATATTTGTTTTCTACACATCTCATTTCTCTATGGAGGATCCAAGGTCTTTAAGCATTGAGTCTTTGCTTAGCATCTTTCATATTTCCTATGGTAATGCATATTACAAAATAAGATATGTAACAAATATTGGTGAAAGGGAGGAGGAGAGGAAGGAAAGAGAAAAAGAAGAAACAAGACAGTAGAAAGAAGTGAAAGATCCAATCATATACGACTGAGAGGAAAAGACAATAGTCATATTTCAGTAGAAGGTGTTTTCACTTCAATGAATACTAGTCCAAAATTCCTTTTATATTTCCATCTATGTTACCAGTAGACAAAAATAACCATAGTCTTAACATTCTAACAGAGAAGGATAATTTATTAATTTGGAGACTGTTATAAAGCATGAGTATTTGTTCTCCTCAATTTAATCCCTTTGCTGATCACAATTGTAATGTAATGGTCATGAGATACTGTTTTTCTTTATTTCTTATTGATCTAGGTGACTTTCAGTATTGCTTAGAAATTTAGTATAATTCTGACAAATACTATCTCTGACCTTTGGTTATTAACTTCATTGGGTAACTGAACAGTTATGGTGATTTCCCATTCCTCAATGAATCATCTAACTGTCATGGATGGTAGCAGCAGGGACCATCTAAACCCTTTCTATTTCCTTTTATCATTGATCACTGCTTCCAGATCTGTTCTGCCAGGGATTAACAAAGTTTTTCTTTAAAGGGCTGAGTAGTAAACATTTCCATATTTGTAGACCACATAATTTGCAAATACTCAGCTCTGCAGTTGTAGCACTAAAGCCTGTAAAATTTCTCCACAAATGGGTGTGTCTGTGTTTCAATAGAAATAAATTTATTTATTTATAAATGTTGGTATTATGTAGGATTTGACCCTTGGGCTGTAGTTTGCCAACCCCTGCTATATCAGACCTTCAACTTTGCCCAATGCTAAAAACGAAGAAGATTAGTATAGAAATTAAAGATGTGAGTGAAGACACGTAAGTATAATTTATTAATACTGCAATTCCTTTTGCAGAGGCCCCTGTCATCTTAATGCTAACTCTTATGACTATGTACAGGTAAACAAATTCTTGATTCACCTCCTTTCCAGAATAAATAAATATTTTTAATGAGACTGCTTAAGTCAAGAGTTTATATTTTAAGGAAAGTGACATTTCCTTTGTATGATTGGAAGTCTAACATAAATGTAACTAGCATTTAGGCTAGAAGGAATATCTTACTTCTGCATCATTTTCAATTTATCAAAACTGTCAGAAAAGACTCCAGTAAAGGTAAGCAAAAGAAATGGTAAACAGGGTCCAAATTTATTTCCTTCAATTTTACAAGATAAGGATGAAAGTATGAGAAAGTGAGTTACAGGGAATAACTGAAGCATAAAGATGAGGGCCTTCCAACGCTCCAAAGGAATAGTTTTATCCTTGGTATTAACCTCAGGCCTTATAATAGATCTCCTGGAGGAACTGGGATCTGCTGACCAATTATTACATTTTGTAATGACCAAGAGCCTGACTTTCTGTAGTACTAGATGAAACAATGGTTTGAAGATGATGTAGGGAAGGCTCATCTCCTCCCACGTTCATGGCTGGAGGATCATATCCTTGCCTCTAGTCTGCATGTGGTAGTGACTGAAGATTAGGTAACTATATGCTATATATATATATATATATATATATATATATATATATGTATATATATATTTTTTTTTTGTAAACAAATGGGATACATGCTATTTCTCGGTTTGTACATGGCGTAAAGGCATACCATTTGTGTAATCATAAATTTACATAGGGCAATGTTGTTTGATTCATTCTGTTATTTTTTCCCTTAGCATAATATTCTCCAATTTCATCCATTTGCCTGCAAATGCGATAATTTTATCATTCTTTATGGCTGAATAATATTCCATTGTATATATATACCACAGTTTCTTTATCCATTCATCAACTGAAGGGCATCTAGGTTGGTTCCAAAATCTGGCTATTGTGAATTAAGCAGCTATGAACATTGATGTGGCTGTATCTCTGTAGTATGCTGATTATAAGTCCTTTGGGTATAGGCCAAGGAGTGGGATAGCTGGGTCAAATGGAACCACTTTTTCTGAGGAATCTCCACACTGCTTTCCAGAGTGGCTGCACTAATTTGCAGCCCACCAGCAATGTATGAGTGTACCTTTCTCCCCACATCCTCGCCAACACCTGTTGTTGCTTGTATTCTTGATGATCGCCATTCTAATTGGGGTGAGATGGAATCTTAGGGTGGTTTTGATTTGCATTTCTCTTAATACTAGAGATGTTGAACATTTTTCCATATGTTTGTTGATTGCTTGTAGATCTTCTGTGAAGTGTCTGTTCATTTCCTTAGCCAATTTGTCGATTGGGTTATTTACATTCTTGGTGTAGAGCTTTTTGAGTTCTTTATAGATTCTGGAGATTAGTGCTCTATCTGAAGTATGATTGGCAAAGATTTTCTCCCACTCTGTAGGCACTTTCTTTGCATTGCTGATAGTTTCCTTTGCTGAGAGAAAGCTTTTTAGTTTGAATCTATCCCAGTTATTGATTCTTGCTTTTATTTCTTGTGCTATGGGAGTCCTGTTGAGGAAGTCTGGTTCTAAGCCGACATGTTGAAGATCTAGACCTACTTTTTCTTCTACAATCTGCAGGGTCTCTGGTCTAACTCCGAGGTACTTAATCCATTTTGAGTTGAGTTTTGTGCATGGTGAGAGATATGGGTTTAGTTTCATTCTGTTGCATATGGATTTTCAATTCTCCCAGCAACATTTGTTGAAGAGGCTATCTTTTCTCCATTGCATATTTTTGGCACCTTTGCCTAGTATGAGAAAACTGTATTTATTTGGGTTTGTGTCCATGTCCTCTATTCTGTACCATTGATCTACCTGTCTATTTTGGTACCAATACCATGCCGTTTTTGTTGCTATTGCTTTGTCATAGAGTTGAAGATCTGGTATTGTGATACCCCCTGCTTCGCTCTTTCTACTGAGGATTGCTTTAGCTATTCTGGGTTTCTTATTCTTCCAGATGAATTTCATGATTGCTTGCTCTATTTCTGTAAGGTACATCATTGGGATTTTAAATGGAATTGCATTGAATCTGTAGAGCACTTCAGGTAGTATGGCCATTTTGACAATATTAATTCTGCCTATCCAAGAACATGGGAGATCTTTCCATCTTCTAAGGTTTTCTTTAATTTCTTTCTTTAGTGTTCTGTAGTTCTCATTGTAGAGGTCTTTCACCTCTTTTGTGAGATTGATTCCCAAGTATTTTATTTTTTTCAAGGCTATTGTGAATGGGGTAGTTTTCATAATTTCTCTTTCTGAGGATTCATCACTTATGTAAAAAATGCATTGGATTTATGAGCATTGATCTTGTAACCTGCTACTTTACTGAATTCACTTATGAGTTCTAAAAGTTTTCTGGTAGAATTTCCTGGTTCCTCTAAGTATATAATCATATCATCAGCAAATAGGGATAGTTTGAGTTCTTCTTTTCCTATTCGTATTCCTTTAATTTCTTTGGTGTGTCTAATTGCTCTGGCTAGCGTTTCAAGGACGATGTTGAATAGAAATGGTGAAAGGGGGCAGCCCTGTCTTGTACCAGTTTTTAGGGGGAATTCTTTCAGTTTTTCACCATTTAGAATGATATTAGCCATGGGCTTTGCATAGATGGCCTTTACAATGTTAAGGAATGTTCCCACTATCCCTATTTTTTCTAGTGTTTTGAGCATGAAGGGGTGCTGTATTTTATCAAATGCTTTTTCTGCATCTATTGAAATAATCATGTGATTCTTGACTTTAAGTCTATTGATATGGTGAATTACATTTATTGATTTCCTGATGTTGACCCAACCTTGCATCCCTGGGATGAAACCCACTTGATCACGGTGCACTATCTTTTTAATATGTTTTTGTATGCGATTTGCTAAAATTTTGTCGAGAATTTTTGTGTCCATGTTCATTAAGGATATTGGTCCGAAATATTCTTTCCTTGATGTGTCTCTGTCTGATTTAGGTATCAGGGTGATACTGGCTTCATAGAATGAGTTTGGGAGGGTTCCCTTCTCTTCTATTTTATGGAATACTTTGAGAAGTATTGGAATGAGCTCTTCTTTAAAGGTTTTGTAGAACTCGGCTGAGAACCCATCTGGTCCTGGACTTTTCTATGTTGGTAGGCTTTTGATGACCTCTTCTATTTCATTACTTGATATTGGTCTATTTAAATTTTGTTGTCCTCCTCGTTCAGTTTAGGCAATTCATATGTCTCTAGAAACCTGTTGATGTCTTCAAAATTTTCTGTTTTGTTTGAGTATAGATTTTCAAAAAAGCTTCTAATTATGTTTTGTATTTCAATCGTGTCTGTTGTGATATTTCCTTGTTCTTTCCGAATTTTAGTGATTTGGGTTTTCTCTCGTCTTCTCTTTGTTAGTGTGGCTAAAGGTTTATCAATTTTGTTTGTTTTTTCAAAGAACCAACTATTTATTTTGTCAATTTTTTGTAATGTTTCTTTTGTTTCAATTTCATTGATTTCGGCTCTGATTTTAACTATTTCCTGTCTTCTACTACTTTTGGTGTTGCTCTGTTCTTCTTTTTCTTGGGTTTTGAGCTGTCGTGTTAGGTCGTTTATTTGTTGAGTTTTACTTCTTTTATTGAATGTGCTCCATGAAATAAATTTTCCTCTAAGTACTGTTATAGTGTACTATAGTGTCTCAGAGATTTTGATATGATGTTTCTTTGTTCTCATTTACCTCTATGGAATTTTTAATTTCCTTCCTAATGTCTTCTGTTATCCATTCATCATATAATAGCACATTGTTTAATCTCCAGGTGTTGGAGTAGTTTCTGTTTCTTACTCTTTCATTTATTTCTAATTTCAATCCATTATGATCTGATAGAATGTAAGGTAGTATCTCTATGTTCTTGTATTTGCTAACAGTAGCATTGTGGCATAATATATGGTCTATTTTAGAGAAAGATCCATGTGCTGCTGAGAAGAAAGTGTATTCCCTTTTGGTTGGATGGAATATTCTATAAATGTTCGTTAAGTCTAAATTATTGATTGTGTTATTGAGATCTATGGTTTCTTTGCTCAATTTTTGTTTGGAAGATCTATCCAGTGGTGAGCGAGGTGTGTTAAAATCACCTAGTATTATTGTGTTATTGTCTATTTGGTTTCTGAAATTGAGAAGGATTTGTTTGACATACATGGATGAGCCACTGTTTGGGGCATAGATGTTTATGATTGTTATATATTGCTGATTTATTTTTCCCTTAAGCAGTGTGGAATGTCCTTCTTTATCCCTTCTGACTAACTTTGGCTTGAAGTCCACATTATCTGAAATGAGGATGGATACTCTAGCTTTTTTGCTGAGTCCATGCGCATGGTATGTTTTCCCCCATCCTTTCACCTTTAGTCTATGGGTATCTTTTTCTATGAGGTGAGTCTCTTGCAGGCAACATATTGTTGGATCTTTCTTTTTAATCCAGTCTGCCAGTCTATGTCTTTTGATTGATGAATTCAGGCCATTAACATTCAGGGTTATTATAGAGAAATGATTTGGTTTCCCGGTCATTTGGTTCATTTTTAAAATTTTGTTTATTTATTTGTTTGACACAACTTGTTTCCTCCTTTATTTGACAATTCCTTTAGGATAATTCCTCCCTTTGCTGATTTGCTTCTTTGTTTTTCATCTCTTCCTCATGGAATATTTTGCTGAGAATGTACTGTAATGCTGACTTTCATTTTGTAAATTCTTTTAGCTTTTGTTTATTATGGAAGGATTTTATTTCATTGTCAAATTTGAAGGTAAGTTTTGCTGGGTATAAGATTCTTGGTTGGCATCCATTTTCTTTCAGGGCTTGAAAAATGTTGTTCCAGGCCCTTCTAGCTTTTAGGGTCTGGATTGAAAAATCTGCTGATATGCGTATTGGTTTCCCCCTGAATGTAATTTGGTTCTTTTCTCTCACAGCCTTTAAAATTCTGTCTTTATATTGTATGTTAGGTATTTTCATTATAATGTGCCTTGGTGTGGGTCTGTTGTAATTTTGTATATTTGGAGTCCTATAAGCCTCTTGTTTCATTCTTCAGATTTGGGAAATTTTCTGGTATTATTTCATTGAATAGATTGTTCATTCCTTTGGTTTATTTCTCTAAGCCTTCCTCAATCCCAATAATTCTTAAATTTGGCCTTTTCATGATATCCCATAGTTCTTGTAGATTCTGTTCATGATTTCTTGCCATCTTCTCTGTTTGTTCAACTTTGTTTTCAAGGTTAAATATTTTGTCTTCAATGTCTGAGGTTCTGTCTTCCAGGTGTTCTATCCTGCTGGATATGCTTTCTATGGAGTTCTTAATTTGATTTATTGTTTCCTTCATTTCAAGGATTTCTGTTTGTTTTTTATTCAATATTTCTCACTCTTTATTGAAATGATCTTTTGTGTATTGTATTTGCTCTTTCAACTGTCGATTGGTGCGATCATTCAATGCCTGCATTTGCTCTTTCATCTCATCATTCAATGGCTGCATTTGCTCTTTTATCTCATCGTTTGCTTCCCTCATCATTGTAATTATGTACATCCTGAACTCCCTTTCTGTCATTTCTTCTGCCGTGCTGTCATTGGAGTTTATTGATGTAGCATCTAGATTTGTTTGGGGCATTTTCTTTCCTTGTTTTCTCATATTGTTCAGGTATCAGTGGATCACTGAGATATTGCAGATTTCCTCTATCAACTTATAGTGTCCCTGAAGATTTCTAGTATATCCCCTCTTAGCCTTCAGTAGGCTGAAGTCTTGGAGGAAGTTGATAGTGTGGTGCTCCACAAGGAAGTTGCCTCTGTAGGAATGGTGGCCTTCAGGTGGGGTATATTCCCTGCTAGTGGGCAGAAGTGCCTCCACTTGTTGACCAATGGTCATCCAAAGGGGAACTAGGCTGCAGGCTGAGATAAGGCCTGTTTGGTCCTGTGTCTCTGATTTTACCATCCTTGTGGGAAAACATCACCGGGAGGGAAGACTCACCTGGTGGGGAGGTCTCGCTGGTCAGTTCCCCTCCTAGACGTTCCCCTCAATTTACAACTACCACCTGGGCTGGGCTGCCTTCCTCTGCAACATTCCCAGGGGCCCGGACCTACCTCCTGGGCCTGGGTGCCTCACCCTTTGCAGACGAGTCTCCTTAGGCTGCCTCTGAGTCCAAGTGACCCGTCGCACTCCTCCTCTTCCTCCTCCTCCAGGCAGGCCCCGGTGTTTAGGAGCAGTCGCTCTGAGTCCAAATAGCTCGCCCCGCAGCTCCTCCTCTGGGCAGCTGCCCGGAGCCCCAGTGGTTGCTCCGAGTCCCAGCGCTGTGCTGAGCGGCCTCCTCTACGATGCTCCCAGTTGTCCGAGTTCACTGCTGTAGCGGGTGGAGGGGTGTCTCGCCGGGCAGCTCTTCTTCACAAAGTTCCCTGCATTCCGGGACTACTGCCCCATCCAGGACGCCTCCCCAACGGGAGAGACTCACCTGGCTGCTTTGAGTTGGTCCCAGGTCTCTCAATATCTCCTCTTTTGAATCCTGAGTCCTGGAGCAACATGAAATGCAGCCACCGTGTAGTCTGCCATCTTGAAACCCCCTATATATTTTTTTAATCTCACTCATCTACCTATTATTCCTGAGAATAAGTTCCATGAACCTTTTTCTAGAATCTTTCTGAGAACTGCTTACTCTTAATTTCCGTCTTCTCTCTTTTCCCCTTAACCTATGTTTTCCCACCATGTCCTTTTTTTCTTCTTCTACTCTTCCCCCTTCCCTCAGATTTCCTGCACTCAGTGATAGCTCTGGATGTTCATTGAGTGATATAGCCCTTAACTTTGGAAAGAGTTATAAAGCTAGCTTTCATTTAAATTCTTTTAAAATCATAAGCTGGCAATTTAGAACTCAGATCACTGGTTACAGGATTACAGATGGTTATATGACTAACAAACCACAGAAATTTTTTGGTTTGAAGTCATTCCTAGAGAAATTTTGTTATTAGAATACCTTATTGTTGGCCTCTTTTCAAATCTCTTCTCTTGCCTCCTTTGTGCATTCTCTGCCCTGTTCTGCTGAATCCTTCCACCATCCTAAATTCCATTTTGTGGAGTGAAAGAAGCTAGATTTTTCTAATTTCAGAGAATGCTCTGACTCAGAATTCTTTTCTTCCACCTCCTTCTACCCTAATCAAAACAGTCATGCCCTCAACTCATTGAATCTCAACTAAATTTTAGGGTATAGAGGCTAAAGGAATAAATAAGCATATATGGAGAGTCTGATATGTCTATGGTACTTCTACTAACATTATTTCATGAATTCTCACAACTACCCTACTGGAATGGCACTTTTGAACCCAGTTTGCAAATGGGGAGGCCAAAGTTCAGAGAACTGACCATACTAGCTTTATTAGTTACCTACTGCTATTTAATAAACAATTTACCCAGTAGTGACCTAAAACAATTTACTCTCTCACAGTTTTTTTAGGTCATGATTCTATGTGCAGCTTAACTGGGTCTCTTGCAACCTGTAGTTAAGGCATTGGCTGGGTTATGGTCACATCAAGGCTCAACTGGGGAGGATGCAATTCAAGCTCATGCAGTTGTTGGCAGGACTGAGCTCCTATTCATTGTTGGACTGAAGGGCTTAGTTCCTGGCTGGCTATGGGGTGAAGGTTATCCTCATCCCACATTAAGATATGGGCCATATCATTAAGATATGGGCCTCTTCAATGTGCCAGTTTGCTTCACTGAAACACACAGGCAATAGAAAGAGTTGAATAATAAGACAGAAGTCACAATCCCTTGTGTCCTAATCATGTATGTGGCATCCTATCAACTTTGCTGCATTCTGTTTGTTAGACAGTCACTATATTCAGTTCACATTTAAGGAGAGATTATACAGTTTGTGAATACCAGCAACTAGGGATCAATGGGGCCAGAAGCAAATGAGACCGAAACCAATCTGTTAACCTCCAACCTTGTGTTCTTTTGTAAGACCAGGTGGTAACTGATTGAGTTAGAGTGAAGCATAGCAATATGTTAAAGCGTTTCTAGATGTCCCTCTTAATGTGCTACCTACCCCAAAGAGTCCTAAGGTTTGAAATTAAGATTGAGATGAGGCTTTGGGGAACTCTGAAGGCCCTGGAGGTGAGCTAAAACTTTCTGTGGTGTGAACTATAGAGCCAGGGGTTGGAGGAGTGGGGGCATAGTCTGGTGCAGGGAATGATGGAGAAAAAGAGAAGCTTGGCAGCTGTGTGTTGCATGTGGAGTAGAGAAGCAGGGAAGCCAGTTAGGGATTATTGCACCAAGTATCTAAGACTTGTAGAATACTTTAAAATCTGTCAAGCACTTTCATTTGTTACCACAATTGATCCACACATAAGAAGTCACTAAATGTATAAGGTTCTTAACTAAATGTCTGAAAACATAAGGAGGATACTCTACAATATCATGAAGGTAGCAGCTGCAGGATTCAATAGTATGAAGACTCCTACTTTATAGATGAAGAAATTGAGATCCAGAGAGTTTACCCAAGAAATAATATAATTTGATGAAAGAGCCAGGACTGTGTTCTGATGCAATGACTAAAGTACCATGTCCTGCATGTAAATAGATAATTTGTTGTAGCATTCTTCTCTTTTTCTTTCTATGAACAGAGGAAGTGGGTTTGGTTAAATAAGGAGATTGATGTGTGACAAGATGGTTGCCTTACTTCCAAGGGTACGGACCTTAGTCTCCTTGTGATACTATAACAGAATAACACAGACTGGGCAATTTGTAAATAACAGAAAGTTACTCTCTCACAGTTACAGGGAAGTTCAAGATCAAGACAATGATTGGCATCTGGTCTGATGAGAGCCTTCATGCTGTATTCTCACACAATACAAAAGCAAGCTCAAGCCAGTCAAATGCTTCATGGAGCATCTTTTATAAGGACTTTAGTTCCATTAATGGGGGAGAAATCCTCATTGCCTAATCTTAAATGCTCTACCTCTCAATACTATCATATTGTCATCATATGAATTTCTAGGAGACACAGTCAAGTCATAATAAATATAGACCTGGTTGCCAATGCAGGCACTTCCACTAACTCAGAGATGCCCATGACCACTGCTGAATTAATAGGGATCTGAGAGGAGGCCAGGTCCTGTCCCAGTTGACTCTTACTGTGCAGGTTCAAAGCCACAGGCAGCTCTTCCATGTATCTTACCCTAGAATACATGTGACTCCTATAGTTCATTCACACCCTCTAATCCTGAGTGCCAAACCTGAATGTTTAGTTCCATTCCTCATGAAAGTCATAGGATAAATACAAGATGAAGTTGAGATCAAACCTAGATTTCATGATTTCAAGCTGTTTGTTCTTTCCCCTACACTAAATAGTTGATCAAGCATTGGGAAAAGGCAGATGTGCGATGACCTGAATATAGGAGTTCAGAAGGAGGAGGTTCGTAAGCTAGAATCAGTGGGCCAGAATAAGGAAGAAGGAGTGCCTGGAGTGTAAAAATAATACCAGTGAACATTTACTTAGTGTTTTACTCTGCTGTGTATCCTGCTCAACAATTTATATGCATTTCCCATTTAATCTTTTCAACAACCTTTTTGGGGCACTTTCTGTTATAATTATTGCTATTTTGCAGATGAGAAAATTGATACTCTGATAGATTAAAAAGTCTTGCTTAAGGTCCAAAACTGCTAAGTAATACAGCTGGAATTCAAATGTTGGTATCTGGGTCTTAAAACATGTGCTGCATTTTAATCCTGAGGAACCCCTGGAATCTCCTCTCTCACTAGAATTTGAATCACCAAAAGCATCTGAGAACCTAGCCCATTTACCTTGAGTTCTTTTAAAAGCTAGTGAAATGTTAACCATAACATCATATAAGCATCCAGTTCGAAATTGCTACTTTGACAATAAAACATGGAGCTAAAATCTTCTACCTTACAGGTTATATACCTGGGGAATGTTGGGGAGAAAAATTTCCAAAGACAGAGGTTTTAGCTAAAAGATTTATTAAGCTGGATCTTTCATGGTCCAGTGGAAGCTTTATCTGTTGCTTGGCAACTGGTTTTTGAGATGGTGTGATCTGATCCAAATGACAAGCAAAACAAAATAAAAACCCAACATATATATATATAATATAATATATTATATAATATATATATATATATATAATACCAAGTCAACTTATTACTCACAGAAACTCATTGTTTTCTAATAGATGAAACTAGATTCTTCAACATTTTTATTTCAATAACTTCTGTATCTAGCTACCAAAATGAGTCATTTCCTGAGTAAGAGGTAACAGGTATGTCTATGGTTTGTAGCGAAATGCTAGCATTACATCTGCTGACATGACATTATAAATGCTAGCATTACATTTCTTTTTGCAAATATATGTTGTGCACTTTTTCAAAGTTCTGGGTAAGTACAATTTCTCAGTGGGGAATGTAAATCTTAAATCCTTTACCCTGAAAAACACAAGAAGAAGTTCAGAGATGATGGGTGGATATCTGGATTCTTAGTACCCTTCCAACCATATCTACTTTGAATCAGATACAGTTTCAGTTGGGTTTTGTAGGAGCTGCTACATATAAAAATAGTAAGGACAAACTTCTTTTCTCTCTTCATTATGTACCTATTACACATACCCTTTGAATATACCTAGGGAAAGTCCAGGTATTTTACCAAAACTGGAAGCACATGAAAATATTGATTGTGAAGAGCTCCAGTGGCAATGAATCTGGGCTGTGGCAAGTCTGATCTGAGAGTCACATCCTTCTACTATATCTTTGGCCTCCATAGTCTCTCCTATGCAAGATTTAAGAGCTTCTAAGTGATAGAGCCAACATCAAAGTTCATGAACTCAGAATAATACTATTTTCATTTTACAATGATAGAACCATTGATAGGCCCCATGAGATTATCCTAAAAGTGTTGCTATGAATCTCATGTTTGGACCCAACTGATTAAAGTAGATGACTTATCACACCAGTCTTCTTTATGGATTCTAACAGAAGATGAACATCCAGTGACCCCTTATATTCACTATCATTATGATGCTGTATGTTCATTCATTATCATGGGCGTATGTGAGTATGTGATTGTGAAATTAACAAACATGATTATGATTTTTATTATGAATCTTAAGCATTATCATAATTATGGAATTATTATTAAAATTACTTATTAATCAAGTATATATATACTATATATACTACTATATATAGTACTACTATATATATACTACTATATATATATACTACTATATATACTCTACTATATATATATATATATATATATATATACATATTTTTAGATGGTTTGGGGGATTGCTTCATTTATCCATTTAAATGGTCCCCCACAAAAATTTTCAAATGCATGTACATGGCTACTTATTAAAGTGTTTTAATTGCAAAAGACCAGAAACAACTCAAATGTTCATCAGTAGAAGACCAATTAAATAAACCAATGTGGGTTGGGGATATAGCTCAGTTGGTAGAGTGTTTGCCTTGCAAGCACAAGGTCCTGGGTTCAATTCCCAGCACTGAAAAAAAATAAGTAAAAAAATTTAAAAAATTAAAAATAAAATAAACCAATGTAAGTCCACATAATGAAATACTATGCAGCTCTATAAAGGAATGATGACAAGCTCTATATACTGAAATGGAATGGTTTCCAGGCTACATTGTTAAATAAAATGAGCAAGGTACTGAAGAGAATTATAGTATCCTATCCCTTATGTAATGAAGGTTGGAATATGAATGTCTATATCCATATTTGCTACTTAAAAATAGAAAACTGGAAGGAGATGAGAGGGGGTATGAAAAATGGTGGAATGAGACAGACATCATTACCCTATGTACATGTATGATTACACGAATGGTATGAATCTACATTGTGTACAACCATAGAAATGAAATGAGGTACCCCATTTGTGTACAACGAATCAAAATGCAGTCTGTAAAAATAAAAAATAAATAAATTTAAAAAATAGGAAACTGTACTAAAAGTTTTAAAAATAGTTATCTATAAAGAGATGGAGGAGACAGGTTGAAAACAGGTAAGAATTCTGAGAATGTACCTTGTTATGAAGTTTGTTTTAGAACTATATTAATGTTTTAAATAATTAAAAATTAAAAATAAATAGAAACAAACCTGATTATATATCAAAATAATGTTATAACTTTACAAAAAACAAAGAATAGTTTCAAGTGACTTTGAAGTACCATATATGGGCTGTATGTTTCTTGCAGGATATATTCTGAGGATAAAAAAAACCACAAGAAATCTTAAACCATATTTAATGAGGTTATTGTTAGTAGCAACATTAGCATAGCCATTATGTAATTATTATATGTATGATTTAGATAAGTAAAGGAGTATTTTTCTCTGTCATTAGAAATCAAGGGTTTTCAGTGTGAAAGGAGATATGAGCATGAAATCAAAGAAAAACCTTATAATCTTAGATGTAAATAGGAAAATACAATATGAACATAATATTTTTTTCTTATAAAGTGTTTCCCCCAAATTTTCCCACTCAAAGGATAACCTAGAAGCAATGAGCCCCTTTAGAATCCAGACTGCATTAGTAAAATACCTTGATAAAAAAGAATCAGGGCTTCTTAGAGAAATTATAGATTCTATATCTGGAGCCAGAATCAGGCTAGAAAAACCTGAAACTCTTTTTGTACCAGAAGACAAAGTATATAATGGAAAACTGCTTTCTGTCAAAAAAACTGGACTAAGATGGGGCAGTTTGAATAACCAAAAGAAATGTAATTAACTGAAATACATGAGTTTTTAATGTCAGCTAAAAATTATTGTCTCTGGAGCTTGCACAAACAAATTAAGGTAAAAATTGGTAAGTGGAAAATCAAGCTTTTATTCTTCATTTCCTGTATGAATGGTATGTGACTGTAAATAATGGTTTATGAAGGGAAGTTCCTACTCATAAAAATTCTAGCTGATAAATACAGAAAACAATTAGAAAATAATTATCTTTGCAACCATTACAGAAACAATAATTGAAGTTAACAATCATTAATAAGTAGCAAACTTTAGATGAAAGGTTGATAACTTCATAATGGAAAGACTAGGCTGATTGCCTATGAGTCCAATGGTTACTCTCATATCACCAAAAACAGAACAGTTGAAGCTGGGCACAGTGGCACATGCCGGTAATTCCAGTTACTTAGAAGGTTGAGGCAGTATAAGTTCAAGGCCAGCCTGGACAATGTCCAGGACCCCATCTCAAAATAAAATAAAAAGGAATGGAAATATACCTCAATTGTAGAGCAGCCTGGGTTACGCACATACAAACACACACACACACGCACACACACACACACACACACACACACACACACACACGCAGAACAATCAGACATTGGTTGCATCACCTGAGATATAATCGAACCCAAACTGAATGAAGCCTCAAGATCTATCAACCAATTTACCGACAATAAACAGTTTATGGAAAGAAAGGAACAAGTTAAATGGTACGGTGAGGAAGTACTCATCAAAACCTAAACCATGCCGTATTCTTCAGGACAAAGAAAGAAGTTTATCCCACAAATTCATAGCATGAGAAATTTTTAAAAAGGAGAAATTCAGTAATAGAATCTAGATACTTAAGAGTCATATTTGAATGCAATGAGTTGACTTTGTAAATCCTGATTAACACAAATTAACTCAAAAATGACATTTTGAAATAAGTGAGAAACTAGTATTCAGACTGATTATGATATGACATAAAAATGTTTTTATAATTTTTAAAATATTTATTTGCTCTTTTTAGTTATATACTACAGTATATTTTGACATATTTGTACAAACATGGAGTACATCTTATTTTGTGGTATTGGGAATTGAACTCAGGGCCTTGTACATACAAAGCAAGTGCTCTACTATTGAGCTACCCAGACCTGTTATTTTTTTTTTTTCTTTTGAGACAGGGTCTCAGTAAGTAGCCCAGGTTGACCTCAAACTTTCAATCCTTTTGCCTCAGCCTCCCCAGTTTATTAAATGAGTTAATGGTTTGGTGGTTAGGTTATAAATATTGCCCTTTGATAAGATGATAGAGATGTAAGCTGAAATACTTAACAGTAAAATGGAATAATGTTCAGCAAAAAGAAAATTTATGTGTGTGTGTGTTATGTGAATAAATGACACAAGATGACAAAATCTTGATTCTTTGTTGAATATGGGGGATGGTTATTATGCTACTTTTTTTCTTTTTACAAATGCGTAAGGTTTCTATCATCAAAAGTTTTCAAACTTTGCTCCAAATCAAATAAATTATTTTGCATCATTTTTCAATGATATAAATGCATTTAATATTGGAAAAGGCATTGTGATTGCATAATGCCAAAAAAGTTTAGGTTTACATGCATGTGTGATGTAAGAAAATTATATTTGACACTTCAGCTAATTTGAAGTTGCCATGGCTTTATTTACTGTGATAAAAATCCCAGTCTAATTTTTTCTTTTTTTTAATTAAAAGTAATAAATTTACATAGGGCAATGTTGTTTGATTCATTCTGTTATTTTTTCCCTCCCCCCCACTGCTCCCACCCCTCTTTTCCCTCTATACAGTCCTTCCTTCCTCCATTCTTACCACCCTCCTTATCCCTAACCCTAACCCTAACGCTAACCCCTCCTACCCCCCCTTATATGTCCTCATCGGCTTATCAGTGAGATCATTCGTCCTTTAGTTTTTTGAGATTGGCTTACCTCACTTAGCATGATATCCTCCAATTTCATCCATTTGCCTGCAAATGCCATAATTTTATCATTCTTCATGGAGGAGTAATATTCCATTGTATATATATGCCACAGATTCTTTATTCGTTCATCAACTGAAGGGCATCTAGGTTGGTTCCAAAATCTGGCTATAGTGAATTGAGCAGCTATGAACATTGATGTGGCTGTATCCCTGTAGTAAGCTGATTTTAAGTCCTTTGGGTACAGGCCAAGGAGTGGGATAGGTGGGTCAAATGGTGGTTCCATTCCAAGCTTTCTGAGGAATCTCCATACTGCTTTCCAGAGTGGCTGCACTAATTTGCAACCCCACCAGCAATGTATGAGTGTACCTTTTTCCCCACATCCTCGCCAACACCTATTGTTGCTTGTATTCTTGATAATCGCCATTCTAATTGGAGTGAGATGAAATCTTAGAGTAGTTTTGTATTGCATTTCTCTTATTACTAGAGATGTTGAACATTTTTTCATACATCTGTTGATTGCTTGTACATCTTCTGTGAAGTGTCTGTTCATTTCCTTAGCCCATTTGTAGATTGGATTATTTGTATTCTTGGTGTAGAGTTTTTTGAGTTCTTTATAGATTCTGGAAATTAGCGCTCTATCTGAAGTATGAGTGGCAAAGATATTCTCCCACTCTGTAGGCTCTCCCTTCACATTACTGATAGTTTCCCTTGCTGAGAGAAAGTTTTTTAGTTTGAATCTATCCCAGTTGTTGATTCTTGCTTTTATTTCTTGGGCTATGGGAGTCCTGTTAAGGAAGTCTGATCCTAAGCCAACAAGTTGAAGGTTTGGACCTATTTTTTCTTCTATAAGATGCAGGGTCTCTGGTCTGATTCTGAGGGTCTTGATCCATTTTGAGTTGAGATTTGTGCAGGGTGAGAGATATGGGTTTAGTTTCATTCTGTTGCATATGGTTTTCCAGTTTTCCCAGCACCATTTGTTGAAGAGGCTATCTTTTCTCCATTGCATATTTTTGGCACCTTTGTCTAGTATGAGAAAATTGTATTTATTTGGGTTTGTGTCCATGTCCTCTATTCTGTACTATTGATCTACCTGTCTATTTTGGTACCAATACCATGCCGTTTTTGTTGCTATTGCTTTGTAATAGAGTTGAAGATCTGGTATTGCGATACCCCCTGCTTCCCTCTTTCTACTGAGGATTGCTTTAGCTATTCTGGGTTTCTTATTCTTCCAGATGAATTTGATAATTGCTTGTTCTATTTCTGTAAGGTACATCATTGGGATTTTAATTGAAATTGCATTGAATCTGTGTAGCACTTTTGGTAGTATGGCCATTTTGACAATATTAATTCTGCCTATCCAAGAACATGGGAGATCTTTCCATCTTCTAAAGTTTTCTTTAATTTCTTTCTTTAGTGTTCTGTAGTTCTCATCGTAGAGGTCTTTCACCACTTTTGTGAGATTGATTCCCAAGTATTTTATTTTTTTCAAGGCTATTGTGAATGGGGTAGTTTTCCTAATTTCTCTTTCTGAAGATTCATCACTTATGTATAAAAATACATTGGATTTATGAGCATTGATCTTGTAACCTGCTACTTTACTGAATTCACTTATGAGTTCTAAAAGTTTTCTGGTGGAATTTCCAGGTTCCTCTAAATATATAATCATGTCATCAGCAAACAGGGATAGTTTGAGTTCTTCTTTTCCAATTCGTATCCCTTTAATTTCTTTGGTTTGTCTAATTGCTCTGGCTAGAGTCTCCAGAACGATATTGAATAGAAGTGGTGAAAGAGGTCATCCCTGCCTTGTTCCAGTTTTTAGGGGGAATGCTTTCAGTTTTTCACCATTTAGAATGATATTGGCCATGGGCTTAGCGTAGATGGCCTTTACAATGTTAAGGAATGTTCCCACTACCCCGATTTTTTCTAGTGTTTTGAGCATGAAGGGATGCTGTATTTTATCAAATGCTTTTCCTGCATCTATTGAAATAATCATGTGATTCTTAACTTTTAGTCTGTTGATATGGTGAATGACATTTATTGATTTCCGGATGTTGAACCAACCTTGCATCCCTGGGATAAAACCCACTTGATCGTGGTGCACTATCTTTTTAATATATTTTTGTGTGCAATCTGCTAAAATTTTGTTGAGAATTTTTGTGTCAATATTCATTAAGGATATTGGTCTGAAATTTTCTTTCCTCTATGTGCCTCTGTCTGGTTTAGGTATCAGGGTGATATTGGCTTCATAGAATGAGTTTGGGAGGGTTCCCTCCTCTTCTATTTCATGGAATACTTTGAGAAATATTGGAATGAGCTCTTCTTTAAAGGTTTTGTAGAACTCGTCTGAGAACCCATCTGGTCCTGGACTTTTCTTTGTTGGTAGGCTTTTGAAGAACTCTTCTATTCCATTACTTGAAATTGATTTATTTAAGTTGCGCATGTCCTCCTCGTTTAGTTTAGGTAATTCATATGTCTCTAGAAACTCGTTGATGTCTTCGAGGATTTCTGTTTTGTTGAAGTATAGATTTTCAAAATAGCTTCTAATTATGTTTTGTATTTCACTCGTGTCTGTTGTGATATTTCCTTGTTCATTCCAAATTTTAGTAATTTGAGTTTTCTCAGTCTTTCTCTTTGTTAGTGAGGGTAAGAGTTAATCAATTTTGTTTATTTTTTCAAAGAATCAACTATTTATTTTGTTAATTTTTCCGATTGATTATTTGTTTCAATTTCATTGATTTCAGCTCTGATTTTAACTATTTCCTGTCTTCTACTACTTTTGGTGTTGATCTGCTCTTCTTTTTCTAGGGCTTTGAGCTGTAGTGTTAAGTCGTTTATTTGTTGATTTGTACTTCTTTGTTGAATGCACCCCATGAAATAAATCTTCCTCTAAGTACTGCTTTCATAGTGTCCCAGAGGTTTTGATATGATGTGTCTTTGTTCTCGTTTACTTCTAAGAATTTTTTTATTTCCCTCCTGATGTCTTCTGTTATCCATTCATCATATAATAGTGTATTATTTAATCTCCAGCTATTGTACGAAGTTTCTGTTTTTTATTCTGTCATTTATTTCTAATTTCTATCCATTATGATCTGATAGAGTACAAGGTAGTATCTCTGTCTTCTTGTATTTGCTAACAGTAGCTTTGTGGCATAAAGCATGGTCTATTTTAGAGAACGATTTATGCCCTGCTGAGAAGAAAGTGTATTCGTTCTTTGTTGGATGGTATATTCTATATAAGTCGGTTAAGTCTAAATTGTTGATTGTGTTATTGAGATCTATGGTTTGTTTATTCAATTTTTGTTTGGACGATCTGTCCAGTGGTGAGAGATGTGTGTTAAAATCGCCTTGTATCATTGTTTTGTGGTGTATTTGATTTCTGGAATTGAGAAGAATATGTTTGACGTCCATGGATGAGCCAATGTTTGGGGCATAGATATTTATGATTGTTATGTCTTGCTGATTTATGCTTCCCTTAAGCAGTATGTAATGTCCTTCTTTATCCCTTCTGACTAGTTTTGGCTTGAAGTCCACGTTATCTGAAATGAGGATGGATACTCCAGCTTTTTTGCTGTGTCCATGTGCATGGTATGTTTTTTCCATCCTTTCACCTTTAGTCTATGGGTATCTCTTTCTATGAGGTGAGTCTCTTGCAGGCAGCATATTGTTGGATTTTTCTTTTTAATCCATTCTGCCAGTCTATGTCTTTTGATGAGTTCAGGCTATTAACATTCAGGGTTATTATTGTGATATGATTTGTATTCCCAGTCATTTGACTCATTTTTGTTTTTTGACATGATTTGGGTTCTCCTTTATTTGGCTATTCCTTTAGGGTAGTTCCTCCCGTTGCTGATTTGCATCGTTGTTTTTCATCTCTTCCTCATGGAATATTTTGCTGAGAATGTTGTGTAATGCCGACTTTCTTTTTGTATATTCCTTTAGCTTTTGTTTATCATGGAAGGATCTTATTTCATCGTCAAATCTAAAAGTAAGTTTTGCTGGGTATAAGATTCTTGGTTGACATCCATTTTCTTTCAGGGCTTGGTAAATGTTGTTCCAGGCCCTTCCAGCTCTTAGGGTCTGGATTGAAAAATCTGCTGATATTATTATTGGTTTCGCCCTGAATGCAATTTGATTCTTTTCTCTCGCGGCCTTTAAAATTCTGTCTTTATTTTGTCTGTTAGGTATTTTCATAATAATGTGCCTTGGTGTGGGTCTGTTGTAATTTTGCATATTTGGAGTCCTATAAGCTTCTTGTACTTGGTTTTCCATTTCATTCTTCAGATTTGGGAAATTTTCTGATATTATTTCATTGACTAGATCATTCATTCCTTTGGTTTGTTTCTCTAAGCTTTCCTCAATCCCAAAATCTTAAATTTGGCCTTTTCATGACATCCCATAATTCTTATAGTTTCTGTTCATGATTTCTTACCATCTTCTCTGTTTGGTCAACTTTGTTTTCAAGATTAAATATTTTGTCTTCAATATCTGAGGTTCTGTCTTCCAGGTGTTCTATCCTATTGGTTATGCTTTCTGTGGAGTTTGTAACTTGGTTTATTGTTTCCTTCATTTCAAGGATTTCTGTTTGTTTTTTTTTTTTTTCAGTATCTCTAACTCTTTATTGAAATGATCTCTTGCTTCCTGTTTTTGCTCTTTTTACTGTTGGTTGGTGCTCTCATTTAATGCCTGCATTTGCTCTTTCATCTCCTCCTTCAATGCCTGCATTTGCTCTTTCATCTCCTCATTTGCTTCCCTGATTGTTTTAATTATGTACATTCTGAACTCCCTTTCTGACATTTCTTCTGCTGTGCTGTCATTGGGTTTTATTGATATAGTATCCAGGTTTGTTTGGGACATTTCCTTTCCTTGTTTTCTCATATTGGTCAGATGTCAGTGAGACTCTGTGATATTGCAGATTTCCTCTATTGGCTTATAGTGTACCTGTAGATTTCCAGTGTATCACCTCCCAGCCTTCAGTAGCCTGAAGTCTTGGAGTAACTTGTAATGCAGTGCTTCGGAAGAAAGCTGTCCCTAGCCCGCTACTGTTTCCAGGACTTGGAGCTGGCTCTGTGTGGAAAGGCTCTCACTGGGGGGCCTGCTCCGAGATGCTGGCCATGTGGGAGGAGCCCACCACAGGAGTGCGCAGGGCTTCCTGGGGAAGACTCTAGCTGCCCTGCCCTACTCTAATAAGCCGCCCTAATCCAGGCCTGCAGCCTGGCCGAGTTTCACCAGATGGGGGAGATTCACCCCGTGGTTGTATTTTAGTCTGAGTCTCTCATGCCTCCCCTTCTTGGATCCTGGGTTCTGGAGCGACTGGAGATGCAGTCACCCTCTAGTCCACCATCTTGAATCGCCCTGTGGAAAAAGCCTGTGGGGGTGGGCAGGGCCGCCTGGAGAGGTCTGGCTGCCCTGCCCTGGTCCCAGAGACTGCTTGTGGGCCGGAGGTCTCCGCTGTCTTGGGGACTTGTGGCTGGCTCTGTGTAGAAAGGCTCTCACTGGGCGGTCTTCTCCGAGAAGCTAGCCTAGAAAGGCGATTCCTGCCAGAGGGAGCCGGGCTGCTTGGGGAAGTTCCTGGCTACTCTGTCCTGGTCTCAAGCAACCTGCAGGTGGGCCGGAACTCACCTTGCGCTGGCTCAGGGACTTGGATCTGGTTCTGTGCAGAAAGCTAATTTTTTCTTTTGATTTTGCAACAGAAAGATTGAAATGACAGTGTTTAGTTTTGTTTTTCTCAAATGGAAACAGTAAGATATGAACAAGGATCTCTTTCTAATGCTCAACAGTTGTTGACTTCCTATATAAATAAGTAAACCCTGGATGCTTGTTAGTTCACTGTTTTATTAAAGGTCAGATTGCAGTTTTTAACAATTAAATCTCAGATAGGTATGAATAATAGGGGCTGCATTTTAGGGTAAATCTAGTTGCTAAAGTAATTAGCAGAGAAAGCAAAATTTTTCTTTGGTATTGAGTATTATTCCATTATTATCAATGTATTTTGCTTTTAAGTAAATATCTTGCTTTTTTTCTATATATCTTTTTTCACTATGGGCTGTCTTTCTCTGTTTTTCCTCCCCACACCCTCTTCTCCTGATTTACTCTACTCAAATCTTGAAGCTTGGCTGGAATATCACTTTTTCTGTGGACCTCCTAATAATAATGATTCTGTGGACTTGGTGCTCACTAATAACGCCAAGTGTGTTATAATGGCTTTACATATAAAAACTCATCTGATCCTCACTATGATATTATAAGTGCTATTTTGTACCTACTTTACCAACTGAGGACTAGAGTTTTAGTTACCTGCCTAACATGACAAGATGCGGAACAAGATGTGAAGTCAGTTTATAGTGAGGGATTGATGATCTATGTCCTGGTTTTCCTTGGATCGATGCCTTCCCCAAGAAGCTTAACTCTTAGTTCTAAAACTAGGATAATCACGGGCAAATTGGAATATTTGTCACCCTTAGATGTTTCCCTGCAGTGAAGCCAGCATGTTTGTCCCCACCATCAGGTGTTTTCTTTCACCTGGAACTAGAGGAAGAAGGAAGAATGGAAGTCAGAGGTTGGCTTTCTTTTTCTTCTTCTTTTTCTTTTTATCTGAGTTTGTAGGAACTGAGGAGGCTATTAACATATGGAGCTTGCTTCATACATTGGAAGCATGTCTGGCAAGTGCTGAGTAAATTGCATGTTTGGAGATTAAATTTTATTTAAGTCAGGTCTTTCAAAAGGAAAAAGCTCTGATTTGAATTCACACTTGTTTGAATTCACAATGCCATCTTTGCTTCAGTGTCCTATATTGACCTACCCATGTTTCCCTCTCTTATAAAAAGGCACCAAAAGAATTAGAAGTGAGGCATGGAGAAGAGAAATACTGACTAAATTCAGTGTGAAATGAACTCAGTGTTTCTTACAAGTGATGATGGTCATTCACAAGTAAAACATTGTCATCAACTTCCTTAGTCATAAGCCCTCCCCCAAAAGGGATCTTCTAGTTCATGAGAATTATGACAAATAGTAGCAGATTAATTAATGACATTCTGCCACCTGAACAGAGGTGGCATAATTCTACATAATTCTACAGCCTATTTTAGGATTTAATGATATGAAAATTTCATTTTCAGTAAACTGTACAATATGTTGAAATCACTCCGGTGGCCAAGGATCCACTCCTTTTTTTCTTTAAACCAATTTGTAAGTATAATTAAACTGTGGGAGAAATTGTGTATTTGACATCATTTAACATCCCCTTCTGAAAGGATGTCATTAATTGCCTATATCCTTTTTTCTTTCTGAGTCCTATTGATTACAGGAATGTCTTCAGATTGAACCTTGGGTACCACTTTCCTAAGACTTTAGACTTTAAATTCGTTGGTGTTCAATACTTCATGAACTGTTTTATGATTTGGTCATTTAGGATGACACATACCAGTTCCTAGATTCAAAAGATGACTTGAGTGTCAGAACAAGCATTTAGACAGTTTATTCAATTGCATCAGCCTTTGAGTTCTGTTTTTGAAGATGAAGCCAACTTCATGAATGACTGTTTTTATAAAAATGGAAGTGGCACATGTTTATACTATACATCTGCCAGTCTGCCTCTGTTCAGGTGGCAGAATGTCATTAATTAATCTGCTACTATTTGTCATTCCCTGTTCATAACATTAAAATAAATATTTTATTACATTTTTATAAAACTATTCTCACTTAAAATATGGACAAGGCAGAGGAAGAAAATTTTATATCAGTCATAACCCTATCCTCTTGTCAACATTTTATTAATAATAGTTCTCATTTTTTCACCTTGAAGAAACACGAATTTATTTTAACTGAAATAATATACATCTCAAGAAGTAGCTAAAAATATAAATAAATAAAAACAGGATCCAAAATATATTATGCCATAACTTGCTTCAGAAATATTTATATAGTAAGAACTTCTTCCCATGCTATTAATATTTACCTGTGGTATTATTTTTAATGACTGTATACAATTTCATTATATGGACATAGCAATGTAGATAATCCAAATCACTATTTTTAGAAATTAGAACATTCCCCCTTTCTTTAAGTACTACTGGTTGATCTAGTTTATAAATAAATATTTGCATGTATCCAAAATACTGCATTGGGCAAATTTCTTAGAATTGGAATTAGTGTGTTGAAATGCATAATATTTTTAACCCAAATGAGTATGTTAGTTTGGCCTAATTTTGTTTCCAAGCAGTTTAAAAATACTTAAACATTAGGTCTCATTGTTTTGTTAAAAAACCCTTTCCATGTATCACCTGACTTCAACTTATGCCAAGGAATTCATTTTGGCTCAGTGAATTGTTACGAAGGTAACTTAAATTTTCATTGCTGCAAGCATGTTTTTTTTCAGATGTTCCTTTTTGTTTTACATACATGTTTTGTAGGTAGTATAACCATATAGAATGGTTTTGCCTAGGAAAGTCACAGTTTATGCCTAATGTTCCAGCATGCTTATTCATAGCACCCCATTTCACTCTCTAAATTGTTCCAATTTGGATTGATGTGATGTGAATGTTAGAAAAATGTATTTGGAGCTTTAGAAATGAATGTGAAAATTATTTAGCTCCCAATTGGTAGAAAGTGAATAAGAAGCAATGAAATTGTTAGTTATAGGTCACCACCTGAGAATCCTAGTTTTCAAAGAGCTGAAATGCTTGAAGTAGTTATGATCACCATTGGTCTTAGAAGCCAGATTTACTAAAGGACCAAGAATTCTTTGGCTCAGATCAACCTAGCATTTTTGGTTATCAAGGCATTTAAACAATATTTATCTGGTTGCATGGCCACTAGTAAAAAATGGATGAAAAAAGTCACTTTGAAAGTTTGTACTCTAAATTTTACAGTTTTTGAATTACACTTCCCTAAACCTGCCTTTTTTTTAAAAAAAATACATTGTATTTCCATTTTTATATGAACATTTTGGTCTAGGATAAAATTTAGTCATAATCAAGATTTCAACAAAAACACTTGCTGGGTAAAAAGCTTACCCTTCTTTAAATGGACAAACATCTGTGGTTCATATATGCTGAGACTGCAAATCTATCCTAACACAATTGATTTAACATTCCAATGATGTACTCCAGAGTTGTTTTGTAATTAGCTGTAGCCTTAAGTTTGTATGGTTTATTAGAAAGATTAAACATAAGCCTTTGAAAAATAGAGGCAGTATTCCTATTAGTAAATGTTTTAAAAACAGATTGTAACTATTTCAAGGAATATTCATGGAGCAAAATTGAATATGGGCACCAAACAAACTTTCTTCTTTTTTTCTAACTGCTTAGCAAAATAATTTGTCTCTGGAAGAAAATGTCAGAGAAGGTTCTATAGTGTTTCCAGTTGCTCTCATGTAATAAAAGTCATCCAATCATAAGAATTGTCTCATTCTAGTAATGAATATTTTCTAGTCCAAACTCTACAGTTTTCCTTGTCAGATCTGGCCTACTTCAGGTCTAAAAGCTGGGGAGTGGGTTGGGCTTGCAGGGGTAGGCATATGGCTTCGGAGGCTTCAGGATTCTTTATTGATTAGCTCCATATCCTCCTTCCTGCGTAGTTGACTGGTCTTAATTTTGGAATCTTACTGTATAAGGAAGGAGTAGAGCTAACAGGTAGAAAAATCTTAAATCACTAGTGCTATTGTCATCTTCCATTTATACTCTTTAGGCTAGGTTAGAGGTGCTGAGGGACCATCCCTCATCCTTTCCCCAGTGTGAGAGGAGGGAGAGAGAAAACACCACAATGTTCTCCACGAAACTTTTCTCTGGTTTCATTAATTCCAATATTAAAAAAAAATCTTGATATGCTAAAATGTTCTCACCTCCCTTCTTGGAGTTTCCTCTTGCATTTTTACTACAGGAATGGAGATAAACAAATTGTAGTATATTCATACATTGGACTACTGTTCAGCAACAAAACAAAACAAAGCAAAACAAATACAACACTCACAAAACAAAACAAAGCCAAAAAATTCCCACCCGTCTCATACATACAAAACTTGGATGAATTTTAAAAGCATTATCTCAAACAACAGAAGCCAGGCAAAAGGTATACAAATTGTATTAGTCTACTTATATGACATTTTAAGTCAGTAAAAATTAAGCTTTGGTGACAGATATCAGAACGTGTTTGTTCCTGCCTGAAGGAGAAGATTAACTGAGATAGTGCATAATTGAGGTGATTGGAATGTCCTATCCCATGTGTGAATGTTGGTTATCTGGATGTATGCATTTATCAAACACATTCAGTCTAGGATATATGTACATTGTATATAAATTATACTAAAAAATAACTTAAGAGAATTTAAGATGTTACTGAGCAAGTTTTGTAGAATATTGGTGTTGGGGCACTGAAACCAATTACACAAATGACACCTTAAATTCTCCTTCACTCTTAATTTTATCTTGTGCATTTGGTTGAGCATTTCAGCACATCAAGAGGGTTAGAAATTGTGTTCTCCTGCTTTTTTCTTATCTGCCAACATTATTTTGTTGTTTCTGACTTCATCCAATCATTAATATAAATATTGAAAATCTGCTCTTTATAACTCCTTTTGGGTTGAGATCAAACATGCCTACAGTTAATGTGCTTTTTTAGTATGCTCTACCTAGGCATGTTAGCCCACAATGAATATTCCTTTAGTCATCTACATGGATGTCATACTTTATCAAATATATTATTGACTTAAGATGCACTATGTCTCCATGATTTCTGTGATTTATCAAGTTATTGATATGTTTTTCTTTTTTGTTGATTCTTTTTAGTTATATATAACATTAGGATACATTTTCACACAATAACAAAAACGTGAAATATAATTTGTTCTAATTCAGTCCCTAGCACTTCCCTCTCCTCCTGCTTCCTCCCCTGCTCCCCTTACTCTACTCTACTGATCTTTCTGCAATTTGTTTGGATTTTTTTAAAAAATTAATGTCTTGTGGATATGCTTGATATTGAGATTCACATATATTCATGTATGTACATATGAAAGTTCAGATTCATTCCACTCTTCTTCCCCTATCCCATCCTTCCTTCCTCCCCTTAATCCCCTTTGTCTACTGCACTGCTCATTCCTCTAAATTGATGGAATTCCCTCACCCCTCTTTTCCCTTTATTTCTCTCTCTCTCTGTTACCCACCCCCCATTTTGGATTAGCTTCCCTGTATCCGAGAAAACATTTGACCTTTGACTTTTGGGGACTGACTTATTTCACTTAGCATGATAGTCTCCAGTTCCATCCATTTCAATGTCATGAATTTCTTTAATCTTTCCCCTTATCTTTCTCATCATATTTTAGTTTTATATTTATAAGTGTGTAATATAAGGAAAACTTGACAGACTCTAGCCCCTTGCCCTTTTATAGATAATATCAGATAAAATGAAGCAGCCACAAAACTTCCAGAAATGTGCCTAAGAGAACTGATAAGGAAATGCAAGAAATAGAGATTCTGGAAAAAATGTAGCAACCATTTTCAACAGAGCTAAGCTTGAAAAAAAATAGAGAAAATCATGACACCAGAATTGAAGAAGAAACAGAATACCAGAGCACTAGGCAGAAGGTCACTGATGCAGCGAAGGCTCATGGGAGTATCTGGCCCTGGAGGCTGAAAACTGGGTTTTGATGCCTACACAGAGACAGGAGATGTGTACCTGTACCTGCAACATTTAAGGAAGTAAGAATGAAGCCCCATACAAAAAGCCAAAGACCTCAAAAGACTGTACCAATAATCCAAAGTAGATCTCTCTCTCTTTCCCTCCCTCCCTCCCTCCCTCCCTCTCTCTCTCTCTCTCTCTCTCTCTCTCTCTCTCTCTCTCTTTCACTGATGGAGATACAAAGAATATTATTATCTGCTCTGGTATGTGGTATGAATAAAAGAGTTGTCTGTGAGAATAAAAGCATCATGAAGAATGGGTTTGGAATTGATATTACCTAAACGATAATGGCAAGCTGAAAAACTAAAAGAAAAAAACTTAAATGAGATGAATGGAATTAAATCTAGTGGGAATAAAAAAATCATCTGAAATCCAGAGCAATAAGGGACCTCTCATACTTCCTGGTCTCTGAAAAAGGTAAACTCACAATAAAAGTTGCATATAATTATGATTCTAGTAATATGGTAAGCTTACTAATGGGAAAATCGTCCTGCTACAAAATGTCTAGAAATAATGGACAAAAAATAACAACCATTGTTTTAAATGTGTAATTCACAAAAGTGAGGAAAATCCACAGGATAAAAATGAAGAAGCGGGCATAAACATGAATAGAAAACTATTATCTGAAGTTATAGCCCCCCTGTGGTGAATCAAATGGGGGTTTCCAGGTCTAGTGTTATCAAGACTAGGGTTTTAATATTTGAAAATAGGAAATATTCCTATTTGCTATGATTCCAAATGAGGAATAAAGCTAGAACTGTCTTCTGAATAAAATCCAACAATTTTAAGGGTTATATCCTTAATTTATTGGATTGTCTGTTGGCATGAGCTATGATTTGAATGTGTTCCCCAAATTTATGTGTTAGAAACAATCCCCACAGTCATGTTGATATTATCTGAAGGTATAGCCTTTGAGAGGTGATTAGAGTTGGGTGAGGTTATAAGGGTGAGGCCCCCATGATGACATTAGTAACTTTATAAGAAGATGAAGAGAGAGAGACCTGGGCTAGCATATTTGCTCTATCTTGCTATGTCATGATGTAGCAAGAGGGTTCTCACCAGATGTCAAGCAGATTCCAGAGCCATGGGTTTGGATCCTGGCCTTCAGAAGCATGAGCCCAATAAATGTCTGCTCTTTATAAATGACTAACTCTTGGTTATTTTGTTATAGCATCAGAAAATGGACTGAGATAACATGAAGCAACTTTCTCAATTCATGTGATCTGACCAATATTTCAGTAGCTAGATGCCCAAGAATGATATTCCTTAGAACCCCTGTAAATAGTATTCTGGCTTAGATTTAGCCCATGATATGGAATTGTGAGGATGGAAGAGAAGCTGATGTTGTTGTTCTTCCCCTGGTGGTCATGCACAGATATGTAGGCTGTGGAATGTTAAGTTTTATGATTGCTTCTTGGTGTACTACCTTAGATCACTCTCCAAGGTTATGCAGAAGCTGTGATCCTCTGAGGTGTTTTTGAAAGTGGTTAACCTGAATTGTGTACTAAATTTCTATTCCCACATAACCTAGTGGTGAAACAGCTGTGGCAGCCTTCTCTAACCTTCATATCTCTAAAACCCCTGATTAGTGTTGGGAATACATGTAGCTTAGGGGTAGACTACTTGCCTAGCATGCAGGAGACCCTGGTTCCATCCTCAGTGCTGCAAAAAATAAGATATAAAACTTCTTATTATTTTTAAAGTACTTGCTTACATTATTATTGAGTTAGACTGAATTCTGACTCATAGACTTAATTAAGGGTGGATAGGAAAAAAATATGGAGCAATTAGGCATCAAAATAAATTTATATGTCTTAGTCTATACTCTGGGTGGGGTAAAAATAGTCTCTAAAGATTTGTCACAAAGGATCTGCACCTTAAGCCAAAGTTCTAGAAGGCTACAAAGTCAAAAAATTTATGTAAAGTAACTATAAACTAGTGCAACTTTTGGTGTATCTGGAAAAAGCACATAGAAATCTTCTTTGAAAGAACAAACCCTCAGTGCTGGCCACACAAATTCATGTGCTTACAACACATTGAACTTAAGCCCACAATTCAAAATTAGGAAACTCACAGGATAAGAATCTACTATAAGTGAGAATCATCAGGCATAATCATGAAAAGATTATAACCCCAAGAACCTGAGATGATAAGGTCACTTGATTAAAATGATAAAATAATTACGTTTTAAATAATTAAAGACATGAAGGAAAAATCAATGACAGCTGTGAAAAATAATGGGCAGATTTGAAAAATAAACATGAAGTTTTGAAAGGAACAACATAGCCAAGACAATTAAAAACCCAATCACTAGTTTTACATCAGATTAGATAATGCTGAAGAAAGCTAGTGTACTAGAAAATAACTTCATAATGATACACAGAGCTAAGGATATAGAAACACAAAGAATACTAAAAGATACAGAGGACAGAATAAGAACTAATAAGCATCTAATTGGAATTCTAGAAGGATATAATGTCAGTCAATTCTTTGGGTGATAATAGCTGAGATTTTCCTATAATTGATGAAGAATTTAATCCTTGGATTTAAGAAGCAATAGTATTCCAAGCAAGATTAAGAAAACTAAAAGTATATCTAGGAATATCATTGTAAAAGTCCGGAACATAAGCACCAATAAGATAATGTCTAAAGCAACCAACAAGAAAAGACAGCTCCTATACTTTAGAAGGTATAAAATTTAACTTTGGAAAAGTTATATAAGCTTTATATATAATATATCAAGATCTGAGATGTTATGTTTTTATTTATCATCATTTGAGTATTTTTGATGAGTCATTGTAAAGAGACTAGTGGTGAGCTACTACTTGGCACTTATCATTCCTATGGAGTCAAATGTTTCTAACTGCAAGTCCCTAGGACCCTTTCCCTGAGTACCACCTCTGTCACCCAGGATAGTAGGCTGGCAGTTCTGAGAAGTTGATATCACCATCAACCAATGATACAAAAAATATCCCAATTGCCTCTTTCCTCATTTAGGATAACTGATGCATGTAAACAGTTTACCAGAGCTACCTATGGGAATTTGGCTTCAGTATCCCATAGTGGTAACTTGATTAATAATGTACCTTTAATTGGCTTCCTTCCTTCCTCTACCTTCCTGGGATCGTGTCCTGCATAAAAATATGTGTACTCATATATGTCAGGATCTGCTTCAGGGAACTCAACTTAAGGTAATCATGAAAGTGTATGATGTTTGGTCCTGTAATTTGAAACCAAACACTTTTCTTGGCTGTGGGGATATTATGGTTTGGATGTGACATGTCCCCTAAAATCTCTTACATTCAGAGGTGGGGCTTTTAGGAAATGATTTGATCATAAATTTTCTAACTTAACCTCATTAGTGGATTAATGCATATGATATATCAATAATTAGAATGGTTTATTGGGAGGTAGTGAAAACTGCAGGAGGTAGAACCTAGTTGGGAGGAGTAGGCCTCTGAGGATGTGCCCCAGAAGGTTATGTTTCCCTCCAGTCCTTTTTCTCTCTCTTTCCATGTTCCCAGCTGGGATAAACTGAGCAGCTTTCCTCTGCCATGCCTCACTTCAAGCCCAATGCAATGGAATCAGCTAACAATGGACTAAAACCTCTGAAACTGTAGGCCAAAACAATTCTTTCTTCCTCTAAGTTGTTTATATTAGGTATTTTGGTCATAGCAAAGAAATGCTGAGTAACACAGGAAATATTGTTCTTTATGTTCAGACTTCTGAAATCTGGACTAGCAGGTAATTTGGGCATGTTTATGTGTGATATAACTCAGGCAATCAAGATGTAATACATTTAGCGTCTTCCTGTTATGCATCAAATTTTGAGTGAGGAACTTCTGACGAAGTCTGTGAAAGTCACAATGTTTTAATCTTAGAAAAAAACCTTTTATTTTGAAATAATTGTAGATTGTAAGGAAGTTGAATAGTACAGATATGTGTACACTTCATCTGGATTCTTATAATGGTAACATCTTAGATAATTTATAGTAAAATATTAAAACCAGGAGATTGACATTGCTATAATCTAAAGATGTCATTCAGATTTTACTACATTTTACATGTGCACAGGTATATATATGTATGTATAGTTCTATGCAATTTATCACATTTATGGGCTCATATAATCCTCACCACAATCAGGACACAGAACTGTTCCACTACCACAAAGAGGTTTGGTGGTTATATCCTTTTTTTAAAATTGTTGACATGGAACCTTCTCAAAAATAGACCATATGTTATGCCACAAAGCAGCCCTTAGGAAATGCAAAAAAAAAAATAGAGATACTGCCTTGTGTTCTATCAGATCATAATGGACTGAGAGTAGAAATCAATGACATAGTAAAAAAAGGAAATTACTCCAACACTTGGAGACTAAATAATATGCTATTGAATGAAACATGGATAACAAAAAACATCAGGGAGAAGATTAAAAAATTCTTAGAGGTCAATGAGAATGATGATACAACATATCAAAATCTCTGGGACACTATGAAAGCAGTACTAAGAGGAAAATTCATTGCATGGAGCGCATTCCAGAAAAGAATGAAAAGTCAGCAATTAAATGACCTAACATTACAGCTCAAAGCCCTAGAAAAAGAAGAACCGAATAACAGCAAAAGTAGTAGAAGACAGGAAATCACTAAAATCAGAGCTGAAATCAATGAAATTGAAACAAAAGAAACTATTCAAAAAATTGACAAAACAAAAAGTTGGTTCTTTGAGAAAGTAACAAAATAGATAAATCCTTAGCCACACTAACAAAGAGAAGGAGAGAGAAGAGTCAAATTACTAAAATACATGATGCAAAAGGAAATATCACAACAGACACCACTGAGATACAGAACATAATGAGAAGGTACTTTGAAAATCTGTATTCCAACAAAATAGAAAGTACTGAAGACATTGACAAATTTCTAGAGACATATGCTCCTCCCAAACTGAACCAGGAGGACATACATGATTTAAACAGATCAATATCAACAATGAAATAGAAGAAACCATTAAAAATCTACCATCCAAGAAAAGCCCAGGACCAGACGGATTCTCAGCCGAGTTCTATAAGACCTTCAAAGAAGAACTCATTCCAATACTTCTCAAAGTATTCCAGGAAATAGAAAAGGAGGGTACCCTACCGAACTCATTCTATGAAGCTAATATCACCTCATACCCAAACCAGGAAAAGACACATCAAGGAAAGAAAATTTTAGACCAATATCCTTGATGAATATAGATGCTAAGATCCTTAACAAAATATTGACAAACCGTTCAAAAACATATTAAGAAAATTGTGCACCACAATCAAGTGGGGTTCATTCCTGGAATGCAAGGATGGTTTAACATCCGTAAATCAATCAACGTAATCCATCATGTCAATAGACTTAAGGATAAAAATCATATGGTTATTTCAATTGATGCAGAAAAAGCATTTGACAATATACAACACCCCTTCATGCTGAAAACACTAGAAAAAATAGGGATAGTAGGAATATACCTGAACATTGTAAAGGCTATTTATGCTAAGCCCATGGCCAACATCATTCTTAATGGAGAAAAACTGAAACCATTCCCTTTAAAAACAGGAACAAGACAGGGATGTCCTCTTTCACCACTTCTATTCAACATTGTCCTCGAAACTCTAGCCAGAGCAATTAGGCAGACTAAAGACATTAAAGGAATACAAATAGGAAAAGAGGAACTTAAGCTGTCACTATTTGTGGATGACATGATTCTATATTTAGAGGATCCAAAAACCTCCTCCAGAAAACTTCTAGACCTCATCAATGAATTCAGCAAAATAGCAGGCTATAAAATCAACACACATAAATCTACAGCATTTTCATACGCAAGCGATGAAACAGCTGAAAGGGAAATGAGGAAAACAACTCCATTTGCAATAGCCTTAAAAAAAATAAAATACTTGGGTATCAATCTAACCAAAGAGGTAAAATATCTCTACAAAACACTGAAGAAAGAAATTAAGGAAGACCTTAGAAGATGGAAAGATCTCCCATGTTCTTGGATAGGCAGAATTAATATTGTCAAAATGGCCATACTACCAAAAGTGCTATACAAATTCAATGCAATTCCAATTAAAATCCCAATGATGTACCTCACAGAAATAGAGCAAGCAATCATGAAATTCATCTGGAAGAATAAGAAACCCAGAATAGCTAAAGCAATCCTTAGAAGAAAGAATGAAACAGGGGGTATCACAATACCAGAACTTCAACTCTACTACAAAGCAATAGTAACAAAAATGGCATGGTATTGGCACCAAAATAGACAGGTAGATCAATGGTACAGAAGAGAGGACACGGTCACAAACCCAAATGAATACAATTTTCTAATACTAGACAAAGGTGCCAAAAATATGCAATGGAGAAAAGATAGCCTCTTCAACAAATGGTGCTGGGAAAACTGGAAATCCATACACAACAGAATGAAACTAAACCCCATCTCTCACCCTGCACAAAACTCAACTCACAATGGATCAAGGACCTTGGAATCAGACCAGAGACCCTGCATCTTATAGAAGACAAAGTAGGTCCAAATCTTCACCTTGTTGGCTTAGGATCAGACTTCCTTAACAGGACTCCCATAGCACAAGAAATAAAAGCAAGAATCAATAACTGGGATAGATTCAAACTAAAAAGCTTTCTCTCAGCAAAGGAAACTATCAGCAATGCGAAGAGAGAGCTTACAGAGTGGGAGAATATCTTTGCCACTCATACTTCAGATAGAGCACTAATTTCCAGAATCTATAAAGAACTCAAAAAACTCTACACCAAGAATACAAAAAATCCAATTGACAAATGGGCTAAGGAAATGAACAGACACTTCACAGAAGATGTACAAGCAATCAACAAACATATGAAAAAATGTTCAACATCTTTAGTAATAAGAGAAATGCAAATCAAAACTACACTAAGATTCAATCTCACCCCAATTAGAATGGTGATTATCAAGAACACAAGCAACAATCGGTGTTGGCGAGGATGTGGGGAAAAAGGTACACTCATACAATACGGGTGGGACTGCAAATTAGTGCAGCCACTCTGGAAAGCAGTGTGGAGATTCCTTCGAAAACTTGGAATGGAACCACCATTTGACCCAGCTATCCCACTCCTTGGTCTATACCCAAAGGACTTAAAATCAGCATACTACAGAGATACAGCCACATCTATGTTCATAGCTGCTCAATTCACAATAGCCAGACTATGGAACCAACCTAGATGCCCTTCAATTGATGAATGGATAAAGAAACTGTGGTATATATATACAATGGAATATTACTCAGCTATAAAGAATAATAAAATTATGGAATTTGCAGGCAAATGGATGAAATTGGAGAATATCATGTTAAGTGAGATAAGCCAATCTCAAAAATCCAAAAGAGGAATGATCTCACTGATAAGTGGATGATGTCTCTTAATGGGGGGTGGGAGTGGGACAAGAATGGAGGAAGGAGGGACTATATAGAGGGAAAAGAGAGGTGGGAGGGGTGGGGGGAAGAAAAAAATAATGGAATGAATCAAACATCATTACTCTATGGAAATTTATGAATATGGAAATGGTATGCTGTTACTCCATGTACAAACAGAAACAACATGTGTCCCATTTGTTTACAATTAAAATAAATTAAAAAAAAATAAAATAAAATTGTTGGGGGAGAACCAAGATGGTGGACTAGAGGGTGACTGCATCTCCAGTTGTTCTAGAACCCAGAATTCAAGAAGGGGAGGCATTGAGAGACTCGGACTAAAATAGAACCATGAGGTGAGTCTCCCCAACCCGGTGAAGCTCAGCCAGGGAGGCAGGCCCGGATTTGAGCGGCGTAGGACAGGGCAGCTAGAGTCTCCCCCAGGCAGCCCTGAACACTCCCGTGGTGGGCTCCTCCCATAGGGCCAGATTCTCCAGCTTCTCGGAGTAAGCTCCCCAGTGAGAGCCTTTCTACACAGAACCAAGCTTCAAGTCCCTGAGCCAGCGTGTGGCGAGCTCTGGCCTGCCCACAGGTTGCTTCAGAGACCAGGACAGGGTAGCCAGGGACTTCCCCAAGCAGCCCGGCTCCCTCTGGCGGGAAGCGCCTTTCTAGGCTAGCTTCTCGGAGCAGACCGCCCAGTGAGAGCCTTTCTACACAGAGCCAGCCACAAGTCCCCAAGACAGCAGAGACCTCCGACCGAAAGCAGTCTCTGGGACCAGGGCAGAGCAGCCAGAGACCTCTCCAGGCAGTCCTGCCCCCTCCGGCCGCAGGCTTTTTCAATGGGGTGATCCAACATGGCGGACTAGAGGGTGACTGCATTTCTAGTCGCTCCAGAACCCAGGATTCAAGAAGGGGAGGCATTGAGAGACTCAGACTAAAGTAGAACCACGGGGTGAATCTCCCCCACCCGGTGAAGCTCAGCCCGGGGAGCAGGCCCGGATTCGGGTGGCTTATTAGAGTAGGGCAGGGCAGCTAGAGTCTTCCCCAGGCAGCCCTGCCCACTCCGGCAGTGGGCTCCTCCTACAGGGCCAGCTTCTCCAGCATCTCGGAGCAGGCCCCCCAGTGACAGCCTTTCTGCACAGAACCAGCTCCAAGTCCCTGAGCCAGCGCACGGCGAGCTCTAGCCTGCCCACAGGTTGCTTCAGGGACCAGGACAGGGTAGCCGCCAGGGACTTCCCCAAGCAGCCCGGCTCTCTCTGGGGGGAAGCACCTTTCTAGGCTAGCTTCTCGAAGCAGACCGCCCAGTGAGAGCCTTTCTACACAGAGCCAGCCACAAGTCCCCATGCCAGCGGTGACCTCTGACCCGCAAGCAGCCTCTGGGACCAGAGCAGGGCAGCCAGAGACCTGTCCAGGTGGATCTGCTCCCTCCGGCCACAGGCTTTTTCCATGGGGCGATCAAGTTGGCAGACTAGAGGGTGACTGCATCTCCAGTTGCTCCAGAACCCAGGATTCAAGAAGGGGAGGCATTGAAAGACTCAGACTAAAATAGAGCCACGGGGTGAGTCTCCCCCACCCGGTGAAGCACTGCCCGGGTGGCAGGCCCAGATTTGGGTGGCTTATTAGAGTAGGGCAGGGCAGCTAGAGTCTCCTCCAGGCAGCCCTGCACTCCAGTGGTAGGCTCCTCCCACACGACCAGCTTCTTGGAGCAGGCCCCCCAGTGAGAGCCTTTCCACACAGAGCCAGCTCCAAGCCCTGGAAACAGTAGTGGGCTAGGGACAGCTTTCTTCCGAAGCACTGCATTATCAAGTTACTCCAAGACTTCAGGCTACTGAAGGCTGGGAGGTGATACACTGGAAATCTACAAGGACACTATAAGCCAATAGAAGAAATCTGGAATATCACAGAGTCCCACTGACATCTGACCAATATGAGAAAACAAGGGAAGAAAATGTCCCAAACAAACCCAGATACTATATCAATAAAACCCAATGACAGCACAGCAGAAGAAATGTCAGAAAGGGAGTTCAGAATGTACATAATTAAAACAATCAGGGAAGCAAACGAGGAAATGAAAGAGCAAATGCAGGCACTGAAGGAGGAGATGAAAGAGCAAATGCAGGCATTAAATGATCACACCAACCAACAGTAAAAAGAGCAAATACGGGAAGCAAGAGATCATTTCAATAAAGAGTTAGAGATACTGAAAAAAAAAAACAAACAGAAATCCTTGAAATGAAGGAAACAATAAACCAAGTTAAAAACTCCATAGAAAGCATAACCAATAGGATAGAACACCTGGAAGACAGAACCTCAGATATTGAAGACAAAATATTTAATCTTGAAAACAAAGTTGACCAAACAGAGAAGATGGTAAGAAATCATGAACAGAAACTATAAGAATTATGGGATGTCATGAAAAGGCCAAATTTAAGATTTTGGGATTGAGGAAAGCTTAGAGAAACAAACCAAAGGAATGAATGATCTAGTCAATGAAATAATATCAGAAAATTTCCCAAATCTGAAGAATGAAATGGAAAACCAAGTACAAGAAGCTTATAGGACTCCAAATATGCAAAATTACAACAGACCCACACCAAGGCACATTATTATGAAAATACCTAACAGACAAAATAAAGACAGAATTTTAAAGGCCGCGAGAGAAAAGAATCAAATTGCATTCAGGGCGAAACCAATAATAATATCAGCAGATTTTTCAATCCAGACCCTAAGAGCTGGAAGGGCCTGGAACAACATTTACCAAGCCCTGAAAGAAAATGGATGTCAACCAAGAATCTTATACCCAGCAAAACTTACTTTTAGATTTGACGATGAAATAAGATCCTTCCATGATAAACAAAAGCTAAAGGAATATACAAAAAGAAAGTCGGCATTACACAACATTCTCAGCAAAATATTCCATGAGGAAGAGATGAAAAACAACGATGCAAATCAGCAACGGGAGGAACTACCCTAAAGGAATAGCCAAATAAAGGAGAACCCAAATCATGTCAAAAAACAAAAATGAGTCAAATGACTGGGAATACAAATCATATCACAATAATAACCCTGAATGTTAATAGCCTGAACTCATCAAAAGACATAGACTGGCAGATTGGATTAAAAAGAAAAATCCAACAATATGCTGCCTGCAAGAGACTCACCTCATAGAAAGAGATACCCATAGACTAAAGGTGAAAGGATGGAAAAAAAAACATACCATGCACATGGACACAGCAAAAAAGCTGGAGTATCCATCCTCATTTCAGATAATGTGGACTTCAAGCCAAAACTAGTCAGAAGGGATAAAGAAGGACATTACATACTGCTTAAGGGAAGCATAAATCAGCAAGACATAACAATCATAAATATCTATGCCCCAAACATTGGCTCATCCATGGACGTCAAACATATTCTTCTCAATTCCAGAAATCAAATACACCACAAAACAATGATACAAGGCGATTTTAACACACATCTCTCACCACTGGACAGATCGTCCAAACAAAAATTGAATAAACAAACCATAGATCTCAATAACACAATCAACAATTTAGACTTAACCGACTTATATAGAATATACCATCCAACAAAGAACGAATACACTTTCTTCTCAGCAGGGCATAAATCGTTCTCTAAAATAGACCATGCTTTATGCCACAAAGCTACTGTTAGCAAATACAAGAAGACAGAGATACTACCTTGTACTCTATCAGATCATAATGGATAGAAATTAGAAATAAATGACAGAATAAAAAACAGAAACTTCGTACAATAGCTGGAGATTAAATAATACACTATTATATGATGAATGGATAACAGAAGACATCAGGAGGGAAATAAAAAAATTCTTAGAAGTAAACGAGAACAAAGACACATCATATCAAAACCTCTGGGACACTATGAAAGCAGTACTTAGAGGAAGATTTATTTCATGGGGTGCATTCAACAAAGAAGTACAAATCAACAAATAAACGACTTAACACTACAGCTCAAAGCCCTAGAAAAAGAAGAGCAGATCAACACCAAAAGTAGTAGAAGACAGGAAATAGTTAAAATCAGAGCTGAAATCAATGAAATTGAAACAAATAATCAATCGGAAAAATTAACAAAATAAATAGTTGATTCTTTGAAAAAATAAACAAAATTGATTAACTCTTACCCTCACTAACAAAGAGAAAGACTGAGAAAACTCAAATTACTAAAATTTGGAATGAACAAGGAAATATCACAACAGACACGAGTGAAATACAAAACATAATTAGAAGCTATTTTGAAAATCTATACTTCAACAAAACAGAAATCCTCGAAGACATCAACGAGTTTCTAGAGACATATGAATTACCTAAACTAAACGAGGAGGACATACACAACTTAAATAAATCAACTTCATGCAATGAAATAAAAGAGGTCATCAAAATCCTACCAACAAATGAAAGTCCGGGACTAGATGGGTTCTCAGCTGAGTTCTACAAAACCTTTAAGGAAGAGCTCATTCCAATACTTCTCAAAGTATTCCATAAAATAGAAGAGGAGGGAACCCTCCCAAACTCATTCTATTAAGCCAATATCACCCTGATACCTAAACCAGACAGAGACACATCAAGGAAAGAATATTTCGGACCAATATCCTTAATGAACATGGACGCAAAAATTCTCAACAAAATTTTAGCAAATCGCATACAAAAACATATTAAAAAGATAGTGCACCATGATCAAGTGGGTTTCATCCCAGGGATGCAAGGTTGGTTCAACATCAGGAAATCAATAAATGTCATTCACCATATCAACAGACTAAAAGTTAAGAATCACATGATTATTTCAATAGATGCAGAAAAAGCATTCGATAAAATGCTGCATCGCTTCATGCCCAAAACACTAGAAAAAATCGGGGTAGTGGGAACATTCCTTTACATTGTAAAGGCCATCTACGCTACGCCCATGGCCAATATCATTCTAAATGGTGAAAAACTGAAAGCATTCCCCCTAAAAACTGGAACAAGGCAGGGATGACCTCTTTCACCACTTCTATTCAACATCGTTCTTGAGACTCTAGCCAGACCAATTAGACAAACCAAAGAAATTAAAGGGATACGAATTGGAAAAGAAGAACTCAAACTATCCCTGTTCGCTGATGACATGATTATATATTTAGAGGAACCTAGAAATTCCACCAGAAAGCTCTTAGAACTCATAAGTGAATTCAGTAAAGTAGCAGGTAACAAGATCAATGCTCATAAATCCAATGCATTTTTATACATAAGTGATGAATCTTCAGAAAGAGAAATTAGGAAAACTTCCCCATTCACAATAGCCTTGAAAAAAATAAAATACTTGGGAATCAATCTCACAAAAGAGGTGAAAGACCTCTACAATGAGAACTACAGAACACTAAAGAGAGAAATTAATGAAAACCTTAGAAGATGGAAAGATCTCCCATGTTCTTGGATAGGCAGAATTAATATTGTCAAAATGGCCATACTACCAAAAGTGCTATACGATTCAATGCAGTTCCAATTAAAATCCCAATAATGTACCTTACAGAAATAGAGCAAGCAATTATGAAATTCGTCTGGAAGAATAAGAAACCCAGAATAGTTAAAGCAATGCTCAGTAGAAAGAGTGAAGCAGGGGGTATCGCAATACCAGATCTTCAACTCTATTACAAAGCAATAGTAACAAAAACGGCATGGTATTGATATCAAAATAGACAGGTAGATCAATGGTACGGAATAGAGGACATGGACACAAACCCAAATAAATACAAGTTTCTCATACTAGACAAAGGTGCCAAAAATATGCAATGGAGAAAAGATAGCCTCTTCAACAAATGGTGCTGGGAAAACTGGAAAGCCATATGCAACAGATTGAAATTAAACCCCTATTTTTCACCCTGCACAAAACTCAACTCAAAATGGATTTAGGATCTCAGAATCAGACCAGAGACCCTTCATCTTATAGAAGAAATAATAGGTCCAAACCTTCAACTTGTTGGCTTAGGATCAGACTTCCTTAACAGGACTCCCATAGCACAAGAAATAAAAGCAAGAATCAATAACTGGGATAGATTCAAACTAAAAAGCTGTCTCTCAGCAAAGGAAACTATCAGCAATGTGAAGAAAGAGCCTACAAAGTGGGAGAAAATCTTTGCCAATCGTACTTCAGATAGAACACTAATCTCCAGAATCTATAAAGAACTCAAAAAACTCTACACCAAGAATACAAATAATCCAATTGACAAATGGGCTAAGGAAATGAATAGACACTTCACAGAAGAAGATCTACAAGCAATCGACAAACATATGGAAAAATGTTCAACATCTCTAGTAATAAGAGAAATGCTAATCAAAACCACCCTAAGATTCCATCTCACCCCAATTAGAATGGTGATTATCAAGAATACAAGCAACAACAGGTGTTGGCGAGGATGTGGGGAGAAAGGTACACTCATACATTGCTGGTGGGGCTGCAAATTAGTGCAGCCACTCTGCAAAGCAGTGTGGAGATTCCTTAGAAAACTTGGAATGGAACCACCATTTGACCCAGCTATTCCACTCCTCAGCCTATACCCAAAGGACTTAAAATCAGCATACTGCAGAGATACAGCCACATCAATGTTCATAGCTGCTCAATTCACAATAGCCAGATTGTGGAACCAACCTAGATGCCCTTCAATGGATGAATGGATAAAGAAACTGTGGTATATATATACAATGGAATATTACTCAGCTATAAAGAATGATAAAATTATGGCAGTTGCAGGCAAATGGATGAAATTGGAGAATATCATGCTAAGTGAGATAAGCCAATCTCAAAAAACCAAAGGTCGAATGATATCGTTAATAAGTGATGAGGACACATAATGGGGGGAGGGAGGGGTTAGTGTTAGGGTTAGAGTTAGGGTTAGGAAGGGGGGAAGAGGGAGGAAGGAGGGACTGTATAGTGGGAACAGGGGTGGGAGAGGTGGGGGAAGGGAAAAAATAACAGAATGAATCAAACAACATTGCCCTATGTAAATTTATGATTTTTAATTAAAAAAAAATGGACAAAGTCTAAGGAGGAGGCCAATGAAAGGAAATTATAAAGACATGATGTCTATATCAGAACTGGATCCAAGATCAGAAAAGAAATGCTATATGAGACTTTTTGGGAAAAGTAGCACAATTTGAATGTGGTCTACATATTAAAGAAAGGGCAATAAATAAAATACTTCTTATTGTTAATATAAAAATTTTTTTGCTCTACTTAGTTATGCATGACAGCAGATGATACCCATTCCACACTTCTCTTCACCCCTGGTAGCCTGGTGATCAGTTTTCCATCTGTATACTCTTTTATGTATAATGTTCAGACTTATGCAAGAATAAAATTTTAAACTCTTATAGAAACAAAACAAATTAACAGGCAGTTTTTCAATATCAGTGGGATTTTCAGATGATTCTAAGTAAACTCACTGATATTTTGGATACAGTGATGTTTCTAAGAGTGTCCTTTATAGGTATATAAACAATCCTACTTGAAGGGAAATAAATTTTATTTCAAAACTGTGCTTTAAATATTTTATGAAACTCATATGTTCTTTTTTACCAGGTTGGGATACAAAATACTTTCTTGTGACTTTTTAAAAAATTTATATTGACTCTCAGCTTTGGTACTTAATATTTACAAGAATATCTTTCTTCTACCCATACAGTCCACACTTGAAGAAAATTCTATTGGTTACGTGGTTCAAGGGTCTCAGTTCTGACCTCTATTACCTTAACTAAAAATCATTGGAAACATTTTGTTATTTTTGTTATTTTGGTGCAAGAGTCTGAGGGTTTTCCACTGTTCATCTTTATTTCTCATAGTATTATGTATAGGAAAACCATCTGATGAAGATGAAAGCAGCACATACTATGAGACTGGATACTTCTTTTGGGGTATGTTTGGAAAAGGAAAGTCTCTGCTCCTCTGTCCCTACACAGTTATGTCTAGGTCTGAAGGTGTTCCAGCATAAGCCATGTACTGGATATAGAATCAGTCATTTTTATAACCTTGAAGGAGGGCATAGCTTATCTGTATTTAATAAATGTTAACTCCTGAATTCCATGCTGCTCCTGGTTGAACTAAATTGCTATCCCCACTAGGAGAGGGAGGAAGTGAAAGGAAGTGCCGGGGCCGGGGGGCGTTCACTGTGCCTTCTGTCCATGAGGACAGAGTAAGCTAACCTTTAACTTCTTAAATCCACAATCTTCAGTCTTTCTGAGCCTTAGTTACTTGTTCTTAACCTTAACTCTAACCTATTACAATTGGTATGGTCAGAAGCCTTGCCCATTCTTGCTTTATAATTGCCTGAGTATTTTAATACATATTATCCTGGTAATAGGCAATCATATGTTAAAAATATTTCCTAAAGTATGGACCTTTGTTTATCTAGTATCACTTTGTTATGTTTAAAAGTAAGCAAAATGGTCTAACATCAACTCTAGGACTTTCTTTAATTATATAAATTCTTAATACTAGGTATAATTCCAATGGTCAAATTCTAATAGCTCATCATCCAAGAGATGTGTTTACTGTGAAAAATCGCATAAGAAGAGGTTGCATGTTGTTGATGGGGTCTAGTGAACCATGTCGTGCACTACTTCTAACTTCTTGACCTTCTTGGTATAGTTATTGGCCTTGGTAGAGAACAGGCAGATATGATGATCACATTGTAAAATTATGAGACAGATAATAAAAAATAATTTCACACATGGTAAGAATGAAGAAAACAAAAGGGGGTTATGAGTTAGATAAGTATCGGTTATGGTTTAATTAACTAAGGGTAGGAATTTATTTAGCTAGGAATTACAGAGAAGGTCCAGAAAGCATGCATGGAAGATCCTGAGGAATACAATGTATGTTTCACTAGAGTATAGATTTTTGTGCATTTAGTTCTCATGAACTAAAACAGTGCCTGATGCATATAAAATATTTGTAGGCTGCATTAATAAGGGTCTCAGGCAAAGGGAGTAGCAAAAACAAAGGCACTGAGACAAGTGAATACAGTTAAATTGGAGAAGTATGTATGGATTCAACTTCTGCAGAAATTACAGGCCATTGTAAAAAGTTTGGATTTTACACTTTATAATGAAAACCAACCGGAGGTTGTTGAGCAGTGCAGAATTTAAAAAATAAGGGAATCTTCCTAGGCAAATCCTGGACTTACTTGGGAGGAAAACAAAAAAGTAAAATAAAAATAGAGAACTACATATAACTATTTGAAAAATAGTCAAAATCCAAATACTTTTTAAATGTATGTGTTTTAAGCATGTTTTAATCAATGTTTTATTTCATAGCAGAGCATATTTATTCAGTTAGGAGAGAAAACCTTTATGCATTGAGGTTATGTAACCAAGAAGCTTTTTAAAGTTATATCAATTTTTTCCTTAAATATACTCATTTTTAACAATGAGCCCAAATGATTTTTTTTCTAGAAAGGTCAGGACAAGACCAAAAACAGACACAATGTGATTTTATTTGAAAGGAACTTTTGATTCTTTAACTATAATGATGAAATCCAGACAAACACATTGCCTCTGATTGATCAGTTTTCGAATGCATTTCATTATTTTAACTGTCCTTGCAACTGATCATGTAATAATGTATTTTTCAATTCCTTTCTGTTCCTACATTTGTCATGCCCTTTTGCTGCATTCACTGCTAAGTACCACCCACACAACCTAGTTTCACAACTAGTCCCAAGCCACTTGTAACTTGGGCATCCTCCAATTCTGGTTCCAAGAAAGACAAAGTTAAGTTAGGATGCCTATACCATGAGGAATCTTGTATAGCAGGGTTGAGTTCAGTCATCTGGTAAGCCCCATGCCAAGTCATCTGAGTTAAGTTTCATCTTGATTGGTTCATGGGATGCCCAGACAACTACTCAAATGTTATGCTGGGTGTGTTGGTGAGGGTTTTTATGAGATAAATATTTGAATTGGTAGACTGAGTAAAGCAAATTGCCCTCCCTAAGATGAGTGACTTTCATCCAATCATTTGAAGATCTGGATAGAACAAAAAGTTGACCTTTCTTGAGTAAGGGTATATATCTCCTTTTGCTTGCTGCTTGAGCTGTAACATTGACTTTTCCTGACTTCAGACTCAAACTGAAGCCTTGGTTCTTCCTGTGAGTTGAACCTGCTCAGTTTTGGGCTAGAATTTACACCATTGGCTTTCCTGGTTCTCATGGCTTTGGAATTTCACTATAGCAATATATGCATATCCATATTTATAGCAATTCAACTTACAATAGCCAAACTATGAAAACCAGACTAGGCATCTGTCAACAGATAAATAGATAAAGAAAATGTGGTATACTTACACAATGGAGTTTTACTCAGTCATAAAGAAGAACAAAATTATGACATTTTCAGTTAAATGGATGGAAGTGGAGAACATCATGCTAAGTTAGGTAAGCCAGACTCAGAAACTCAAGGGCTGTATGTTTTCTCTTATATGTGGAAGCTAGAGAGAAAAGGGGAGGAAAAGGGACCTCATGAAAATAAAAGGGAGAACAAAGGGGGTGGGAGTTGTGGAGGGAGATGGAAAGGGAAGATATGGGGGAATGAAATAGACCAAATTATCATATTTTACCACATAATCATTGTCCTTGAATAATCATTGCACCCTGTTTGTAAAAAATGATTTCATCAGTGTGCCATAGTTATACAAAATATTGGGGTTAACTTTGACATAATCATACATGTGTGGAATATAATTTGCTTAATTTCAGTCCCTAGTACTTCCTCTTACTCTCCCCTCTTTCCTCTCCATGTTCCCCTTCCTCTAATCTATTGCTCTTCCCTCTGTTTTCTATTTTAAAATTGTTCACATCCTGTTTTTTTCAGTCCAAAAATTTATTTATAACTTTCATTGCATAATTGTCACATGATATAGTTCTCTTCATCATGCCACTTAAAAGGTAAACAGAATAGCAATGTATTCACCTGTGGTATATGAACATGCATTTGTCTTTTCACACACTGCAAGCTGTCAGCCTATAATTCTCAGGGTATGCACACTGTCAATATTTCCAAATACTGACTCTAGACTTGTGTGATGTTTAGAGCACTGTGGGACTAACAGTAAACATATCTTATTTGAGTGGTATTGAGGGTGATACAACAGATAACAAAATGAATGATAGCAGTGCAGAATCTTCAGACACAGAAGATTAAATTTTATAAGTCCATTCTTTGCAATTCTATAGGAAACATCCTCCAGTGTAATATTTCTACTATTATGCACAAATTGATAACAACTAACATGTTAACTTTTTTCAGACTAGAAAAATGTTCACTATATTGTCACAAAGATATGATGTGTTTTGATTTTAACATGTATTCATAGTACTCTGTGCATCCTAATCTTTCACCAAAGACTGTTTAATAACAATTTTTAAGTAATAACAACCACACCCCATGTTTTTGCAAAAAAATTGCCATATAATCTGTGATGATTATGAGGTGAAATACAGCATGTGTTGTGCATGTACAAATACATTACAATGAATCCCACTATTATTATGTACAATTATAAAGCACCAATAAAATATTTTTAAAAAGGAAGGAAATTCTGAGTTATGCTACAATATGGATGAGTCTTAAAGGCCAGTTCTGGAAGGACAAATACTATATAGTTCCATTTATATGGGTTACTTAGAATAATCAAATTCATAGAGAAAGCAGAATATTAGTTGCTGAGGGTTGCAGGGGAAGGAGGAAAGGGAGAATTATGTTTTAATGGGTATAGAGTTTCAGTTTTGCAAGATTAAAAGTTGTACAGATGGATGGGTGGTGATGGTTGTACAAAAACATGAATATAATTAATACCACTGAGCTGTATGCCAAATATTTAAGAAGGTAGATTTTATGGTATGCATACTTTACCACAATAAAAAGTTTTAAAACTGGGTGATGAATCATTTAAATCTGCAAAAAATTGTTTTACCAATATATAATTGTGGTCAAGATTCTGTGCTTTTACAGGGATGCATTTTGGTTCTCAAGCATAAGACAAATCATTTGTTATGAAAAAAGGAGTCTTTGTTAAGTTGCAGTTCTTACAAAAATAGTCCTTTCTGCATCAAATAACATCAGATTTAAGTCTTGAACTTTTGATTTCAGAAATGTCACTTTGCCAAAGATGACACTATTGGTTATAACAGAAGATCAGGGTCATTCATATCACTGACCCTCCATTTGTTTTGAATTTCCACCTTAGCCTCCTTTGCCCCCATCCCAGGTTGACTCTCAACTTTCCATATCACATAACATGCTCACATCTGCTTTATCCCTACTTGAATTACTCCTTCATTTCTTTCATCAGTCAAAATTTCATTGTTCAAAATTTAGCCCAAGTTACTCCTCCCAGATTATCCCTTTCTTAACAACTCCAGATGTCACTGCTATAACCCTTCTTTGAACTTTTACAAATATTTGCACTAGACCATTTTACATGCCTTATATTGAGTTTGTCCATTATAAAAGTGTTTAGCGAATTATCTCAACTATAGTGTTAGAGTTTGGTCAGTCCAGTTGTTGTCAGTCCTGGTTACATGTTTTTTCAATAAAACATTCTGAGGTCTTTATTAAGTATTCTTGTTCTTAAGTACCATAAAATGATATTACATTCTATATAGTAGAAGGTCAGAGAAAAATCTAACAAAAAGCAGAAAAGCCAGAGGTTTTTTTTTTTTTATAAATAGGCACTAATTTTTCTTTTCTTTTTAAAAAATTATTTATTTATTTTGATTCATTGTAAACAAATGGGGTACAACTTTTTTCTCTGGTTGTACATGAAGTAGAGTCATACCATTTGTGTAATCATACATGCACATAGGGGAATGATGTTTGTCTCATTCTGTTATTTTTTCTTCCCCTACCCCTCCCATCCCTCTTTTTCCATCCTTATACAATCCATCCTTCCTCCATTCTTGCCTCCCTCCCACCCCCCATCATGTATCATCATCCACTTATCAGAGAGATCATTAATCCTTTGGATTTTGAGATTGGCTTATCTCACTTAACATGATATTCTCCAACTTCATCCATTCACCTGAAAATGCCATAATTTTATTCTTCTTTATGGCTGAGCAATATTCCATTGTATATATATATATACCACAGTTTCGTTATCCATTCATCAATTGAAGGGCATCTAGGTTGGTTCCACAATCTAGCTATGGTGAATTGAGCAGCTATAAACATTGATGTGGCTGCATCACTGTAGTATGCTGATTTTAAGTCCTTTGGGTGTAGGCCAAGGAGTGGGATAGCTGGGTCAAATGGTGGTTCCATTCCAAGCTTTCTGAGGAATCTCCATACTGCTTTCCAGAGTGACTGCACTAATTTGCAGCCCCACCAGCAATGTATGAGTGTACCTTTGCCCCCACATCCTCTCCAACACCTATTGTTGCTTGTATTCTTGATAATCGCCATTCTAATTGGGGTGAGGTGGAATCTTAGGGTAGTTTTGATTTGCATTTCTCTTATTACTAGAGATGTTGAACATTTTTTCATATATCTGTTGATTGCTTGTAGACCTTCTTCTGTGAAGTATCTGTTCATTTCCTTAGCCCATTTGTTGATTGGGTTATTTGTGTTCTTGGTGTAGAGTTTTTTGAGTTCTTTATATATTCTGGAAATTAGTGCTGTATCGGAAGTATGAGTGGCAAAGATATTCTCCCACTCTGTAGGCTCTCTCTTCACATTGCCAATAGTTTCCTTTGCTGAGAGAAAGCTTTTTAGTTTGAGAAACTTTCATTTTGATTGTTTTAGAAAGAGTGGAATGAGATGACAGTTTGAAACAGCACTGCTAATATGTAGTAATATACACTGAGAAGTTAAGGTTGGCCCTCATCTTCTTGTCTTATATTAATTTTTCTGATCAACTGAGATTTAAACATCAGCAGAAAATTTCTAATTGGGGAAGTTATAACATTTTGAGTGAATTAATAACTTCTGTGAGCCTCAACCTCTGTAAGTGTAAAGCAGGGAGCATCACATTTGTTAGAATTAAATAAATGCCTTTCAGATTTCTCCGATTTTATCCCTATAATGATAGAGAAAAGCACAAAGGTACCCACAGAAAGTTTAAGTCTTCTTTGAAGTTTCTTGTTTCATCATAAAATGTCAAGTGAATTCTACATACAAATCCATATTATATTCACTACGGTTTTATTATAGAAATATCTTAAATAATTTTCCATCAAGTGAAATTGACATTTGGGTGAATGTATCAGTTTTGTGCTACAGCTTCCAGTAGATTGTAGTGTATTTCTTGGGACCAAGACTATATTTTGGAAGTGTTTTTGGCAATGTTTGCATATAGGAGACCCCTAATAACTCTTGGTTAAATTCTGAAGAAATTTTGGGATATGAGGAATTTAGAATATAAGCATAGACTAGGTAGCAATTTCAAATTCATGAGGGTCAATTCATTTGTCTTATTTTTACTACTTTGGAAGATAATTTCATTCTTTTGAATATGCTGAGATGTGCTTAAACCTGACTACTTATCCCACCCGGTTACTGACCCTAAAAATTTTTACCTAGTAAGGTCTGCTATACCCAGCCACCTAGTCCAGACTAAGACTGCCTTTATGTCTATAGATTAGGAGCCCTATTCTCACCAACTGGTGGTATGTGGAAAAAGATCCTGCATTCGGAAGTCCTACATGCATGGAGTGCAATCCAAGTGCACAAGAACCACAGAGGTATGCAAACTATTCCTCTACCACATTGCCAGTCAGCATTAGAAGTGAGTTTCCTCTCTTCCTGAATGTATTCTACATCCTCCACTGGGCAGGAGAACCTTCCAGATCAATAGGTTATATTACTGGGGTGCATCATGGGGGCACAAAAATAAATTTAATTTACTTTGAAAATGTGCTGATCCTGTTCTTTTCTCCTTTTGTTGACTATGCAGATACAGGAGGCCTAAATATTTACCAGTCTCCAATAAACACCTACTTGAGTTTCTCAATCTTTGCATACTATGATTCCACATCTGAATGACTTTGTGAAGCTCCCTTACATTGCAAAAGTTCATTCTTCCATTATACCTGGAGAAATCCTGTTCTTCATTTCAGGCCAAATCCAAATGGTGAGGATCTGTTAAGCTTTACCTGTCTCATTTCTTCTGCCTCATCTACCATTTCACCTTTCCTTCCAACCAAGGAGTTCTAAGATCTGATATATCTCTCTATTTTGACACTGATCATATCATATTGGTGGTTGTTATATATTGTCTCTTTCTAGCTGACCTATAAACTTCATAATGGGTGGATGGGCGGGTAGGAACCCTGTCTCACCAATTCTTGCATCCTTCATGCTTATAAACTATAAGTGACCAAATATTGACTGAGGGAATGAATGAATAACAGACCAGATCATAAACAAAAACACAATCCAAATAGTTGAAGTGCATCACCACCACTGAATGTGTTTTCCTTCTTTGTGAAAAACAATATGAAGAACTGAGAAGACTTCATATGAGGTACTTCATTTGCAAGTGAAAGATACATAGAAAGCACTGGCTTATACCTTAAATCTGGTTTACTAGCAGAGTTATTTCCTTATTTCCTTTTATGCTTTTAGTATTGCATTATAATTATAATAGTGGAGTTCATTGTGATACATTCATATATGCACATAACATAATTTATTTCAATTAATTTCCCAGTATTTCCCCTTTCCCTTTACACCTCCCTCAACCTTTTCCCTTACCTCTACTCTTCTGGTCTTTTATTTATATCTATATTTCTCACTGGTGCATTATAATTATGCATAAAAGTAGGGTTCATTGTGGTATATTCATACATGCGCATAGCATAATTTGGTTGACTTTATTCTTGAGTTCTTCCCCTTTCCTTCTCTGATTTTTTACTTTACCTCTACTGATCTCCCTTCTTTTTTTGTGAGGATCCCTCTTTTAAATTCCTTTTCATTCTTTCTAACTTCCATATATGGGGGAAAGCATCAACCCCTGACTTTCTGAGCCTAGCTTATTTCACTTAGCATAATGTTCATTAGGAGAGATATTTATGAGTTAATCACACCAAAAAGATGACCACATTCCCTCCCATACACACATTTGTTACAAAGTGTATAGAAAGTAGAGTATGCATACCTGAAAGTAATGGTGCAACTTAGGTTTGTGACTGGCATTGTATTCAATCTGTCATTAAATTATTTTAAAGTTAGTGGATTAGTTAATTATTATATGTAAATGATGCACAAGCCTCTTTTTCTAATATTAAATTTAATATTGAATAAACAGTTTGCAGATTATTTATATGAGTAAAAAGCAATCTTACAGAACCTCCTTTCTCAAGAAAATATAAAACATTTCCATTTTTAATCCAGCACTGAGATTGCTGTTTCTTTGTCACAGTAATTATGGACTTTCCTGCCAGGGCCCCATTTTTGCTTCTACTTTACAACATAGTCATGGTTGAATAGCTTTAATCAGGCACCAATTAGTCCAAAATCTATAACTCATTTAGGCTGGGTCTTTGGTGGTTATGCTTTCTCCTTTTAAACTGGGAGGGGGAAATGTTAGAAAAGTTTGAGCAAATGATTCCAATCCCCAATGAATAGTTGTAGAGAGATATTTCTGTAACCTGCCCAATAAACTGGTTATCATATTAAACTCACTTTTAGCAGTTTATATTCACTTAAGCATTGCTCCAGATGGTGGCTGTCAAAATGTTTCTTATAATTAGCATCAGTAAACTTCTCCTGGGCCTTTAAAATTCATTGCAAATCACATGTTGTCTATAATCATAAGATTGGAAACGTTATTAATATCCTGCTCAGTATTCTGTTACACTAGTTTCTGTACAAGTATACGAATCAACAGAGTCAACTCTTCTATACTCTGTTGTCTCAAAGGCTACTAAATGGCAAATGTGACTATATGTAAATATACATATTAATTTGATTATTTTCATGGAGTTGACTATCAACTATCAAAAATAAAAACCAGGCAAATTATTTATTTAGTCAAGTTCACAAATGTCCTATTCATATCAACATATCCTATAAAATAATCATTTTGGATATCATATTCCATTGAATTGGGTGTCCCAGTTGTTGAACTAGTTAGGTCCCTTTTGGTTTCAAATGAGCTGATTTATTAAGAGGAAACAAGATTGAAAGGAGAGTAAATTTTGAATGTTCTAATCACAAAAGTGACAAGTGTTTGTGGTGACAGATATGTTAATTAGCTCAATTTAATTATTCCACATTGTATTTATAAATCATATCAGCACTTTGTATCCTATAAATATATACAACTATAATTTGTCAATTTATTATTACAAATAAAAATGAAATAAAAAGAAATGGCATTGGGCATGTTAGTAACCAAACTTTGGCTGTATATTAAAGAGTCTCAGGGATATTTGAGACCAGTGACTCACTTGAACAGTGTTTAATTTTGTGTTTTTAGTTTTTAGACAAACAAGTAAGAGAGAGTAAGAAGCAGGACAGGGAAGGGGAAGAAGTCAAACAAGGCTTTCTCCAAGCTTCAACCTGACTCAGCAGGGGAATTCCGAAGTGTGAATTATAACTCAGTTTCCTCCAACTGGAGGCGAGGGAACTTGGTTTGCATATGCCTTTATCAGTCAGTTATTCACTAATAAGTCCTTCCAAATCTGGGGAAACATAACCACTGAGCATTTCTGGCTCCACTTGTCGTAGCTCCAAAGATGGTGTACTAAACAGTCATACGTATAGACCATTAGAAGCAAAAGTGCACAGAATCTAGGGAAAGGATGCACAGAAATGGTTAAAAGTGCTAACAGGGGACTCTGGGTGGGATACAGACAACATTCCCTAACACACTATTTAAATTATATACATTATTTTTGTCTTTTATCTCTTCCTGTTGACTTTATCTTCTCCCCAACATATGAACTTGCTCTACAAGTCAGGAAACATGACTGTCAATTTCTCTTAATTGTCATATCCTATAGCTTTCACCACCAAACTGGGAACTTTGATCTTAGTGACTGTTAGAGAAATCATGAGGAAGAACTTGTATTGGCCTGGTTTGGAGCCATTGCCCACTTCTGGACCAACTCCAGCCTTGGGAACAGAGATATTGTGGCTCTGTGAAAGCTACATTTGAAGTAAAGGAAGCAGTTCCTAAGAGAAGAAGAGCTATGATGCTATTAGAAAAAGGTGGTAAATATGCTGATGAGACAGCAGAACATGGGTTGGAGGCTGGAGTTGCCACAGCCAGAGTTATGTGTTCAGTTCTTGTATGACTGTCACTGTTCCACACATGAGATTGTATTTAAGATTGAAACCTTACTTTTGGTTCAGGGTTACAGGCACTAGTGTCTGACTGCACACACACACACACAAAAAATGAAGAAAGAAATTGTAGATTGTTTTGGAAACAAATCTTAAAGAATCTTGTGGGGGTAGATAGAAATATGAATTCAGTGTCATTATTCAATTGGATTCTTAGGCATGGATTTTATTATTAAATACAAAAGGATTTCAGATGTAAGAAATATACAGCTGGAGGGGAATTAAACCATTTAGACATCTAAATTTATCTCTTAGCCTGATTTTTCTTTGTGAGGCTACAGATGCTTAATAACTCTTTAATCCAACTGGAATCCTAGCACTAGTTATCTCAGAGGTGAGATACCTATTTTTATTTCTTCAGTTTAAAAAGATGCCATCTTTGCTCATTTAACATGCCTTTCAACCTATATCCCCACTCTTCTTTATCAAGAATTTTTAGTGTAACATGCTTTGTTATTAACATAGCTTTGTATGAACATTTCACTGTGCAGAGGGACAGTGTTGTTATCAAGTATCAGCAGCTGCTATTTATTGGTGATAAATGAGATTTGTTCCCATTGAGAGCAATTTCCTTGGTTTTTCCTCTTTTATCTAGGTAGAGATGAAAGGTATAATATATTCTTAAAGTGGTATTCACAGTTAGCCAGTTTGTGAAGCATTAAGGGGATGGTTGTACAGAGAGATAAACAGAGATGGGAAGGATGTGGGGGTGGGGAGTGAGACAAGGAGAAACACACAGAGAGACATAGAGAGAGAGAGACACACAGAGACAGAGAGGCAGTGAGTGGGAGAGAGAACACAAGGAAGAGACACAATCTGAAAATACTGTGGATCCTCCGCAGTGCATCTCCTGGGTTTTTCTGTGCTATAATTTGTAAGAAAATATTATCCAACTGGGCAAGGTGGCGAATCATTAGTATTTATGGGGAAAAAGCTTCCGAGATTGTATTTCATGGTAAGCTGGGTATTTCTGTTGCTGTTTGGAGTTACTCTACCTCATGCTGACAGCAGAAACTTAATTCAGTGAGTAAATTCATATTTACATGTTGTTTGAGGCATCATTTTGTTTAACTCTGTTGAACATCAGATCAAGGGAATTTAGTGAAAACAGTTAATCAGCCTAGGCATTTGAATACACTGTGTGCAGGGCAGAGAAGTTGAACTCGTTGAAGGAATACTTGTTGAAGGAAGATGGAGTAGTTTAAAACCTGACTGGGAGGTATTGCTCCACTATCTTGGTGCTCGTTTTAGGAAATGCACTCACTAATTCAAGTCAAAATCCAACAGCATATACCATATGCCAGACCCTACCCCAGATTATGGGGATTCCAAGGTCAGTACTAGTTCCTGCCTTCAGCAGTGCAAATGGATGAAGTCATTGTGGTGGACACTGTGCTGGAAATGAACTTATGAAGTTATAGAAATACAAGTGAGAGTTACCTTACATTTCTTGGGTGGAAAGTATGGGCTGGGAACATTTCTAGGCATGAAATGTAGTAAAGATGGAGCGGTTGCCTGTGTATAATGAACTATATAGAGACCATAAGTTCAAAATCTGAGTTCCTTGGCCTGAAGTCTAGGTCCTATGTGGTTATCCTTAGTTGCAATCCTTAATGCTTGTTAACATAGTTCTTATCCTTAATATACTGGTCAACAGTGAATAACTTTAGTGCTGATCAAGGTAATGCTTATCCTTACTGTCCTAAATTCTAGTCAAAAATGATTGCCCTTAGTGGTGGTTTACATTTATGCTGATTGATAATGCCTATTTTTAATGGTCACCTTTAATACTGACTAATGTCTGTTTATGTTTTTCTACTTTCTGTAGCATGGTGGGAAGGTGCTTCCTGGCCCCCTTAAAGGTGGGTGGTTTTACTTGACCAGTTCTGGCAGAGTTTTGTGACTTTAAGTGATGTGTGTCACTTTCAGACTGGAATATTCTGGAGTTAAAACCTCCAAGGCTCTCTTTTCTTCTTGGATAGTGACTGGCAACATCTGTAGTGACAGTTGCTCCGTTAGCATGAGTATTATGAGCAGAGCAACCTTGTAGCACTTCTGTGTATATGTAGCATGAGTGAGAGATAAACATGTTTGTTTTTAAGTCACTGAGATTTACTTTTTATAGCAGTAGAACATAGCCTAACTTTCGTGATCTTGGAATAGTGACTCTCAGCCCTAGTTGTACATTGAACTGACCAAGGGAGCTCTGAAAAGATGACAATGTCCATGTTTTATTGCAACTCAGTTGGGTTAGAATTTATAAGTCTGAATTCTGTATTCATTATTTTAAAATTTGAGTTTAAATATTTAACTTGAGTGACTGAAATGTAAGTTTTATAAGGGTAAGGACAGCCTTTTGGTTACTGCCTTGTGTTCAAATAGCAGATACTAAATGGATATTTGTAAAATGAGTACACAAATGAACAAATACGATCATGCCTAGCTTGAGTTTCCTACACTACGGTTTACATTCTGCCCCTTATGACATCTGCTCAAACCATACCCACTTCTTGGGGTCCTCTTTAAAAAGAATGCTTTGTCTTGGTTGTTTTCCTACCATCCAGCACATGGACTTCTGCATATTTGTCATCCCACCTCTGTTGTGAGACTGCATTTGCTGTAATGCCTGTAACACTGATCATTAAGACACCTAGATATATCCAGAAAGGTCATAGACCATTTCTTTTCTTCTATTACCTGTATCCTGCCTGCTTCTGACTACTCCTTCTTCCCCCAGATTCAGGTTGTACATTCCCTCTGAATTATGATTCATGGTCACTATCATGGTTATAGTCTTGTTTTTAGTGATCATTACTGTTATAATCCTTATTTCTTTAATAGACATCTTTTTATACTTGTTTATATCTCATTAAAAGTATTTGCAAAACTCTATGAATATTCATTGTAAATTGAAAATTCATAATACACTTGAAATTCCCTTGCTAATGAATTTCAGAATCATGTCCTTGGAAAGTTCTCTTTTATCCCATTATTACTTTTTGCAATATCTTATCCATCTTAACTTCTATTCCATCTCTGATCATAATATGAAAAAAATAAAATATTCATATTATAGCAATTGTCAAGGACTACTTGAATACTTCCTCTTTCACTAAAACTTTGTCCAGGTTTCCAAAACCATAGTAATCTTTTTTATTCTCTGAGCTCCTAAAGAGCCTGTGTGGCCTTAAATAATCATCTTGACACTGGGTTGTGTTTGAGTGTTTGGTTATGTAGATACTAAATTCATTAAAAATTAAGTTGTGGTATTTCAAGATGTAGGACTAGAGGGTGGCTGCATTTCATGTTGCTCCAGGACTCAGGACTCAAGAAGAGGAGATATTGAGAGACTTGGGACCAACTCAAAGCCACCAGGTGAGTCTCTCCTGTTGGGGAGGCATCCCAGATGGGGCGATAGTCCCAGGACTCAGGGAACTTTGTGAAGTAGAGTTGCCCAACGAGACACCCCTCCCCCCACTGGAGCAGTGAACGTGGACAACTGGGAGCATCGTAGAGGAGCCCGCTCAGCACAATGCTTGGACTCGGAGCAACCCACAGGGGCTCCAGGTGGCTGCCCAGAGGAGGAGCTGCACGGTGAGCTGTTTGGACTCAGAGTGACCGCTCCTGAACACCGGGGGCCTGCCCGGAGGAAGAGGCATGCGGCGAGTCACTCAGACTCAGAGAGACATCTCTTGAACACCAGGGGGGGCTGCCTGAAGGAGGAGGAAGGGTGTGGTGGGTCACTTGGACTCAGAGTGACTGCACCAGGGCTACAGGCATTGTCTGGAGGAGGGGTGCACAGTGAGTTGCTTGGACTCCAAGCAATGGCACCGGAACACCAGGCGGCTGCCTGGAGGAAGAGGCGTGTGGCAGGTCGCTGGGACTCGGAGCGATTGTACGGGGCTCCAGGTGGCTGCTCAGAGGAGGGGCCACATAGCCAGGTGATTAGGTGCAGAGCAGGGTCCCAGGACCTAGGTGGCTTCTTGGTGGAAGAGCCGCACAGAGACAAGCAGGCAGCAAGTGAAGGTTCCAGGACTGTGGGCAGATTCTCTGAGGAGGGAGAGTCTAAGGAGACTCGTCTGTGAAGGGTGAGGCTCCCAGGCCCAGGAGGTAGGTCCAGGCCCCTGGGAACACTGCAGAGGAAGGCAGCCCAGCCCAGGAGGTAGTTGTGGATTGAGGGGAACCTCTAGGAGGGGAACTGACCAGCGAGACCTCACCAGCGGGTGAATCTTCCCTGCTGGGTAAGGTTTTCCCACAAGGACGGTAAAACCAGAGACACAGGCCCAAACAGGCCTTGCCTCAGCCCACAGCCTAGTTCCCCTTTGGATGACCATGGGTCAACAAGTGGAGGCCCACTAGCAGGGAATATACCCCACCTGAAGGTCACCACCCCTAGAGAGGAAGCTTCCTTGTGGAGCACTGCACTATCAACTTCCTCCAAGACTTCAGGCTACCGAAGGCTAAGGGGATATACTAGAAATACTCAGGGACATTATAAGTCAATAGAGGAAATCTGCAATAACTCAGCGGTCCACTGATACCTGAACAACATGAGAAAACAAGGGAAGAAAATGACCCAAACAAATCTAGATGTTACATCAATAAAATCCAATGACAGCATGGCAGAAGAAATGACACGAAGGGAATTCAGAATGCACACAATTAAAATGATCAGGGAAGCAAATGATGAGATGAAAGAGCAAATGCAGGCATTGAATGATCACACCATTCGACAGTTGAAAGAGCAAATACAGGAAGCAAAAGATCATTTCAATAAAGAGTTAGAGATATTGAAAAAAAAACAAACAGAAATCCTTGACATGAAGGAAACAATAAACCAAATTAAGAACTCCATAGAAAGCACAACCAATAGGATAGAACACCTGGAAGACAGAACCTCAGACATTGAAGACAAAATATATAACCTTGAAAACAAAGTTGACCAAACAGAGAAGATGGTAAGAAATCATGAACAGAATCTGCAAGAACTATGAGATATCATGAAAAGGCCAAATTTAAGAATTATTGGGATTGAGAAAGGCTTAGAGAAACAAACCAAAGGAATGAACAATCTATTCAATGAAATAATATCAGAAAATTTCCCAAATCTGAAGAATGAAATGGAAAACCAAGTACAAGAGGCTTATAGGACTTCAAATATACAAAATTACAACAGACCCACACCAAGGCACATTATTATGAAAATACCTAACACACAAAATAAAGACAGAATTTTAAAGGCCACAAGAGAACGGAATCAAATTACATTCAGGGGGAAACCAATATGGATATCAGCAGATTTTTCAATCCAGACCCTAAAAGCTAGAAGGGCCTGGAACAACATTTTTCAAGCCCTGAAAGAAAATGGATGCCAACCAAGAATCTTATACCCAGCAAAACTTACCTTCAAATTTGACGATGAAATAAAATCTTTCCATGATAAACAAAAGCTAAAAGAATTTACAAAAAGAAAGCCAGCATTACAGAACATTCTCAGCAAAATATTCAATGAGGAAGAGATGAAAAACAAAGAAGCAAATCAGCAAAGGGAGGAATTATACTAAAGGACTTGTCAAAGGAGGAACCAAGTCATGTCAAATAAATAAATAAATAAATAAAATTTTTAAAAAATGAACCAAATTACAAATCATATCTCAATAATAACCCTGAATATTAATAGCCTGAACTCATCAATCAAAAGACATAGACTGGCAGATTGGATGAAAAAGAAAGATCAAACAATATGTTGCCTGCAAGAGACTCACCTCATAAAAAGAGATACCCATAGACTAAAGGTGAAAGGATGGGGAAAAAATACCATGCACATGGACTCAGCAAAAAAGCTAGGGTATCCATCCTCATTTCAGATAATGTGGACTTCAAGCCAAAGTTAGTCAGAAGGGATAAAGAAGGACATTCCATACTGCTTAAGGGAAGCATAAATAAGCAAGATATAACAATCATAAACATCTATGCCCCAAACAGTGGCTCATCCATGTATGTCAAACAAATCCTTCTCAATTTCAGAAACCAAATAGACCATAACACAATAATACTAGGTGATTTTAACACGCCTCTATTACCACTGGACAGATCTTCCAAAAACATTGAACAAAGAAATCATAGATCTCAATAACACAATCAATAGTTTAGACTGAACAGATATTTATAGAATACACCATCCAACCAAGAGCGAATACACTTTCTTCTCAGCAGCACATGGATCCTTCTGTAAAATAGACCATATATTGTGCCACAAAGCTAACGTTAGCAAATACAAGAAGATAGAGACACTACCTTGTATTCTATCAGATCATAATGGATTGAAATTAGAAATAAATGAAAGAGTAAAAAACAGAAACTACTCCAACACCTGGAGATTAAACAATATGCTATTATATGATGAATGGATAACAGAAGATATTAAGAAGGAAATTAAAAAATTCTTAGAAATAAATGAGAACAAAGAAACATCATATTAAAATCTCTGGGACACTATGAAAGCAGTACTTAGAGGAAAATTTATTTCATGGAGCACATTCAAAAAAAGAAGTAAAACTCAACAAATTAACGACCTAACACTACAGCTCAAAGCCCTAGAAAAAGAAGAACAGACCAACACCAAAAGTAGTAGAAGACAGAAAATAGTTAAACTAAGAGCTGAAATCAACGAAATTGAAACAAAAGAAACAATACAAAAAATTGACAAAATAGTTGGTTCTTCGAAAAAATAAATAAAATTGATAAACCTTTAGCCACACTAACAAAGAGAAGACCAGAGAAAACCCAAATCACTAAAATTCGGAATGAACAAGGAAATATCACAACAGACACAACTGAAATACAAAACATAATTAGAAGCTACTATGAAAATCTATACTCCAAAAAAAGAGAAAATTTCGAAGACATCAACAGGTTTCTCGAGACATATGAATTGCTGAAACTGAACGAGCAGGACATACACAATTTAAGTAGACCAATTTTAAGTAATGAAATAGAAGAAGTCATCAAAAGCGTACCAACAAAGAAAAGCCCAGGACCAGATGGGTTCTCAGACGAGTTCTATAAAACCTTTAAAGAAGAGCTCATTCCAATACTTCTCAAAGTATTCCATAAAATAGAAGAGAAGGGAACCCTCCCAAACTCATTCTATGAAGCCAATATCACACTGATACCTAAACCAGACAGAGACACATCGAGGAAAGAAAATTTCAGACCAATATCCTTAATGAATATCGACGCAAAAATTCTCAACAAAATTTTAGCAAATCGCATACAAAAACATATTAAAAAGATAATGCACCATGATCAAGTGGGTTTCATCCCAGGAATGCAAGGTCGGTTCAACATCAGGAAATCAATAAATGTAATTCACCATATCAATAGACTTACAGTCAAGAATCACATGATTATTTCAATAGATGCTGAAAAAGCATTTGATAAAATACAGCACCCCTTCATGCTCAAAACACTAGAAAAAATAGGGATAGTGGGAACATTTCTTAAAATTGTAAAGGCCATCTATGCTAAGCCCATGGCTAATATCATTCTAAATGGTGAAAAACTGAAAGCATTCCCCCTAAAAACTGGAACAAGGCAGGGATGCCCTCTTTCACCACTTCTATTCAATATCGTCCTTGAAACTCTAGCCAGAGCAATTAGACAGACCAAAGAAATTAAAGGGATACGAATAGGAAAAGAAGAACTCAAACTATCCCTATTTGCTGATGATATGATTATATACTTAGAGGAACCAGAAAATTCCACCAGAAAACTGTTAGAATTCATAAGTGAATTCAGTAAAGTAGCAGGATATAAGATCAATGCACATAAATCCAATGCATTTTTATACATAAGTGATGAATCTTTGGAAAGAATAATTAGGAAAACTATCCCATTCACAATAGCCTCGAAAAAAATAAAATACTTGGGAATCAATGTCACAAAAGAGGTGAAAGACCTCTACAATGAGAACTACAGAACACTAAAGAAAGAAATTAAAGAAAACCTTAGAAGATGGAGAGATCTCTCATGTTCTTGGGTAGGCAGAATTAATATTGTCAAAATGGCCATACTACCTAAAGTGCTATACAGATTCAATGCAATTCCAACTAAAACCCCAATGATGTACCTTACAGAAATGGAGCAAGCAATTATGAAATTCATCTGGAAGAATAAGAAACCCAGAATAGGTAAAGAAATCCTTAGCAGGAAGAGCGAAGCAGGGGATATCGCAATACCAGATCTTCAACTCTATTACAAAGCAATAGTAACAAAAACGGCATGGTATTGGTACCAAAATAGACAGGTAGATCAATGGTACAGAATAGAGGACATGGACACAAACCCAAATAAATACAGTTTTCTTATACTAGGCAAAGGTGTCAAAAATATGCAATGGAGAAAAGATAGCCTCTTCAACAAATGTTGCTGGGAGAATTGAAAATCCATATGCAACAGAATGAAACTAAACCCATATCTCTCACCATGCACGAAACTCTACTCAAAATGGATTAAATACCTCGGAGTTAGACCAGAGACCCTGTATATTGTAGAAGAAAAAGTAGGTCTAGATCTTCAACATGTCGGCTTAGAACCAGACTTCCTCAACAGGACTCCCATAGCACAAGAAATAAAAGCAAGAATCAATAACTGGGATAGATTCAAACTAAAAAGCTTTCTCTCAGCAAAGGAAACTATCAGCAATGCAAAGAAAGAGCCTACAGAGTGGGAGAAAATCTTTGCCAATCATACTTCAGATACAGCACTAATCTCCAGAATCTATAAAGAACTCAAAAAACTCTACACCAAGAATGTAAATCACCCAATTGACAAATTCGCTAAGGAAATGAACAGACACTTCTCAGAAGATCTACAAGCAATCAACAAACATAAAGAAAAATGTTCAACATCTCTAGTAATAAGAGAAATGCAAATCAAAACCACCCTAAGATTTCATCTCACCCCAATTAGAATGGCGATTATCAAGAATACAAGCCAGAACAATGTTGGCGAGGATGTGAGGAAAAAGGTACACTCATACATTGCTGGTGGGGCTGCAAATTAGTGCTACCACTCTGGAAAGCAGTGTGGAGATTCCTTAGAAAACTTGGAATGGACCTACCATTTGACCTGCTATCCCAGTCCTTGGCCTATACCCAAAGGACTTAAAATCAGCACACTACAGAGATACAGCCACATCAATGTTCATAGTGGCTCAATTCACAATAGCCAGACTATGGAACCAACCTAGATGCCCTCAATTGATGAATAGATAAAGAAACTGTGGTATATATATATACAATGGAATATTATTCAGCCATAAGGAATGATAAAATTATGGCATTTGCAGGCAAATGGATGAAATTGGAGAATATCATGCTAAGTGAGATAAGCCAATCTCAAAGAACCAAAGGATGAATGATCTCGCTGATAAGTGGATGATGACACATAATGGAGGGTGGGAGTGGTTATTGTTAAGGTTAAAGTTAGTGTTAGGGAGGGCGGCAAGAATGGAGGAAGGAAGGACTGTATAGAGGGAAAAGAGGGGTGGGAGGGGTGGGGGGAAGGGGAAAATAACAGAATGAATCAAACAACAATACCCTATGTAAATTTATGATTACACAAATGGTATGCCTTTACGCCATGTACAAACAGAGAAACAATATGTATCCCATTTGTTTACAATAAGAAAAAAAAAAGAATCAAAAAAATTAAGTTATTATATATCCTCTGGTGCTTAGCAGTGAGAATTGATATTTGATATTTATTCAGTAAATACTTGAATGAGTGAATTTATTCAAGTATTATAGCCAATATTTGACACTTGACTGAGTGAATCTGAGAATAAATTATATTTGTATATATTTGTATTTGTATATATATGCCTTTATTACATTAACTAATTGGAAATTTATGGTTTATATCAAGAGTATAATTATAGTGCAATGATTCTAAATCTTGAAGCTCATGTTAGAGTATTTAATCATTTATATAATTATGAGTTTACAAATTCACACATCTATCACATTTTGTAGCATCTTACCATAACTGTTGGCTATGAATTTAAGCAATAATGGTTCTAGTAAGACTAATGCCTGAAGCGTCAAACATAATTGAATATTGCCTAGTTGCATTACCCTGCTACTTACAGGAAAAAGCTGCGGGTGAAGTTCTATTAACAAGTGGTTAGTGTTAATGAATCTTCCATTAGAAATATAAATGCATAAATCTGGCCCCAGTCAATTTCATTCCTAAAGGATATTGTTCTTTAAACCAAGGGAGGAAATCTGTGTAAGATCAGTTTCAAAGTCTTTTCCGTTAACATTTAAAAAATTTTTACAGACTGCATTTTGATTCATTGTACACAAATGGGGTACAACTTTTCATTTCTATGGTTGTACATGATGTAGATACACACCATTCATGTAATTATTACATGCACATAGGGTAATGATGTTTGTCTCATTCCACCATCTTTCATACCCCTGTGGTTTCAAAGTCTTATAACCTTCTTTTTAGTCATTTGGTAAGAGGTTGCATTTAATAATTACAAAACTGAAATATTATCTTTCTGAATTAATTGTAAACTTCTTGTCAGGGAAAAGTAAACTTCTTGTGAGCAAGAATAAAGTTGTCTCTTTCACCTGGAACAAGGCTTTGAATAAAGTTTATGGTTATTAACAGTTTGTTGACCTGATCATTAAATTAAATTAAATAATTAAATACAGTTAAATGTGCTTGAAATATGAATCACACTATTTATAATAAAATAAGGTACCATTCAATCACTTTTTTTTATATTGTGCACTTTCTTTAGCATTCTGGTAGAATCTGTGTCCTCTTTGGAATTGTTCACAAAGGTATAAAATAAAATGTAGAGCTGCCTGCTCCTGCATTGTGAATACCACCACACCTGCCACACTGTGGCTTCCCATCTACCAATGTGTGTCAGCCTCCATCTTGGGACACTGCAGCCCACCTCCATACTCCCCTCCATGTGGTAGCCTCTATCTTGGAACACCAGACAGGGCCTGGAGATGGCCACCTGCTACAGCACCACCTGCCACAGGGCTGTATCCCTGAACAGGCTGCCAATCACCACTGCACTGCCTGCTCTCAGAGCCCCATCTCTGAAAGCAGTTGCCTCCATCTTAGAACGCCTCCATCACCATCTTGGGTTACCTCCACTGCCACTATTGACATCTTTGGTTGTGGCAGTGTCCATATTGGGACACCAGCCGAGAGTAGAAGCCCAATGTCAAGGTACCTACAGGTTAGCCACACTGCCACCACCAATAAGGATGTGGACACTTCCATCTAGGGATAAGAGCCAGGACCTGAAAGAACATCACCAAGGGCCCTGCAGGCATGGTTACATCTGAGGTCTCTCAGCTAGGTGTGCTAATATCCATCATCTTGCTGCAGAGGTAGGAGAGAGACTTGCAAGGGGTTGGTAGGTTGGAAGAGGTGTGAGGGCATCTTGATCTGGCTCACCCAGTCAACCAGCCCAGCACCCACCAGGATCCCAGAGACAACTTGGGCAGTACTTGCTGGGACCTAACATCAGCCTGGTCCATGACTTCCTCCCCAATATGGCATCCAAAAATCACCTGGTCCCACTGATTTGGCAATGAACAGGGCTCTCTAACTCTTTAATAACCAGTCTCCCAATCATCCCCTAGCTACCAACCCAATCCAGTGCTTGCATCTACGTGGCTGGCCCACAACTATCAATACCTGGCCCTGATCTGCCTAACAGAAAACAATTTTCCTTGAGAGGTGCACAGGTTCCAGTACTCAGCCCCCAGGACCTCCAGAGAGAGAGGTTCCTGATTGGGAAGTCAAAAGGGAGGGGGTAGGAGAGATACAATTAAGAGACTAAATTAGAGACCAGGCACTGTGGGGTCCACAAGGGAGGTAAGTGGCTAAGACCAGGCTTGTTTGTCAAACCAGTGAACCCCAAAAGAGAGTCCTGGGGTGCAGTCTTCCAGTGGGATTTGCTATAACCAGTGACAATTCCAGTGGCAATTGCTATAACCCACTTCCAGGAGTCCTGCCTCCAAGTCTAATCTTCCCACCTTAGTAAATTTTACCATCCTGAGGGTGAAGTTACTAAGAAACTCCAGAAAATCCCACCTATCAGAAGAGAAGGGAAGCATAGAAGATATTGATGTCAGACAGAAATGATTGTTCAATCTTGCTTCAAGACTCGTTTCTTTTTTTCCCTATTTTTTCC
>NC_136471.1:127810495-128062549 GCF_902686455.1 Sciurus vulgaris | reverse complement strand
ATTATAGAATATTCCATCCATCAATGAGTGAATACACTTTTTTCTCAGCAGCACATGGATCCTCCTCTAAAATAGACCATATGTTATGCCACAAAGCAATTCTTAACAAATACAAAAATTTAGAGATACTACACTGCATTCTATCAGATCATAATGAAATGAAATTAAAAATCAATGATATAATAAAAATGATGATGCATGGATAGCAGAAGACATCAGGGAGAGAGAAAATTTTTAGAAGTAAATGAGAATACTGATACAACATATCGAAATCTCTGGGACACAGAGCAGTACTAAGAGGAAAGTTCATTGCATTGAGCTTATTCATTAAAAGAATAAGGAGTCAACAAATAAAATGACCTAACATTACATCTCAAAGCCCTAGAAAAGAATACAGATCAACATCAAAAGCAGTAGAAGACAGGAAATAATTAAAATCAGAGCTGAAATAAATGAAATTGCAACAAAAGAAACAATTGAAAAAACTGATAAAAGGTTGGTTCTTTGAAAAAATAAAATTGATAAACAAAATTACTAAAATTCATTGTGAAAAATGAAATATCATGACAGAAACTATTGGAATAACAAAGATAATTAGAACCAATTTTGAAAATCTATACTCCAACAAAATAAAAAATCTCAAAGACATGGACAAACTTCTAGAGACATACTATCCAACCAAACTGATTTAGGAGGACACACACAATTTAAACTGATAAATTTCAGGCAACAAAAGAGAAAGATGCCATCAAAAGCCTACCAACCAAGAAAAGGCTGGGACCAGATGGATTCTCAACTGAGTTCTACAAGACCCAAAGAAGAATTAACACCAGTACTCCTCAAAGTATTCCATAAAATAGAAAAGGAGGGCACCCTTCCAAACTCATTCTATGAAGCTATTATCACTCTGATAACGAAACCAGACAAAGACACATCAAGAAAACTGCATACCAATATCCCTGATGTACATAGATGCAAAAATTCTTAACAAAATTTTAGCAAATTGCATACAAAATCATATTAAAAATATAGCACACCATGATCAAGTGGGTTTCATCCCAGGGATGCAAGGTTGGTTTAACATCTGTAAACCAATAAATGTAATTCATCACATCAATAGACTTAAACTTAAGAAACATATTATTATTTCAATAGATGCAGAAAAACTATATGATAAAATATAGCACTCCTTCATGCTAAAACACTGGAAAAACTAGGGGTAGTAGGAACACACCTCAACATTGTAAAGGCTATGTATGCTAAGCCCATGACCAACATTATTCTCAATGGAGAAAAACTGAAAGCATTCCCTCTAAAAACTGGAACAAGATAGGGATGTCCTCTGTCACCACTTCTATTCAACATCATCCTTGAAACTCTTGCCAGAACAATTAGACAGATAAAAGAAATTAAAGAGATACAAATAGGAAAAGAAGAACTCAAACTATCACTATTGGCTTACAACATGATTCTATATTTAGAGCATCCAAAAAATTCCACCAGTAAACTTCTAGAACTAATGAAGGAATTCAGCAAAGAAACAGGATATAAAATCAACACCCATAAATCTAATGCATTTCTATTCATAAGTGATGAATCCTCTGAAAGAGAAATTAGGAAACTACCCCATTCGCAACAGCCTCAAAAAAATAAAATACTTGGGAATCAATTTAACAAAATAGGTAAAAGACCTCTACAATGAAAACTACAGAACACTAAAGAAAGAAATTAAAGAAAACCTTAGAAGATGGAAAGATCTCCCATGTCCTTGGATAGGCAGAATTAATATTGTCAAAATGGCCATTCTACCAAAGGCGCTATACAAATTCAATGCAATTCCAATTAAAATCCCAACATTTTTCCTCATAGAAATAGAGAAAGCAATCATGAAATTCATATGGAAAAATTAGAAACCCAAAATAGCTAAATCAAATACTTAGCAAGTAGAGTGAATCAGGAGGTATTGCAATACCAGATCTTAATCTATACTACAGAGCTATAGTAACAAAAATGGCATGATATGGGCACCAAAATAGAATGAAAACCAATGGTACAGAATAGAAGACAGAGACAAACCCACATAAGTATAGTTATCTCATAGTAGACAAAGTTGCCAAAAGATACAATGGAGAAAAGACAGCTTCTTCAATAAATGGTGCTGGGAAAATTGGAAAATCCATATGCAGCAAAATGAAATTAAACTCTTATCTCTCATCTGCACAAAACTTAACTCAAAATGGATCAAGGACCTAGGAATTAGACCAGAGACCCTGCACCTAATAGAAGAAAAAGTGGGTTCAAATTTGCATCAGGTTGACTTAGGAGTGGATTTCCTTAACAAGACTCAAAGCACAAGAAATATAATCAAGAATATATAAATGGAATGGATTCAAACTAAAAAGTTTTTTCTTAGCAAAGGAAACAATCAATAATATGAAGAGAGAGCCTGAAAGAGTGGGAAAAAGTCTTTACCATGTGCACTTCAGATAGAGAACTAATACTCCAGGATTTATGAAGAACTCATACAACTTAACACCAAAAAATAAAAATAACCCAATCAATAAATGGGCTAAGGAAATGAGCAGACACTTCACAGAAGACATACAATCGATTAACAAATATATGAAAAAATGTTCAACATCTGTAGTAATTAGAGAAATGCAAATCAAAAGTAAGATTTCATGTCACTCCAATTAGAATGGCTATTATCAAGAATATAAGCAACAATAGGTGTTGGCAAGGACGTGGGGAAAAAGGTACACTTATACATTGCTGGTAGAATTGAAAATTGGTGCAGCCACTCTGGAAAGCAGTATGGAGATTCCTCAAAAAGTTGTAATGGACCCACCATTTGACCCAGCTATCCCACTCTTCAGTTTATACCCAAAGGATTTAAAATCAGCATACTACAGTGACACAGCCATATATATATTTATAGCAGCTTAATTCACAATAGCTAGATTGTGAATCATATAGGTTGTGGAATCAACCTATATGTCCTTTAATAGATGAATGGATAAAGAAACGGTGGTATATATATATACACAATGGAATATTACTCAGTCTTAAAAAAATAAAATTATGGCATTTGCAAGTAAATGTATGGTGTTGGAGAATATCATGCTAAGCGAGATAAACCAATCCCCCAAAACCAAAGGCCAAATGTTTTCTCTGATAAGTGGGTGATGGTGATACATAATGGGGGATGGGGGCTAGGGAAGATTGGAGGAACTTTGGCTTGGGCAGAGGGGCATGAGGGGAGGGGAGGCTTAGGGTTAGGGTTGAGGTACAATGTAATCATAAACATTCTTATAAGGGAAAGAAGGAGACAGGGGAGATATGATGACAGAGAAGATATGGAGGAGGATTTTTAAAAATCTTTTATTTTTTCTTTTTAGATATATATGACAGTAGAGTGTATTTTGGCATATTATACACACATGGAGAATAACTTCCCATTCTTGAGGTTGAACATGATGTGGCATTTCATTGGTCATGTATTCATATATAAACATAGGAGAGTTATGTCCAATTAATTCCACTGTCTTTCCCGTTCCCATTCCCATTCCCCTCCCTTTCCCCCACTCCTCCGTGTCCAATCTTGTGAACCTCCACTCCTCCCCACCTGCCTATTGTGAGTCAGCATTCACATATCAGAGAGAACATATGGACTTTGTTTTTTTGGGATTGGCTTATTTCACTTGGCCTGCTAGTCAAGGAGGAGGATGAATGTTATAATGAATGAAGGGGTTGAAGTGATATAGGAAAGGGGTAATGATTCAAGAAATGCAGATGGTCTCCAGATGCTAGAAAAGGCAAGAAAAATGAATTTTCCCTAGACCCATCATAAGAAATGCAGCCCAGTCAACAGGTTATTTTAGCTCAATTGGTCCATTTAAGACTTCTGATCCCCAAAACTAAAAGCCCATAATTTGTATTGCTTTAAGTCAGTAAATTTGTGGTAATTTGACACAGAAGCAATAGGAAATTAAACAGAAAATAAGGGCAAGTGAGAGGCAACCAAGCTCCTTGTTCAATTTACCCAAGTAAGTGATTATTATCAATACTTCAGAGTGCATTATTTATACATTCCCTTGAGGAAGTTGGTAAAAACAGCTTAAAAAATGAAGTTTCTAAGCTATTTAATAATCTGTAGATATGATATCTGCCATCACTCTATTCTAGAGCAGTCCTCAATATCCCCTTAGCACCCTTATTTCATCCACCTCTACAGCAAGTCAGCTGACCCTAGGTTCTTGATTTGAGGGTAGCCCTATCAGTTTCAATACAAAATCTGGTCTACTCCTATTCACCAATAGGAACTTCAGGTGTATTGGTTTTATTACTCCCAAACCTTTAAGATAAATGAACCCCAAATGTGTGTATAATCAACCAAAGAAGCTGCATACAATGTTCTTTAAGTTTAAGGAGACTTCTCTATCCACTCTCAAAGATTGTACAGATTGTCATGAAAACTAAGGTGAAATAAATGAAAATGTGTGTTTGTACACTTTTAAAATAACATCTCTCTGATTTTAATTTGGCATATCATAAGTATCTGTATATTTGAATCAGTGCAGTTCCTATTTTCATAATTTTTATGGTATCCACATTCTTCATATTTATAAATGTTGGTAGGTATCTCTTTGTTTTAGCAAATCTGAAATCTTCCAATTCACATTTATAAAACAGATGAATTAGGACATTACCTCAATACTAAGGCATATACCTTCCCAGTTTTGATGGCTCTGAAATAATTATATACAATCCATGTGCTAGTATATTTTTCTCCCAAAAGTCACTACTGATATGATGTCACTGGAACTGTAATTTTTACAATTCATGGAGATCTTGAGCAGAAATATGGAAGTAGTTGTATTGTTTGGCTTGGTAAAAAGAATTATACTGAATTTTAAACATGTATTTAGAATTTCCTATGTACATTTAAAATAAAACTAATAAAATATGTACATGGATCTTCTTATCGAGGAAAACAGCTTTTACTCATACAGAGGCTATATTTTCCAAACATGTAAAAACTTTCTGTGGGTCATAAAGAAGTCAGACATGATCTGGAAATCTTTACTTCAGGAATCATTGCTGATCTATAATGATAAATGTGTCTACAACTAAAAGCAGAGTCTGGAATCTGAAAGAATTCCTTATGAGGACAAGATTTTTCTTTCGGAGTGGAGATGACACTTGTAAAGAAAGAGAGATTTTACACACACACACACACACACACACACACACACACCCCCTATGTATTGATGCTGTAGTTTTCTATCAATATTTATAAGAACAAATGCCCCATTAATTTTTGTGTTTGCAATCTTAATGTGATTTATATACATACCAATAACAGAATAAATCATTTACTCAAATTCCCCAGACTAAACATTGGTGGTATAAAGAGTTTGTTCATTGCTTTCAATGTTAAGATGCTGAGAACACGACTTTGATCAGATTCTAGGATTCAAGGAAATATATTTTCTATCACTCATTTGACACCAGCTGTCATTGTATCTATTCTAAGAGGGTAAATCAATGTCATGTATTACTTTTAGTATGATCTTTCAATGCATAAATAAGTGTGGGTGATACCATATTTCACTACATAATAATTGCAGCTTTTATGCCATTTTTAAAGTAAAAATGTAGGGTGTGACCATTATGCTGAACTTTAAAAAAATTGTGCCATAATTACTTAAAAATCATTTCTTACTAAACTGTCTTTGGTACAATATTACAATGCATGGAATACTCATGAATATACTTTACTGTGGTGGCAACAATTAGGTTGTGAAATACAGTATTCTCTGCAAATTGATTTAATAGTCTCTCTCCTGTGTCCCTAATGCAGTATAGAGAAGAGTTCTCATTTGATAGTGTAGAGAAGAGAAAAAGAAAATTCACTGAAATAGGCAAGTTGATGACACCCTTAAGTTAGAGAGAATGTCAATTTTACCATTACTAAAATTTGGAATTTATTGCTATTTAAATACTCTAATTTATTTCTATTGGACTAATAATTTAGGTCAATAAATACTTTATATTCAATGAATGTTGAAAGAATGGGTATTATAAAAGCATATTTTATTGGACTATTCCTCATTGGAAATGTATCTGTACATATGTATTCATTTTGGACATTCATTTGCCCTGAGAGACTCACAAAGGCAAGAATTGTATGTGAACTTGTAATTTTGGAAAATTATATTTTGCTTTCCATATTTTTCTTTGAACGATTTTAGAGTGATTTTTCTCCTATTAAATGAATGATACTTTTAAAAAAGTTTCATTCCTTTCACGAGTGTTAATGTACATGCCTCCTTTCCTGAGACCTATATTTTCCTTCTATTTTCAAATTTTCTGTCTATATTGCTAAGCCTATTACAGATCCATTTTGACACTAAGATCTTCTCATTTTTCTAATGTCAGCATCAACACCTAGCACTTAATGTCCCTTAGTTGTCAGAATTTTTTGAGAACCATAATTAAAAAGATGCATGCATCATTAATGTTTACATGCAACAGATGGCTTAGCTGGGAGAGGTAGATAAATTTAGCTTCTGTTGGGTATGTATGAGTAATATACTGGAAGGAAAAATGTGTAGAAAAAATGATTTGAATTTTTCTGCATTTTGAGAGCTTTGTAAATTCAACTTTGGGGAACTCATTTTTATAAAACTGAAGTTCCTTGAAGGTAGTGGTCTGGCATGTTTGCCTTAGCGAAGAACTAGCCTGATCAAAGGGAAATTCATGGCTTCAGGTTTTGAAGCAAGATCCTCAGCTAATCAGGCCTCTCAAGGAACCAGGAAGAATCAGATGGCTGATCCTTAAGGACCTTTTTCATTATATTTAGTATAAGTGTTAGGTTTTCAATAAATAATTACTGGCAAATAAATGAGTGAAAGAATGAATAAATGCACAAATGTCTGCTAAGGATAATCAGCAAGGACTAATAAAGTCACAGTTTACAAAATCCTTTCACAGGTATTTCATTTCAACTCTGACAGATCCACATGGTAGAAATTGTTTTTCCCATTTTACAGTGAAGAGAGCCAAGCTTATGAAAGGTACAGCAACTTAACCAGAATTTCTGGTTCCAAATTCCCTACTCTTTTGGTTACATCCTGCCATGTCCTGTTATCCTTGTTCAATCTGGTGTGCCAAATATTTATGGAGCTGCAAATTTCCTTGAGTGTCTAACCTGGTCTCCCTTTATTTATGGCTTATGAGAGAGGCCCAATGATTCCTGACCTTGGAGTACTATACCTGGCTCCTCTCTGATGGCAGCAGTTTCAGCAGCTTCCAACATTGAAGCCAGCAGCCATTTAAACTATTCACACTTGAAGAGACTCAGACAATGTGATATCTCACTTTTTCTGCTTTTCAAAAAGAAGAAAGCTATGTTTTTAAAACCCTAGAAATGAAATTTAATTCAAATATTTAAATGCTTGCCCATATACATTTTCAGTAGAATTCCTCAACCTGTAGTGGCCTGAAATTTTTCCTGAGTAACTGATACTCATAAATAGAATAGAGTTCCCCATACTCATGCCTGATGATTTAAAACATCTTTTTTTAAAAAAATAATAAAACTAATTTGTTTAATACTTTTTTTGTAGTCTAACAAGAATTCCCAGGTTGTTGGAAAACAAAAGATCAGGCAGAAACCCATAAATTCCCTACTTTGCATTTTCTTAACAGTTTTCATTTATAAGTTTGCAATCTATGCCCAATACTTCTCGAAGATCTCAAAGGGCAGTGCCTGCCATTCTAAGGGCCCTAGAGGACTTAAAAATGGCATAAATAAAATGAGGCAACATCCTCTTCAATATCATTGTAATGAAAGATGCCAAGCAAAATTTTAATTATAACTCTAGAGCAGTGGTTCTCAGCTGTGTACAGTTTTGCTCCCCAGAGAATATGTAGCAATGTTTGGAGACATTTTTTTATGTGACAAAGGAACAGGGGGAATTATTGATATTTGGGACTGAATAATTGTTTGTAGTTCTGTCCTGTGCATTGTAGGATATTTAACAGCATCCCTGACCTCAATCCAGGAGATGGCCATACTCTTCCCATCTCTAGTTAGGACAATCAAATAAACCTGTGAACATTGTCAAATATCCCCTAGAGGGAAAAATTCTGGTCAAAAATCACTGCTTTAGAGTTTTTGGAGAAAACTGGATCACTAAATTCCACTATCTTGCTTAATTTTGAAATTCTATTAACCTCGAATTAGTTTATATGGTAAGCTAGAACCATGGAATTTCTAGGCAGATGAAACCTGACTTTAGAAGGTTAGGAATCCCTTTGTGTGTTTGAAATTACTCTAGCAACAATGTTGTATTACATGGAATTGACTTAGATAACTAAAAAAAGTCTAAGAATCTAAAACTTAGTTTTAGTATTCCTTATCTGATACATGAGGAAGAAAAGACAATGATTTCTGACTTAAGAACTTATATACTTTATGATCAAATAGCAACATGCTGTCTCTCAAAACCTCAGTCTATTAAATATAAATAAAGCTGAAGAGCAATAGATAGAGGAAGATTTGGGGCTTATATACTTCCTTTTACTTATTGTTTCTACTAGCCCAGTTCTGACCATGTTGAGAGGTTATGCAATTTAAGTGAAAGGTGTGCTGGTTTGTGATGAGATTAAAAATTCAGCTTGAATTTTACCTCCTACAAACTCTAATAGCTTAGATATGGTTCTTAAAATCTCTGAGAAACTCTTGCATTATCTTGAAAATCAGAACAACAATACCTAACTCACAGACTCTTGAGGAAATTAATATAATCCATTTCTGTGGTCCTCAAAATGTTCCCAGAACAGCAGCATCTGTATCATTAGGAAGCTTGCTAAAAATGTAAATTATTGGGTCTTTCCCCAGACTTACTTAATTAGACACTCCGGAAGTGGGGCCCACTGATGTGTTTTAACAGACCATCCAAGAAATTATGATTCAGATGTGCAATGAGGTTTGAGAAGCACTAAGATATACTAAAAGTACAAGGACCTATGCAAACCCCTGCCTTCCAGTTCACTTTTTTTTATGTAACAAATTTTTTTATTATTTATTTATTTTAATTAAAATCATAAATTTACATAGGGCAATGTTGTTTGATTCATTCTGTTATTTTTTCCCTTCCCCCAACCCCTTGCACCCCTCTTTTCCCTCTATACAGTCCTTCCTTCCTCCATTCTTACCACCCTCCTTATCCCTAACCCTAAACCTAACCCTAACCCTAACACTAACCCCTCCTAACCCCCATTATATGTCCTCATCCACTTATCAGCGAGATCATTCGTCCTTTAGTTGTTTGAGATTGGCTTATCTCACTTACCATGATATTCTCCAATTTCATCCATTTGCCTGCAAATACCATAATTTTATCATTCTTCATGGAGGAGTAATATTCCATTGTATATATATGCCATAGTTTCTTTATCCATTCATCAGCTGAAGGGCATCTAGGTTGGTTCCACAATCTGGCTATAGTGAATTGAGCAGCTATGAACATTGATGTGGCTGTATCTCTGTAGTATGCTGATTTTAAGTCCTTTGGGTTTAGACCAAGGAGTGGGATAGCTGTGTCAAAGGGTGGTTCCATTCCAAGCTTTCTGAGGAATCTCCATACTGCTTTCCAGAGTGGTTGCACTAATTTGCAACCCCACCAGCAATGTATGAGTGTACCTTTCTCCCGACATTCTCGCCAACACCTATTGTTGCTTGTGTTCTTGATAATCGCCATTCTAATTGGGGTGAGATGAAATCTTAGAATAGTTTTGATTTGCATTTCTCTTATTACTAGAGATGTTGAACATTTTTTCATATATCTGTTGATTGCTTGTACATCTTCTTCTGTGAAGTGTCTGTCCACTTCCTTAGCCCATTTGTTGATTGGATTATTTGTATTCCTGGTGTAGAATTTTTTGAGTTCTTTATACATTCTGGAAATTAGCGCTCTATCTGAAGTATGAGTGGAAAAGATATTCTCCCACTCTGTAGGCTCTCTCTTCACATTACTGATAGTTTCCTTTGTTGAGAGAAAGCTTTTTAGTTTGAATCTATCCCAGTGGTTGATTCTAGCTTTTATTTCTTGTGCTATGGGAGTCCTGTTAAGGAAGTCTGATCCAAAGCCAACAAGTTGAAGGTTTGGACCTACTTTTTCTTCTATAAGATGCAATATTAATTCTGCCTATCCAAGGACATGGGAGATCTTTCCAACTTCTAAGGTTTTCTTTAATTTCTTTCTTAGTGTTCTGTAGTTCTCATTGTAGAGGTCTTTCACCTCTTTTGTGAGATTGATTCCCAAGTATTTTATTTTTTTTTTGCTATTGTGAATGGGGTAGTTTTCCTAAAATTCTCTTTCTGATGATTCATCACTTATGTATAAAAATGCATTGGATTTATGAGCATTGATCTTGTAACCTACTACTTTACTGAATTCACTTATGAGTTCTAAGAGTTTTCTGGTGGAATTTCCAGGTTCCTCTAAATATATAATCATGTCATCAGCGAACAGGGATAGTTTGAGTTCTTCTTTTCCAATTTGTATCCATTTAATTTCTTTGGTTTGTCTAATTGCTCTGGCTAGAGTTTCCAGAACGATATTGAATAGAAGTGGTGAAAGAGGGCATCCCTGCCTTGTTCCAGTTTTTAGGGGGAATGCTTTCAGTTTTTCACCATTTAGATGATATTGGCCATGGGTTTAGCATGGATGGCCTTTACAATGTTAAGGAATGTTCCCACTATCCCTATTTTTTCTAGTGTTTTGAGCATGAAGGGATGCTGTATTTTATCAAATGCTTTTTCTGCATCTATTGAAACAATCATGTGATTCTTAACTTTTAGTCTGTTGATATGGTGAATGACATTTATTGATTTCCAGATGTTGAACCAACCTTGCATCCCTGGGATAAAACCCACTTGATCGTGGTGCACTATCTTTTTAATATATTTTTGTATGCTATTTGCTAAAATTTTGTTGAGAATTTTTGCGTCAATGTTCATTAAGGATATTGGTCTGAAATTTTCTTTCCTTGATGTGTCTCTGTCTGGTTTAGGTATCAGTGTGATATTGGCTTCATAGAATGAGTTTGGGAGGGTTCCCTCCTCTTCTATTTTATGGAATACTTTGAGAAGTATTGGAATGAGCTCTTCTTTAAAGGTTTTCTAGAACATGGCTGAGAACCCATCTGGTCCCGGACTTTTCTTTGTTGGTAGGCTTTTGATGACCTCTTCGATTTCATTGCTTGAAATTGATTTATTTAAGTTTTGTATGTCCTCCTCGTTCAGTTTAGGTAATTCATATGTCTCTAGAAACTTGTTGATGTCTTGGAGGTTTTCTGTTTTGTTGGAGTATAGATTTTCAAAATAGCTTCTAATTATGTTTTGTATTTCACTCGTGTCTGTTGTGATATTTCCTTGCTCATTCCAAATTTTAGTATTTTGAGTTTTCTCCCTCTTTCTCTTTGTTATTGAGGGTAAGAGTTAATCACTTTGTTTATTTTTTCAAAGAATCAACTGTTTATTTTGTTAATTTTTCTGATTGTTTCTTTTGTTTCAATTTCGTTGATTTCGGCTCTGATTTTAACTATTTCCTGTCTTCTACTACTTTTGGTGTTGGTCTGCTCTTCTTTTTCTAGGGCTTTGAGCTCAGTGTTAAGTCATTTATTTGTTGATTTCTACTTCTTTTGTTGAATGTGCCCCATGAAATAAATCTTCCTCTAAGTACTGCTTTCATAGTGTCCCAGAGGTTTTGATATGATGTGTCTTTGTTCTCGTTTACTTCTAAGAATTATTTTATTTCCCTCCTGATGTCTTCTGTTATCCATTCATCATATAATAGTGTATTATTTAATCTCCAGCTATTGGATGAAGTTTCTGTTTTTTATTCTGTCATTTATTTCTAATTTCAATCCATTATGATCTGATAGAGTACAAGGTAGTATTTCTATTTTCTTGTATTTGCTAACAGTACCTTTGTGGCATAAAACATGTTCTATTTTAGAGAACGATCCATGTGCTGCTGAGAAGAAAGTGTATTCGTTCTTTGTTGGATGGTATATTCTATATAAGTTGGATAAGTCTAAATTGTTGATTGTGTTATTGAGATCTATAGTTTCTTTATTTAATTTTTGTTTGGACAATCTATCCAGCGGTGAGAGAGGTATGTTAAAATCGCCTAGTATCATTGTGTTGTGGTCTATTTGATTTCTGGAATTGACAAGGATTTGTTTGACATACATGGATGAGCCAATGTTCGGGGCATAGATATTTATGATTGTTATGTCTTGCTGATTTATGCTTCCCTTAAGCAGTATGTAATGTCCTTCCTTATCCCTTCTGACTAGTTTTGGCTTGAAGTCCACATTATCTGAAATGAGGATGGATACTCCAGCTTTTTTGCTGTGTCCGTGTGCATGGTATGTTTTTTCCCATCCTTTCACCTGTAGTCTATGGGTATCTCTATGAGATGAGTCTCTTGCAGGAGCAAATTGTTGGATTTTTCTTTTTAATCCAATCTGCCAGTCTATGTCTTTTGATTGATGAGTTCAGGCCATTAACATTCAGGGTTATTATTGTGATATGATTTGTATTCCCAGTCATTTGACTCATTTTTGTTTTTTGACATGATTTGGTTTCTCCTTTAGGGTAGTTCCTCCCGTTGCTGATTTGCATCGTTGTTTTTCATCTCTTTTTCATGGAATATTTTGCTGAGAATGTTCTGCAATGCTGGCTTTCTTTTTGTAAATTCCTTTAGCTTTTTTTTATCATGGAAGGATCTTATTTTATCGTCTAATCTGAAAGTAAGTTTTGCTGGGTATAAAATTCTTGGTTGGCATCCATTTTCTTTCAGGGTTTGGTAAATGTTGTTCCAGGCCCTTCTAGCTTTTAGGGTCTGGATTGAAAAATCTGCTGATATGCGTATTGGTTTCCCCCTGAATGTAATTTGATTCTTTTCTCTCGTGCCTTTAAAATTCTGTCTTTATTTTGTATGTTAGGTATTTTCATAATAATGTGCCTTGGTGTGGGTCTGTTGTAATTTTGTATATTTGAAGTCCTATAAGCCTCTTGTACTTGGTTTTCCATTTCATTCTTCAGATTTGGGAAATTTTCTAATATTATTTCATTGAATAGATTGTTTATTCATTTGGTTTGTTTCTCTAAGCCTTCCTCAATCCCAATAATTCTTAAATTTGGCCTTTTCATGATATCCCATAATTCTTGTAGATTCTGCTCATGATTTCTTACCATCTTCTCTGTTTGGTCAACTTTGTTTTAAAGATTAAATATTTTGTCTTCAATGTCTGAGGTTCTGTCTTCCAGGTGTTCTATCCTATTGGTTATGCTTTCTATGGAGTTTTTAACTTGGTTTGTTTTTTCCTTTATTTTATGGATTGCTGTTTGTTTGTTTGTTTTTCAGTATCTCTAACTTTTTATTGACATGATCTCTTGCTTCCCATATTTTCTCTTTTATCTGTTGATTGGTGCACTCATTGAATGCCTGCATTTGCTCTTTCATCTCCTCCTTCAATGCCTGCATTTGCTCTTTCATCTCCTCGTTTGCTTCCCTGTTTGTTTTAATTATGTACATTCTGAAGAGGTCTCTGGCTGCCTTGCCCTGGTCCCAGAGGCTGCTTGTGGGCCGGAGGTCACCACTTGCTTGGGGACTTTAGCTGGCTCTGTGTAGAAAGGCTCTCACTGGGCAGTCTGCTCCGAGAAGCTAGCCTGGAAAGGCGCTTCCCGCTGGAGGGGGCCGGGCTGCGGGCTGCTTGGGGAAGTACCTGGCTGCCTTGTCTTTGTCCCTGAAGCAACCTGCGGGAAGGAACTCGCCGTGCTGGTTCAGGGACTTGAAGCTTGGTTCTGTGCAGAAAGGATCTCACTGGGGGGCCTGCTCCGAGATGCTGGAGAATCTGGCCCTGTGGGAGGAGCCCACCGCCGCAGTGCGCAGGACTGCCTGGGGAAGACTCTAGCTGCACTGCCCTACTCTTATAAGACACCCGAATCTGGGCCTGCCAGCCGGGCAGCAATTCACCGTGGGGGAGACTCACCCCGCGGCCTTATTTTAGTCCGAGTTTCTCAATGCCTCCCCTTCTTGAATCCTGGGTTCTGGAGGGACTGGAGAAGCAGTCACCCTCTAGTCCGCCATCTTGGATCTCCAGTTCACTTTTGTAGTCTATGTGTGAAAGCTGAAACTAGGCTTAAGTTTTTGCACTACCTTTTCTGGGTATTTATTTCTCAAGTCCAGAAGAGTGTCAAGTACAGAGTAGGTAATCTACAGATATCAGTTGAATGAACAAATGGTTGCATAAAGTTTTATTTATTTCAAATTTAGTGTGGACAGATTAAAGTGTGTTTGATTATACCTGACTTGCCAGTTTCAAAGTTTTAAGTGTGTTTTGAAATATGGAATAAAATTGAGCATGGTTTAGTTAAAGAATTGATAGGTATTAGAGCTGGAAGAGAAATTTAAAAGATTTTGGAATGAACAAAGTGAGAAAAAACTTGTCATCATAACATCTTACAATCTACAGTTTGGTAAAACTTATATTTAATCCATCTCAGTTTTTCTCTCTCCTTTCTAAGTTTGTTTCCAGATTAAAGGAATTTAAATTCTGTTTTTAAATGAGGACTCCCATGGATACCCCAACCTATTTTATATAGATGCAGAACAAGTTAATAGATCACATTTTGAAGTGTCCTATGACAGCTCTGCCTAATAGAACTTTCTGAGAAACGATGGAAATATTTTTATTCTGTGCTATCCAAAATGGTAGCCACTTACCACATGTGGCTTTTGAGCACTTGAAATATGGCTAGTGCAACTGAGGAACTAAATTTAAATAGCTACATGTGACAAGTGGCTAACATGTTGGACAGAGTGGTTCCAAAGGAATTTAAGAATACCTTTGGGATGCTTTTTTTATATAGTTGTTTCTGAAGGCAAGGGATACAGAATTCTGGAACCCTGTAAGTTGAAGGAACACATGAAATCATCTGTAAACTTTCTGCCTTCTTCTCCTTGACAAATAAAAAAACTGGAACCTGGAAAAGTGAAATGATTTTTCCTCAGGTTATGTGATAAGCTAGTAATAGGACACACATGGAAAATTAGTTCTCCTAATACTCAGAGCAATAGACAAAATTGATTCATTAAAAGAAGTATTCAAAATATACAGTACAAAAAATTTAACAATTGTCCATACTCACTACCCAGAGTTAACTGATGCTATATTGTGTTTTGTTTGCAGAGTAAAGCCCTTTTGTAACCTAACACCATTCCATTCCACCTCCTTGTCCATTCAGAATGCAGTGTATATCCTTGTACTTTTAGTATTTTTTTATAAAATAGTTTATAGTGTTGTATATTTTGAAACTTTACATAGTACTATTAATCTGGATGTGTCTTTGTTCAACTTCCTTTTTCTCAACATTACTTCTCTCAATATTATTAATGTTGATGCATATAAGCTCTAGTTTATTTTCTTTAACTGCTAAATAGTATTCCATTGTATGCTTCTATCACTATTTGTTTATCCAGGCTTTTTTTTTTATCATAATGAGATTTCTCTTTTCCCCATTAACAATTTGTTAGAAATTTTTCCATGTTTGGGGGAAAGTTAATTGAGTGAGTAATTAACTGGTGGTATTCTAGTGCAAAATTATAGCCTTAAAGCTTTGCTATTCACTGACTCAAAGAATAAATGTGCTGCCATACTAACTACTGAAGTCATTTTAATGACATTGGAGTGATAAAAATAATAACAGTATTCATAATAACTGACATTTCTTCATGCTTATTATGATATATGTTATGTTCTAAGTTTTATTCATATTAATTGATCTAATTTTCACAACAATCTCATGGAGATATTTCTCTCTTTTTGCATATGAAGAAATTAGGCACAAAAGATATTAGATTACTACCTAATATGTTAGATTTTTATTACTGTTTAACAAATTGCTACAAACTATTTAAACACAAGCACACTTTCTAGATTGCCATCTCTGTGGGGTTGGAGATTGGGCAAGGTTAACTAGGTCTTCTGCTCAGAGCCTCACAATGCTGCAATGAAGTCTTCATTCTGGAAGTTCAACTGGGAAATAAATTTACCTTTCAGCTCACTAGGGTTGCATCCAAATTTGTCATTTTGCAATTTAGGATTGAAATTCCTATTTTCTTGCCAGTTATTTCTTGGGGTTCACTCTCAGCTTCTAGAGACCTCCTGAAACTCCTTGCCACATGGTCACAACGTGGCAGCTTATTATTTTTTTTAAAGCTAGGAAGGGCATCTCTCTCCTCAGTTTGTCAAGATGGAGACTAATATAGGGTAGCCAAGGGAATGATAGTCCATTATATTTGCCACATTCTATTGGTTAGAAACAGAGCATGGGATATACCCACACTCAAGGCCAGGGAACTATACAGGGTGTATAACTCATTGGTGTTCTAGCTTGCTTGACACACTTCAAGGGCACAGCTAGAAAGTAGATGATCTAGGATTTAAATTGACATAGTATATCTTTAGAATCTAGACTCTTAACTGTTATAATACTTGTAAAATATTATTGTAATATTTGTAGCAATCATAGCATCTTTAATTATATTTACTGAGTTTCCATATGCAAAAATTATCCACTGCTAAATATTGCTGTGTAATGAATTATTTCAAAAGTTGGAGGCATTCAGAAATAAATATTTATATTTCACATGTAGCTGAATATAGGCTGGGCTTTGTTTCATGATTATCCTGATCTCAGGTGACTCTCCCATGCATTCATGGATTGACTAGGGGTGGGTGACCTTATCCTGGTTGTGCTCAATGGGGCATCTTTGTTTTGTTCCAAATTTCTCTTGTCCACTTCTCCAGGAAGTTTAGGTACCTTTGCATTGTGACAGGGAAAGCAAGAAAGAGAAAATAGAAAAACTCAAAGCCTCTTGAAATTTGTACTTGGAACTCATGCATCATCACAGTTACCTAATTCTTTTCACCAAAATCAGTCACATGGCTGAGCCTAGACACAATAGATAGGAAAATAGACTCTGTCACTTCAGAGAAAACTTCAAAGCCACCTGAGCAAAGGGAATGTAGCTAGGAGGAGAGCCATGGAGAAATGAGGCCATTAGTGCTATCTACACACCTCATATAATAAGAAATTTCTGGAAGTACTCAATTGTGTTTAGTTGTCTAAGGTAGATAAATACAGAAGAAGTCTAAAACACTTATTAATTACTTTCCAGAGGCACTGAGCAAACTAATCTTCCAATTCTTTCTAAGTGAACAGTGAATTTGTTCTTTGGGTCAGACTATGGTGTGTCTGTCCTCAGATTGCATTTTTTTTTTTTTTATATCAGGGATTGAACTCAGGGGCACTCAATCACTGAACTATATCTCCAGTCCTGTTTTGTATTTTATTTAGAGACTCACTATTTTATTAGGTCTCACTGAGTTGCTTAGGGCTTTGTTAAGCTGCTGAGGCTGGTTTTGAACTTCCACTCTTCCTGCCTCAGCCTCCTGAGCCACTGGGATTACAGGCCTGCGCCACCGTGCCCAGCCTCAGATTGTATTTTGACGCAGGAATTGTCTATTGCTTTTTCACACACTATTTAATTTTTATCCTGGAAATTTCAATCTGGTAAATCAGATTTAACTGACTCCAATTTCTAGATTCCCATTGCCAACTGTGAACTGGAATTATATTGACCATTCTTATAACCTTCTTCCAGTGGTTAGAAGAGAGAAGAATATTTGCTCATTACTTTCAATCTCCCTTTAGTAGAGCAAGTCTTTACAGCTAGTAAACGTGAAGGGTTGGGCAATAAAGTTTAGTGCTCAGATCTTCTATTTTATAGCCTTGTGGACAACATCACTGTCAAAGACCTCTGGATACCATTTTCTTTTCTTCTTAAGTAGCTGGGTTAAAAAATGGCTATATTCTGTGTAAGGCCATGGAAAGAAAGTTTATCACCATCAAAATCACTTAGCAATTTAGCATTTAGTGATGTGAGGTAATGCTGTTTGTTGTACAACATGAATCTGAGGTTGTACAAAATATATACAGGAAAAGACCTTGGTTATTGGAAAAAGAACTAAATCAGGATATGTGTATTTTATACTCAGCTATGGATATAAATTGCTCTGTGATTTTTGGCAAGTCACTCCCTTTCCCAAACCTCAATTTCTTCAACAGTAAAAAAGTAAGTTAGAAATTAGGTTCTCAAAGTCTCTTCTAGGACTGAAAAGATGACAAATTATTTTTCTCACTGTTTCTGCTCCCCAAGATGACTTATTATTTCACCTATATATTAGTATTTCCCTGAATTAACCCTCTCTTCCCTCTTCTAGGATGACTCCCTTCCTTCCAACATATGTATATTATTTCACTATATATTTGGTTAATACTACAGATCAGGGATAAGCAAACTATGTACTATAGGCTAAATCCAGTTTTTGTAAAGTTTTATTGGAACACAAACATCCTATTAATTTGAGTATCGAATATGGCTACTTTCATGCTATAATGGCAGAGTTGAATAGCTGTAACAGAGATAGTATTGTCTGCAAAGTCTAAAATATTTACTATCTAATCCTTTATACAAAAAGATTGTGGATCCCTGTTATAGTCCAAAACCTGAGCATAGGGAGAAAGAATGGTATAATGCAAGACCTCCAGGATGATATCAGTCTATTAATCAGTGCTCAGTAGGTGTAACTGTATTATCCTTTTACTGGAATGACTGTTTAATTCATTATTTTCCATTTCATCTACAAAGATAAATGATTATCAAGATATTTCTTTGAAGTCAACAGCCTTTCCCTGATCTCATTCAGCATCCCTTCCCTACTGAAGACAAAATTACTTTGGCATTCTAATTGAATATCACTTCGTTCTTATTGACTTAGTGTTCATGCTTTCCATTTCTTAAACCTGGGGATTAACAGAGAGGCAAATAGAAGTATATTAAGTAACTTTACCAATCAGAGACACTTATAAACCTGTGAAAGAACTATGATTTAGAAATTTTCTATATTTGCCTCAAATTGCCCAGGAAGGCAGCTTGAATGATACATAATTGCTTGGTGAGAGCAGTAATGGTCCAGAGGCCCAGTATGACATGTACATCCCATTTTGTTCTTTCCCACTGCCTGACAGATATCCAGATAGACACCAGAGCAAGCTAGGAATTAGGGCAGATCTCTCCATTCATGCTTCAGCTGACTGGAATAGGGGTTGGCTTTTTTGGGGGGAGTACTGGGGATTGAACTCAGGGGCACTCGACCACTGAGCCACATATCCAGCCCTATTTTGCATTTTATTTAGAGACAGGGTCTCACTGAGTTGCTTAGTGCCTTGCTGTTGCTGAGGCTGGCTTTGAACTCTCTATCCTGCCTTAGCCTCCTGAGTCACTGGGATTACAGGTGTGTGCCACCTCACCGGGCAGGAGTTGGCTTTTACATTCATATCTTTCCTATACCAATGAGCATGTACCTTTTCCCTTTTTGCTGTAATCCTCTATGAATCTAGAATGCCAGAACAAAAAGTGGACTGCTTTGGAAAACCCCTTGTGCAGTCAATATTAGGATTACAAATGCCCAGTAGCTCTATGCTTTAAACTTCAAACATGAGCTTCAAAGAAAGTGTTCTTTTACAGAGTTCAGGGCCATGGATTCATAAAAGTACTGAATAAATTATAATTATTATGACAGTTAAACATTGAAAAAGTTTTTTTAGGGGGCAATCATGCCTTTAGGTAATCTTAGAAGCTTCATTAACTCAGTTTTCTAAGATAAATACCTATTTGGAAGACTCTAAAGGCAGATTCTAGTAGTTTTAAAGAGCTCAGGATTGTGGGGTAGTATTTTACCCTGAATTTGGCTTCATGAATTCACTCATGTTTTTCTGCAGTACTCAGGATTAAACACAGTGTTGTGCATGCTAGGCAAGTGCTCTTCCAATGAGCCACCCAGCCCTGAATTCACTAGTTTAATGCTCAAATTACCTTCAGAGAGTTCAGATCTTAACTAACTCCAGGCAGGTAGAGCCATACCTTTGAAAAACAGAAAATTATTTCAATCATCTTCCCAGCTTGACTATGAATGACAAGAGGACAAGGACAATAAACCAGTCTTTTCCACAAACTTTCCCTCAACGCATAGCGTAATTTCTAAGAGAGTAGTTCTTCAACAAATACACATATCCCTCACTTATTGACTTTAAATTATACTTGAAAACCTGGCTGCAAAGTTCAAAGTTTTTAAATGAAAAAATTCTATTAATATTAATGTGAAAAATTATGTTGCATCCTATCCTAACCTGAGACCTCTATTAATTTTTAAAGATAGACAAATATTTCAATTGAACAATAAAAAAGCTTTTATAGGTAAGAAACAACAATTCAAAAGTAAGTGAATACTATTTGACATGAAATATAATGAAAGCTTATCATATTTGACAGGGAAGCAAGAGAAGTCTTTAGAGTGAATTGGGGGGTGCAGAAAAAGGACATAAGGAAGTCGTTCTTTATAAAGTTATTTTTCTTTCTGCCCAGTTTTCTCCACTAAGTTTTAAATTTTTTCAGAGATCATAATTATGTTGTACTCAGACTAGTTTTAGAAGCATTACGTAGAAAATCACCTACCCATCAAACTAAAGGTTAACTTATAAGAGGTTGACACATATGGAAATAACTCATGCATCCAGCAGGTAGGGGCAAGATTTGGGAGCAATCTCCTCATACTGAGTATATGAACACAAAGCAAAGCATTTGGGTTCATCCCAAGAAGATAGGAAATTCAAATACATGTCACATGATTTTCTCTTACTAGAAAATTATTGTTCTGAACAAACCATGGAAATGGTAGTGTTTATATATTATTTGTTCAGTGTATTTATTGTGTTTAGGGGAATTAGTTATAACAAAGCAAAAAAGGAGTCATCTAAAACCAAGAATTTTTACAAAGACAACTATTAACTAAGAGTCACTATATAGAGGTAAGTTTGTATTTAATGATTGATTTAATCCTGATTGTGAGCAAACAGGAAGCTCTGACTTGGTCTGAACTTGAGTGGTGCTGATCTCTGTTAATGAACATGCATAGCTCTGTCAAAAACTTACTAACTTTACTTTTACTGGAACAAAGCCTGAAACTAGTTGATTTGCTGCTAGAAGAGGGAAATGAGGGCACGGTAGGGAGAAGGGTTGGCTCCAAAGACCCCCACAGCCTAGTTTTTTCCCCCTCTAGTCCCATCTGTCTACACAGATGCCTTTTGCCTTACTTCCTTCCACTCCTGTGATTCATAGACTTTTCAGTTTTGAAAGCCTCAAAAATAGTTTGCAAAGGCAACCTGAATTTCAAACCATAGAGATTAAAAATCTTTCTAATTAACATGTATTAATTGTACAAATTAATGATATTCAGTGTGATATTTCAGCACACGCATGCAGTGTGCACTGATCAAATCAGGATAATTAGCATTTCCCTCTTCTTATCCTTTCTTTATGTTTAGAGCCTTTGAACTCCTCTTTTCCAAATCCTCATAAAATAGATAATAGGTTATTGTGAACTACAGTCATCCCTCTGCTATGGAACACCAGAACTTATTCCTTCTAATTGTGTTTTGGTACTCATTATCCAACATCCCCTTATTCAAATAAAATATATATACATATATTAAAAATATTTCTACTATTAGTAAAACAATGTGCTCAACTCTTTGATTAGAATTTGAAGGCAGGTAGATATTCTTATAGGAATTTTCATCTGTTTTTACTTTAGTTACTTGTTAATTAGAGCAAATGCAACTCCTTGTGTGAGAGACCTTATTTTTTTTTCATTGCATTATCTTCTATGCTTCACATATATAAGATGCTTAATAAAGTGTCTTTTGAAAATATGAATGTATAAATGCCACAAAGAAATTGAGAGAAGGCTAATTTTAAAGATTTCCTACGTATTCACACATCAACTCATGCACTTACATTCATATTGTTGTCCCAAAGAAAAATCCAAGTATAAGGCCAATATCCTAGATTATCTGGCTGAGATGTGTGCTAAACATAGTACTAAGTTTCTAGTTTTAATGATAACCAGCGGAATGAAGTATCATGACTTCAGGACATGATACTTCCATATGATTCCATATCTCTGGTTACCTGTGTTCATCTAATGCAATGATTTTGCAATCTCTTCATTCATTCCTGTACATATGTACTGTGAAACTCTCCCTGGAACCTTAGGTATTTGTTTTCATGATCTCTTACCTTTACTTTTGTTGTTACAGTTCATCTGGGGATTCTAGTACATCTCTATTCTAGCATATCTGTTATCTGGGTTTATTCTATAACATTATATATAACAAATTGACTTTTAGTTACAAATCTTTTTGTCATGGCAATTGACTCAATCACAGTTTGCTTCAACTCTTTTCCACTTATTAGTTTCCATTCTGTCATATTAGAATTGGGTATTCAATGTAGTTATGTAAAAACATTTAGGAATCTGAATCCTTGGATGTTGGAAGTTGTATAACACATTCAACTTTCATGTTTGTTTTGTTTTCAATAAGAAATGTCATTTTATTACAAAAGTGGTAATGAATTGTATGAACAGACCAACTATGGAGAATCTGAATTTATAAGAAGAATCTTCAAGAAAAAATATATGGCTCTCTAAATAAAAATGAGACATATTTTGGTATTTGGAAGGAAGATAACAATTCTAGAGATTGTTTTCTTCATCAAATGAGAGCTAATGAGAACTGATGACTGAGACAGGTGGTAAAATTAAATAGGCCAACCATCCAATCATACAAACTGACACAAATCACTTAAATGTACTTTCCAGGCTCAAACGATGGGCTCTGAAACCCATCAAAATAAATTTTACAGATGGTTTGACAAAATGTCATCATGTAGGATGGAAATCATTTTCTGCACTCCTTCAATACATGTTTGTTTTTTGGTTTTGGTTTTTAAAATTTCCATCTTAGAGATTTATTTTAGATTATAATTCCACTAACACATTATAAGAAAGATCTATAATATGTATTTCATGGTTTTGGATATTGTAATTTTTTCATGAGAAGTTTCAGGGAAGTTTCTTAGATTTAGGAGGGAAATGAGACAGTGTTGATTATACCTTAACATTGATGATCTGATCTAGGCAGTCATCATACCCTTCAATTAGGGTATAACAACTGACTGTCTCACATGCTGCCAGGAGGAAGGTTAGGTGTTGATTCTACAAGGATAAGACATCTCACCACATCTAATAGTAGTCATAATCTAAATATATCTGGACTTTGTTAGGCACAGCCTAACCAACTGATCCAACCAGACACAAATGAACAGACTAATTCCCATGTCAAGAGTTGAAGACGGAATCCTGTGGGACTATGTGAGTAGGGTGTTCAACAAAATCATCCTGGGGAAGGGTGTCAATATACTCTTTTGTAAAAACTCAAGAGATGTTTAGTGACTTGTTCAAAGTTGTTCTATAAGCAAAGAATGGAGCTGAGACTCCAATATAATGCTTCCACCCATGATATTTTGTATTTTCCATGGTATTACAAATGCCTGACAGCAGCAGTATAGCAGTGGATGTTTAACACTGTTTCCCAAGGGAAAGTAAAGAAACTGTGATTTATAGTAAGTTCTCCCATGATAACCAATTTCAAGCCACCAATATGATGTCCTTATATGTGGAGCTGAAAAGTGACACACAGTAGCATGCCTTTATATAGTATTTCTGCCATACAGATAGATACAATAGATAGAAATAACTTCAGGCACATAGATCATAGTAAAATAATTAGGAAGCAATGTATTTGAATATAATCTTTGTTTTTGATAACTTATTTGGTGTAAATTTATATAACTTAATTTGTAATAATGTTTAATGTTTAATAATTTAGTGTTTACCATCTCATAAAAATTCTGAAAATTTAACAATTGGCTCTTGTGAACTAGTACAAGCCAACTTTAGCATAATATTGCCTGATATTTGCATGAAGATCAGGGATAATGAATATCAGCTTTTAAAAGATTTAAGTTTACAACATACTCACCATTTCTTACTTATATATTTTTGTGCATAATAAGAAAATTTAGATTACAAAACAAAAAAACTAAATTAAAAAGGGAGAATGTGAGTTTCTCTTTGAAACTCTGTGAAGGGGAAAATTTGGAAAACTGAGCTAGACTTTGAAGCCAGAGCTAGAGAGGAACTAGGCAGGAACTGGGAGCTGCCCCAAAATTAAGGAGGCTTAGAGCCTGAAGCAAGAAGCAAGAAAGATTTGTGCTCCTGGACAGATTCCCAGAAGAATTTTTTCTCATTGCAGATCACCAATGTGTTTTTCCTAGACAACTCACAGATATATATGCCATTTTTATTTTAATGCTATAAATTGCTACAGGCCTATTAAAAATTCGCTTCCTCTTTTCCCACTTCCCTAGATGACTCAGAATATTTAATTTCTATGATGTAAGATAATTTGAGCTTCAATTTTGGATGATACTCAATTCTTCTCTTTAGCACAATTCTTTCCTGATGCAAGTACTAAATTTCAAACTAATTGTAGAACATCTCCACCAGTATGGTCCTAAACATCATTTTTCCTGCAACAGTCTCATCATCTTCTCTAAACAAGTTGAGACCACCTGCATTTCTGGCTTCTTTAGGTGTCCCCACTATTCACCTAGTAACTTATGCTAATAACTTCTGAGTCATATTTGATCTTTCTCATTTCAATGGCCAAGTCTAGTCAACTCTATAATTGAAAGGTCTACCTAACACGTCCTCTACTTCCAGTGGTAACTGCCCCATACTAATTTTACTAATAGGCCTTTATTTTTGCCTTACAGTCAGACACTGTAATGATTTCCCCTCTGGCTTCTTTGCTTCTGATAACTCCAATTTGCTCATTTTGGTTAGGTTTATATTCCTCAAGTGTCTACCTAAAATTTGTCATTGCCTTCTGAATCTATCCCAGATGCTTTCCCTTGGTTTCCCAATCTCACATTCAAAAAGTAAAAAATTACATCTCATATTTATTTTTTACTTTTGCAGTGCTCTGAACAGAGATATTTGATAACTTATTGAGATGGGAAATCAGATACCTTTTGGAAAGTTTCTTCTATACTAACTTTTTTAAGGCTATTAGCAAAGAACTGTGATAGTGTATCAATTGTCATGGTAGAAAACAATAATAATAATAATGCAAAAATATTAATTGTTATCATCTCTTATTGTCTACTCCATTGTCACTTTCTAGATGATATGCATGATATGTGTATGTGTATGTACATGTATGTGTGTATATATATGTATTTGTATACATATGTATGTGTCTGTATATCTATCATACAAACATTGTATGAATAGAGAAGGGGTAGAAAATTGTGGTCATTTTTACATTCTATCACATGATCACTTCAAAAAATTGTTTGCACCAATCCTGCTCAGCAAGGAATGCATTGTATAGATTAACTGTTTCTCAGAGAAGCAAAATGACTTTTGATAGGATTTTAACTCAGGATTCCTTATAACCAAATCTCATATTTTTCTCATATATGGTATTTGGGAAAGAGGTTACTATTGGCACAGAAATACCTGAGAATGGAGGAAGCCCTGACCTCTCTCTGCCCTCTACCAACCTTTTGCCAGTTCTCCTGTACAAACATTTAAATCTTTCCCAAATTCTACATACACACATCATTTGATTTCAAGGACAGTACACTCTTGGCCTCCTATGATGCAAGGCCTGAAATCCTTTGGGTGTGCTTCATGTTCGTTCTTCCCATCTGACCCTTCTCACATCTTGTTCACAGGTACACAATGCTGGCATTATAATACACATAATGGAATATAAGAAAGCAAGTATATCTCAGAAGTTCTTTATATCCAGAAATGTGATAAAGGCCAAGAGATGTAAATATCAAGTATAATAAGATCACGTCAATTTACATGTGGAGAATTCTATTGGAGTGAAAAACATGGATAAATATCTATAAGTAAAATTCTGAAGTGTGAAACCAAACAGTACCTAGAGTGTCTAGCAGGGGATTATTATTTTTTTTTTTTTTTGCTAGAAGTTGTACCATCATATATGTAGCATCTGGGGTAGAAGAGAGGGTTGGAGCTCAAATGAGAGCACATCCCAATGTTGGCTACTGAGAAGCATGAGTGAACTTTTGCTCAGGGGTTCTGTGATCATGTAGAAGTTGGGAGCTCTAAACTTTCTACTTATTTAAGTGCCTTTTACTTTATGAATGGTGTGGTATAGGAATAGAGAGGCTTTGAGATTTGGTAGAATTTGATTCCTGACTGCACTCTTTGCTAGGCAGGTATTTGGGGACAAATCTAGCTTTTCTGAATCTGTCTCCTCACCAATAAAATGAAGTTAACAATACCTATCTCATGACACTATTGCCAAAATAATTAAATATACAACCATTGTCTATAGCTATTGACTTAGTGACTTCAAAAATCACCATTTATCATTATTAACAAGCCTGAGGCTGTTGGAGTAGTTATGTTGATATGGACTAGACTTGGTTGGTGTTCACTGGATTCACTCATGCATCAGCCATTGGCTGACAGACTAGCTAGGGCAGGATTGTCTAGGATGGCCTAACTTGCATACCTGGTGGCTGGTCAGTCCTTGGTTGGGATGATAGAGTTGACCTAGCCACATGCTTCTTATTATCAGCATGCTAGCTCAAGCTTGTTTATATGGAGACTTAAGAGGGTTTCAAGACAGTTAACCAGAGCAAGTATAAATGCCAGTTCAGATTCAAGGGTGAGAGATACAGATTCTACTTCTCTATGGGAGGAGATTCAAAGTCATATTGTAAAGCTGTATGAATAGAGAAGGGGTAGAAAATTGTGACCATTTTTGTATTCTATCACGTAATCACTTTGATAAATCATTTGTACTTTTTAAAGCAGAGTATATACATTTCTTTGACCCAGTAATAGCATTCCTAGATATATGCCTTAAAATGCATATATATGTATATGTGTGTGTGTGTGTGTGTGTTCATAGCCACACCATTCATAATAGTTCCAAACTACAAACTACACAAATTTCCACTAGCCTGCCCATTTACAATAGATGAGTATGTTCAGGTATTTCCATACCACTGAATACAGTGTGCAATGAAAATGAACAATTTACAACAAGAGGCAATAATAGAGATTAATCTTACAAGTATAATGCTCAAAGGAAAAAATACGCAGACACAGAGTACATATTTTTCTGATTTCATTTACATAAATTTCAAAAACAGATAATCTATTCTATTAGAAATCAGGATAGTAGATACCCTTGGGACATAGGGGATTGGAAATGTGCACCAAGTGGAGGGGGGACTTCAAGGGTGCTGGTCATATTCTGTTTCTTGATCTGAGTGCTCATTACACAAGTGAATTTAGTTTGTGACAATTCGTTGAGCTATAGTCTCATGAGTTAAGCAATTTTCTGTATGCATGTTTTATATCAATTAGAACATTTATAAAAATTAGCATACTTGAAAGTATCTATTCACATCAGGCTCTCAAATGTTTGTTTCCCTTTCATATTTCCAGAGACTATGTGTGTGGTGATGATTTCCATTATTGTATGTTTAGCATGAAACAATGAATAATTTATAAGAATATAGACAGGATACCCAAATATAATTAGAAATGGATATATTAACTAAAATATTATGCTTTTAAAATATCCATCCTGCTTGAGATATGATGTTGGCATTCAAAGGGCTGAATTTGGTATAATGGCCAGGTTGTATACTATCTGAACAGACTGTCATAGCTGTCTTCAATTTTCTTCACCTGTTCAGATCAGTGAACCCAAGGTTATATTCAATTTTCAGGTCAATAGCTTTATCTCTAATCCTTTCCCCTCACTTTAAAAAAACCCATAATGGAATATAAGAAAGCAAGTATAAATTTATTGCAGAGATATCTGTGGATTCTAATTCATAGCTGAGGGAAAAATCATTACAAACTGTGTAGATATAATGGCAAGCTAGATGGATTATGTACCTATTCTAAAGGAATGTTACATCATTCATAGAGACAAAATACTTGCAAAGTATCTACAATTAATCAGAATAACCAGTGTATTATGACAGTAAACTAACAACTGCTAAAACAGAACTGATCTGGATAGGGCTAGGTTTTGCCATGGTAAATTTATCCCCTGAATTCAGATGCAAAAAATGAAGGTCTATTTCCCATTTTTACTGCATGTTGATTCAGAGTTGGCCAGGAATTTTGCTTCACTTTATTCTCAGCCTGGGATCAACTTCATTCTGGAACATTTTGTATCATCATGATATAGGGATAGAAAACATAGGAAAGCATACAATTAAAGTTCCCTCCCAAAAGGGACACATGTCATAGCTAATCATATTTCACTTACTAAAGTTAGTCATGTGACCATACCTAACTTCAGGTGGATAATGCAGTTATATCCTACCACATACCCAGAAGGAGAGGGAACCAGACATTTGGTAAATGCTTTAATGACTGTCATACATGGCCCATGTGCAGGTCTCAAAACAGCTTTATTTCATTCTTGATCACAAGGAATACCTTGATCCCTACCCTGATAAGAAAAAATGTCTTTTCACAAGAAAGATTAAAAACTTAAACATGAATTAGCATAAATCTACCTGTATATTATTCATAAGATGTTAGTACTGGGAAAGACCTTCCATAACATCTAGTTTAACATCCTTATGTTAAAGTTAGAGAAGTTATAACTCATAGGTGATCTACTTTAAGTCAAAAAGCTATTTATGGTAAAGCCAGAACTAAGGTCACTGCTTTTAATTCACAGTTTTAGTTTTGTTTGTAAAGAAACTACATATTGCAGTAGTATTTCAAGTATCTATAATTTTGGTCAATATTCAGTCTTCATTCATTCTATAAGTATTTAGCACTTATAATCACTGAACTAGAGACTATAAGAAATAAAAGATGAAATACCTACAGAATCTTCACTCAAAGAGAAAAAGTCTGGTAAAATGAAATATGTAATGGGATAAATATAAGAGTTACCAAGGGAATAACAAAGATCATATTTTACTCTGTGCAAGATTAACTTTTAATGGCAGCTATTCAAGAATTGTTATGTAGTCAAATCCAGAAATACTAGCTAATATCAGCTAATTCCCTTCTGTGAACCAAGTACTCTTTTGAGGACTTTCTATTTCCATTTATCAGACTGATTTAGGAAGCATAGATATTTTTATTACATTGATTTCTGTCTATTTATTTAGGCATTCTTTTATGCTATTGAATGATATTTTCTAAATTTATCCAAAAAGGACTTGCACATGCATTGCTGAATTTATTCCTAGGCATTTTCCAGCACCTTGCTGTTATTGACCAAAACATTTATATATACACTCTATTGAATATTACTCATATGTAGAAAATAAATTGATTTTTGGTCCAGTGATCTTAAATCTAACAATCTTGTTGAATTCTTTTACTAATTATAATCATGGTTTATTGATGATTCTGAATTTCTTAGTATGATTATATCATCTACAAATTAGGGTAAGTTATCTCTTCTAATCTTCACACCTCATTTTTCCCTTTTCTACTAGTATATCATCTTCTAGGACCTCCACTTCCACTAAATGCTTAATAATAGAAGAATGCATAATTCATCTTTTTCTCAACTTTAATGGATAATTATTAATAAAATATGACACAATATAGACTCTTTAAAAGATTTTTTTTATTAATTAACATCTTTTTTCAAGTTTTCAAAAGAATTTTATCTTGAATGGGTATTGAATTTTATCAAGTTTTTTTTCCTTTTTCTTCTATTGGAGTTGAATGATTTTTGTCATTGTTTATCTGATAGGTTGTATCATTGTAAATTTCTAATGTTTTATCAATTTTGCATTCCTGAGTGTAAAATACCCTAGTAAATTTGATGTATTCATATAAAATATGGTTGTATTTTATTCACTGATATTTTATTTAGAAATCTATGTGTATCTGCATTTGTACTTAGTTTTTGTATTGTTTTTGATTTTTATACTAAGTTCATGCTAATTTTGTAAAATGAGTTTGACAGTTTTCTTATTAGCATCTCAAACTCTATATGTACATATATATAGATGTATCTACATATCTATCTTATGCATACATGATAGAACATCTCTGTTCCTTGAAAATTTTCTAAGTGTGGCCTATAGGAATCATTTTACCTAATATCCATTGAGTTAAGAGGGAGATATTTGAATACAGTATTTATTTTATTTCTTCAATTTTTTTTGTTTATTCAGGTTTTCTGTTTCCTCTTGTCAATTTTGTATATATTTGTGAAAGTAGTCTAACTACTGTACCAAATTATCCCCAAATCCCAGTGACTTCATGCAAGAAGTTTATTTTTATGCACGTTATAATCCAATGCAGTTTAGTGGTGTGACTATTATATTGTATTTTTAGTTATATGATCATAAGAGCATTTATTGATGTATTCTCTATCCATATATCAGTCCTTCTAGAGGCATGCTTAATTTGTTAATTTCTTTCATAAAACAAAGAAAGCTAGTGCTTTGTTTTCTATTGTTTCATTACTTTCTATTTTCTGAATTGATGTGCTATCTTTACTATTTTTTTCCTTCTATTTTCTTGAGTTTGGTCTTTTGTTCATTTTCTAGCTTCTTGAAATTTACTGTTGATTTTGAAACTTCAGTGTTTCAAAAAGTTCTCATTTACTTCCCTTAAGTTCCATCATACTCTCTTCCTCATTTGTACCACCAATAGTAGTAAAGAAAGCTCCCAAACTTTCAGAATAGAAATTTATCCTTGCTTAATATAGGCAAGGTGGTGGGGTCATCTATGATTACAATGAAAGTAAGAGGCCTGTGGTTCCCAGGCAAACTTACTGTACCCTAACCTCAGAAATTTATCAGTATAGATAGCTAAAACATTAAAATTAAACTAGAAATTAGCAGTAACTGAAAGTACACAATCTTAATTACATCACACAATTCCTTTATTATACTCAGTAGGAGAATTACCCAAGGCACTCAATTCTAAGCCATTATTTTTTCTTGTTCTACATTAACACAAAACAATTGCACACCTGCATCTCAATTATACTTCAATTCTTTTATCTTCAAATAGGTTATGCATACACTATGTCTGTATCCATGAAATTTAAAAGGGTTGAAACTGTTTTGCCAAAAGCACACTAGAAAACACTGTGTTCAAGAACAACACATTATATTGGAATACACAGTTGTGCTGAATCATTAAGTAGATAAGTGGAATTAGTCTTAGAAAGGATTCATGAAGAGAAATGAAAGACAAGAATGTATGTGTTGGTAAGGAGTATATAGGATTGAATTTCTAGTTTGAAGTTGAGAGTGCTTTGTGAATACTTAGCAGTAGGGGCCATGGTCTTACATTAGTATTTATCCACAGTGGTCCTGGCTCTTAGAAGATGCTCTGAGTATTATTTGTGTTTAACAAAAAAGATTAATATTGAGGAATGTGAAGCATCTGTGTGGCCAATTCTGGAACAATTGTAATGTTGACATATATGGTCTGAACATGGAGATTGCAGAATTGAAGGAGGTTATACATGTTAGACCTGGAAAAGAGTACAGGACTAATCGAGTCCACCTATTATTTTACAAGTAAGGAAACTGAGGCTCATAAGTACAAAATGTAGTTTTCACGATACTTTCCACATATCAATTAAAATTAGTAATTATAGGGGATTTTAGACTTGGGCCATTTTGTGATCATAATTTCATATACATGTAGACTTGATATATTTTAGAAAGCTTACTCAAGATTAGTAGTTGACAACTGGTGCCCCATAGTCTAAATCCAACTGGACACATGCTTTTGTAGAAAAAGTTTTACTGGAACACATCCATGCCCATGCATATTACCTATGACTGCTTTCAAATTAGGTAGCAATAGTGTCAGAGACCCTGTTCCCACAAAGACAAAAATATTTACTATCTAGTCCTTTAAAGAAAACTTTGGCCAGGAACAGTGGTGCGCTCCTGTAATCCTAGTGGCTTGGGAGGCTGAGGCAGGAGGGTAACGAGTTCAAAGCCAGCCTCTGCAAAAGTGAGGCATTAAACAATTCAGTGAGACCCTGTCTCTAAATAGAATAGAAAATAGGGTTGGAGATGTGACTCAGTGGTCGAGTACCCCTGACTTCAATCCCTGGTACCTGCCCTCCCAAAAAAAGAAAACTTTGGTGACTCTGCTTTAGGTATTCCCATTATCCAAGATATCTTTTATCCCACAACTGATCAAAAGAGTTTGTACTGCTGCTTTTCTAGAACTAAAACTAATTTGACAATTGACCATAAAGGGTGACACCCTGTGTTAATTTTAAGACATAAGAGCATTGATGTAAAACTTGAGAGCCCAAAAGAAACTGTTAGGAAGAAAACATTCACGCATGGATGGGGCTTGTGGATTTTCCTCTGGGAATGAGAGATGGATGTTGGGAAATGGGTTGAACCAGTAAAAGTCATTACGAAAGTAATTTCCAGCGATCTTGTAACATTTAAAGCTCATATCCTCAAGAGCTGCATTGCCTCAGTGCATCTTTAGGCGCTGCTCATTCAGCCAGATCGCCCTTTTAGAAAGTCAATGGAATTTGCCCTTCTTAACACAAACCCCAGCAGCTGGGGAAGTGGAGCTTGTTATGGGTGAGGGCTTGCTGGAAGCTTCACTTGTAACCCAATGGCTGGAATGCTGCTTTGGAGGAAAGAGGACAGGAAGCTCAAGACCACAGCCAGTTTAAAATGCCACCTCATTAGTAGCAATTAGCACTCAGTCATGCCTGGGAGATTGTCCCCATAAAGCAGGTCAAATCAATTACTGCCTGCCTCTTAGACAAAAGAGGCCATTGCAGATCACTCTGGTTAGTTCTGGGTTTTCATGTCTGAGACCCAGGAGCAGATCTGATTGCATTTTCAAAACCTTCTCCCCAGAGGAGGGCTTCCCTCTTTCCCTGTGCTTTGTGTGCACAAAAAATATAGCTCTTGTCAAGAAAAGGCCTCTTACTGTCTTCAAGATTTTGGTTGCAGGAGAATTGGAGCAAACTTCAAGTATTCCAGAAACTTTGTGACTTTGTGAATGGAGGCAGGGACCTGGAGGGGATTTCTCATGGTGAGAAGGATTGAAAGAGAATCAGGTTCACATGTGACATGAATGCTAATTCTTCTCTATGACATATATAAACCAGCTTTAAAGAAAATCAAAGAATTGATTGCATCCCTGCTAATGGCTAAGCTGGTGAAAACGTTTTTGTCTTTTTAGGAGGTGATGGAGAAGGGTCAGCCAAGGTACTTTATGCACTTCTGGGAAAAAAAGAAATTTAAGCACTGGACAGGGCTCTGGGTGTGGGGTCTTAGCAGCTGGTGAATGTGCCCAGAGGCACTTTCTGTCCTCCTGCACCACAGGAGCCCAGGGAATATCAGAGCTGATTCCTTGGGAAAGAGCTGGAGATTTTTGCTTTTCATGCAGCATTTTGTGTCAATTTATGGTTTGGATAATTTTCACTTGGTGTTCACAATAAGATGTTCTTAATTAATATTTGCATTTATATGGTTCATATTAACTAATGCAAAACACACTATGCAAGTGCCAGGAGCTGATTTTCTGGAGTGCGACTATGTCCTGGGTAATAGAAAGTCTCACATCACCTGCCCTCTATCACCAATGGAGAAAACTCCCTAAATCCTTCCCCCAAGGGTCCTTCAGATGTGTCACTGGCTATCATTAGAGGAGTAATTTGCAGCACAGGGGTAAACTCAAGGGCAGAGACCTCCTGAGCTGTGACTGGGGTTTTGCATATGTCTCCTCAGTCTTATAACACCAAGTTCACTCCAAAAAATATACAACTCAGAAAAAACTCCAGTGTTATTGCAATTCTTAGACTTATAAAAAGTCCTTTTCCATCCAGTTCATTATTCCTAAGTCACTTCAATACCGAAATTCATTGGCAAAACATTTCTGGATGATGTTTCTCAGAACATCTGAAGCCACCTGCATGACCATTATCCACCCAATGCCACTGAATCAGATTCTGAGGGTGGGGCATTCACATAATTCTTATACCCCCTGAAGTTTGAGAAGTACTTGTTTGATTTCTTAATGGCATGACTTTCATTTATGGTTAGTAATACTGGGGGACAGGGCCTGAGACTTGATATATTTTGTGTGTGATCCCCAAGTCATGGTTTTCTCAACAGCATTTATTCCAAATTCCTGTGATTAAGCATGAACCTTTCTCTTATTCAACCTATTGTTTGATCAGTGTTCCCAGAATAAAGGGGTTGCCAGTCCAGGGCAGGTCTTAAGGCAGCCAAGAGACTAAAGCAGTTCTGAAAGCTACTGGTTCATCATGAGTCATGTAGATTTCCATGGGAAGGGAAATAGGAATTTAGATAGGCAAGGTTTGGAGAAATTTACTGACCATTGTGGTCAGGAATCTAGCTGATTAAGTCAAGGCACAAGCATTCTGATGTATGAATATAAAAATGATTCTGAACTTTTCAACATTTCTCTCTAAATGAAGATTTCACAACTTAGACAAGGCTGGATGTACTTCATCAGTCACATTTGTGCCGTGCTCTGTGTTTGCCTTCACCACTATCCTGTCAACACCCCTGGCAACTTTAATACTCGCGCTGATACCTGCTTATTCATGAGGCTTTGCACCCATCTACCCATCATATTTTATGACTGTCTTACTATATTATAGGCACAAAGGTCTAAGCTGTAGACTCCAAGAGGAAGTGACAGAGTTCCTGCGCCTAAAGGACATTAGAGGAGGATAGGTAGTTGTTTGAGAAACCAAGAGAATTTGCAATCATCTTCTTCAGCACCTTCACTTTCCTTCCACAACAATAATTTCTAAGTGTACTCCCAGTGTGGATTTCATCCACAACCAGAGCCTACACCTTGCTGCCTTAGACCTCAACGTTTTCACCAGCTGTACCTCTAATTCTCTCTCACCTATTCTCCAACTTCATGGTGGCATTTGGTCTCACTCCTTCTTCACTTGTCATGACAGATTTAGACTTTGCTTGCCTTTGTACTGATTTTCACTCTGGGTATACCTTTCTCAGTACTTCCTTCTTATTACAACTTTTTTTCCCGTCAGTGTTGGTGGACTTTGTCAGGTGAATTCAAATCCAGGGCTCATGTATGTGAGGCAAGCACTCTACCATCGAGTTATAGACCCAAACTCAAGGTTACCATTTTATTTGCTTTCTCCATTCAGTGCAGTGGTCATTGAGGTGGAAAAAGTCATGCAAATGTATTGGTTGGGACTATTAAAGATCCATCCTAAGTGGCCTCTGCATGGCTCTTGCAGTAGTTCTGCTGTTCTTTTATTTCTTTTCTTGCTTTTGCAGACATTTTTCACTTCTCAAGGTCTCAGTACCACTCTTGTCTCCCTCAATCTGAGCAAATGAGCTTGTCCCATATGTTCTGAAGGATATCCAGAATACCTTGCTGAATTTTCTTATTCCCCTTCTTCCAGGTCACTGTAGCCCTCTTGCTGCTTTAAATTTGTATTTCTAGTTAACTTACCTCTTCAGTCTTAAGAACTCATCTGGGGCAACTCGTTTTGAAAAGCACTACTTGAACACATGGAAATTTGAAAATTTGTTCTAATGTTTTCATCCCATCTCCCTCTATAAGCCCACTTCCCTCTGGCCTAGTGTCTGTTTGCAAATAATAGATACACAATAATTTTTTGCTAAATGAATAAAGGAATTTACTTATTCAATGATGAGTATTTATTGAGATGTTACTGTGTTCTAGACACTAGAGATACAGTAATTAATAAGTCTTGCCCCTATAGAGCTTCCTTTCTAGTGAAGAAGTCAGACTATGAAGAGATACATGAATATAGAATATAAGATGATGATGGAGTGAAATAGACATTATTACCTCATGTACATGTATGACTACATGACCAATATGATTCTGCAATATGTATAATCAGAAAAATGAGAGATTATACTCCATTTATGTATAATCTATCAAAATGTATAAATGCATTCTACTGTCATGTACAACTAGTTAGAAAAAATAAAATTTAAAAATTTTTTTAAAAAGCAAAGCAAAGCAGAGAACTAGTGTTGAGAGGGACTTGGGCGCTATTTTATATCGAAGGAAGTCTGGAAATACTTCTTTTTAGTAGTAATATTTGAACCAAGCCATAAATAAATTATAGGAGTGAGGTATTTGAATATTTATAGAAGGAAGAATTGAGATAGAGGGAAAAGCAAGTGTGTGATGGTTTTAAAATATGTTCACAAATCTAATGATCTGTGTTCAACAGATGGAGTTCACTTCCTATTCCCATGAGCATGGGCTTACCTAGTGATTCACATCTTACAGAGAGTATTACACAAGAGAAGTGTTGTATACACCTTCTGAGTCTAGGTCATAAATGGCATTGCAGCTTCCTCCTTGACTTCTCTGTTGGATCCCTCACTGTGGAGAAAGCCAACTGCCATATTGTAAGGATACTCAAGCAGCCCGGTGGTAATGTCTTCCGTTCTCATCCAGTTTGACTTATGTATGATCTTGAGCAAGCTGAAGATATTTAGTCCTTCCAAACTCTACTTAGTTGGCAAAAATCTCTTGTGTTGAGCATACTTCAGTCTGTGAAATAAAACCACCCAAAATCCAAAGTCCTTTCAAAGCTAAGGAGATAAATCTGTGGTGTTGGCAGAGTCTGAATTGAAGGGCAAGCAAATAGCAGCAAGGGATTATAAATCCCTGCTTGCTTCAACTATAAACCAATCTGTCCACAGCGAGAAAGCATTTAATAAAGGGTTTCATTGTACTGGAGGAAATGGAAAATTATATTCCATGAGCAAATGGTCTGCCAGCAACAGTCTGGAACCAGCAGCATGGGCGCCTTTTAATGGTTTTTAAAAAATCAATAACTTCAGTTTTTTTAAATTAAATTGCTATAAGTGGGAAGAACACTTAATTACAGTTTCTATTCTTTCATAAAATGTTCTCCATGAAGAACTAGCATAATCAGATTTGGATTCTTCCCAGCAAATATACCTATATATGTTTCATTGTGTTAACAGACTGAATTCTGTTTTTATTTGCAAAGAAATGAAAATGAAGATAAGTGGGGGGAAAACAAAGCAAAATGGAAGTCTACCTAGACAGCATCTGTGACATCATGAATGTAGATGGAAAGGATGAAGGAAAAAAATAAAAAAATTCAAATAGCAGACACAGCATAACCAGTTCCTATTATAAGAAAGAACAGGAGAGAATTGGCCAATGCCCAATTTTGAGATGGCACCTAGAGATTTTTAATATATTGGCAAGAGCAGTGGGTGTTTTCTGGAGTGAAATACTAGCATGGTGCTTCTAAAAATATTCTTAATGCAATGAAAATCATCTTTTCAGTTACTCTATTTTAATTAGATTCTCTTGTCTGTTTATTTCTTATTCGTGCTGCTTCCTTATTTTCCTCATCCTCCTGCTGTCCTGGGGGCTCTTCCACGTTAGCACAGGCGGTGATACTCAGTGGTACTGACAGGCTGCCAGGCTGATGCTGCTTCTCTCCCCTGGAGCCCAGCTTATACTAGCCCCCTGCTCTGATTCTTGATCTAGAAAATTCTCTCTGCTCAGGTATGACAGAATTTACCCTGCACAGATGCTGACCACAGCTTAAAGACCCCCCACCTTCCCAATTCTTGTCAATCATTTTCTGAAGCTACAAAATTTAAGGTAAAATAACATAATACCTTCAAACTTAAAAGAAACCTTTATTCCACAATGAACAAGATCAATTTCAAAGTCACCTTGTCATGCAAGGTCATGAAACAGCATACACAGTGAGAAGCCATCCCTTTCTTTGATTGCTATGCACAGAGATATGACTCTGACAAGTGGTTTGAGGAGCCCAGGGAACTAATTTAGGTTCAACACGCTCAGTAAGGAACTTGAGACACATTTTAGCAGTTTATATAAGATCAATGGTGTTGTAGATGAGCTGAACAACATGGATTGAGTGTCTATCTATCTATATATAAAACTGTAGCATCATCAACCAGAAATAGCACATAGGACATGGCAGCTAACCCTTGCCACTATCCCAGCACTGTTCATTCCAGAAGATGTGCTTCATCTCACAAAAGGCAGGGTTAATTCTCTTGTCTCATTTTAGTATTTTAGGGCCAGTCTTCCCAGCCTAAAAGCCCATAAGCATGTTCACAGGAAAGACACCAAGATGAACAAATCACAAAAGGAATCCTGGTAAAAATACTTGTAGAACTGAAGCCTCTAGTTTGAAAAGGGGCTTGAAAACTAAAGCTTCTAGTTTGAAACAAAATGGGAGGACTTATTTTTCTTATCCCACATGTATTAAAACAAAGTTGTTTGAATGGCATTGAAGAATCAGTTCATGCAATGGGGACCTCTGCTGAATATGTCTATACTTTGCAGTTGGGGGAGGGCCCTGTTTGTCTGCAAAACCAATGGCTCAGCAAATGATAAGTGGTGGACTGTCCTGGCCTGATACTTCCTTCTGTCCTCAATTGTGCGCAGCCACCACCATATTGGGGTTGAACTGGAATTAGTCTTTAACTTTTGTATTTTTTTGAAAGAATCATTATTTATAACATGAAAGAAGATGTTTGGGGATGAGATATGTGTTTATTTCACTGGCACTTCTCAGTCTTTCTTAGGAGAGGGAGAGAGGGAGGGGGAGGGGGAGGGGGAGAGGGAGGGAGGGAAAGAGAGAGGGAAGGAGGTGGGTTAAGGGGCAACATCACCAGCTAATTGCTATTGAAGTTTGTCAAAACTTGGACTAGACAGTCTCCTGAGGAAGTGATATGCTGGAATCTCTCTGATTGAAATACTGGCAACTATCAATTACCATGGATTGACCCAGTGGAAAGGAAGGGGCTCACCTTCTCAAAGTAAGGGCTAATGGAAATGAATCCAATTGCTACAAAATATTTTTTTTTCTAATTAATGGAAGATAGCATACATTTAGGAACAGAATCATACTTGGAAAAGTCAGAAAAAAAAGGAAATATGAAGTGCATTGGTCCTTCCAAGAAACTGTACATAAAAAAATTCAGAACATGCCATCTGATACAAATCTATTTTAGATGCCTTCTGTGATTTGTAGTAGGTAATTGGCTCTGTAGCTAACCTTGCCATCGCTAAAATAATACTCTCTCCTCCTTCCTGATCCCCATTTCAAATATACACCAACTTGTCCTAGTACACCCAGAGCTTTCTTGCTTTTACCACTGAAAGGATTGCACTTTAGAAATTCCCTCAGTTTCTGGAACTATCTCAGTACTAGGCAAACTGGAATGATTGGTATCCCTACTTGGTAGCACAGTAGCGTCATCTTTGAAAAAATCTGGATATTCAGGAGACACTTCAGATCAACTATATCAGAAACTCTGGGGGTGGCCCCCAGGTGATTCCAATGTGTAGCCAAGATTGAGGACCAGAAGCTAAGAACTCATGCAAATTTTCTGAGCTGAAGCCAGAGCCTCAAAAGGTGAAATGACACAGATCTTTTGTCTTCTATTTGTGATGAATGGTATATAACATATAAGTAGATTAAGTTTATCAAAAGTATTTTCTTAGTTCCCAATATTGAAGAGCATTTTATACCACAAAGTTTTCCCTTGTAGGAACCCCGTTTGATTGTAAAAAATGAGTAGCTCTCTAACAGCAAGCAAAATTTGTAAAGAACTTTGGAATGCCTCCCTCCATTCCTGGGCTTGTTTTCTTTTACATCCCTGAGATGGGAGACTAGATGTGGCCATTTGGAGTTTCTTTCACGTACTTACCACAATTTATGGAACTCAGCAGCTTACGGTCTTCTCCCATCTTTGGGGCTGTCACTGCTGAAAAATGTCACTCATTCCACTTAGGTTACCTAATTTTTAAGGTCCTATTCACCTACACTTATTCTGAAAAATCTCCAAAAGGAGATAATGATATAATTTCTCTTACTATCAAGAAGGAGATTGGGTATGTAGATGTCCTCAGCAGCTCTCTACCCCTTTTCTTCCCCTGGGTTTCAGTGATGATCAGATAGACTTTTAGGGATAGAGGGAATCTGAAAAACTCACTCGTTTGAAAGGTTAAGAGGCACACAGTTGATGTCCCAAGAATATTTTCAAGTAAAAGGCAATGCTTTCCATTTATTTATACAACAAAGAGTTGAGCCCCTTTATGTCAATGTCATACCAATGACTGTGAATTAAACGGTGAACAAGACATTGTACGGTCCCTTACTTCATGGAACTGACAGTCTGCTGACAGCAAGCTTGGCTCTATAGCTCTAACATAATCAGAATGATATTTAAGTAGAACCATGTAACATATAATCATGTTCTGGTCAACAATGGACTACATATATGACCATGGTCCCATATGATTAGATCACCTAATAATGTCATAGCCATCTTAGTTTGTGAAAGTATACTCTATGATGTTCACACAATGATAGAATCACCTAATTATGCATTTCTCAGAATACATCCCCATTGTAAATGATACATGACTATATATTGGTTTGTATGCACGTGCACGGCCACTCAAATATCATTTAATTTGTAGGCTAAATAATCACTGAAAGTTTACTACAAACTATACTACTTAAAGACCATGTTGAATGCGGGGCATGGTTGCACATGCCTATAATCCCAGTGGCTCTGGAAACTGAGGCAGGAGGATTGTGAGTTCAAAGACAGCCTCAGCAAGTTAATGGGGTCCTAAAGCAACTCAATGAAACTCTGCCTCTAAATAAAATATAAAAAGGGGCTGGGAATGTGGTTCAGTGGTTGAGTACTATTGGGTTCAATCCCAGGTACCAAAAAAAAAAAAAAAGTCACGGTGAAATTACTTTTCAGACAAAGAACATCTTATTTTAAAAATTATTACCAATACCTTTGACTCTCATTTCCTTCATTCTGTCTCTCCAGTGTTTAGCTGAGATTGTAGGCAAAAGAATCACCAAGGCCCCAGGCTGTATTTGTTTTCTCAGGAGTCTTAAGTATTGAACACTCTAGGCACACTTTAGGCAGTTCAACTCAAGAGAGGTTTGATGAGCTTTTGAAGAAAACGAATCCTAGAAGGTTACACAGGTGAAAAAATAAGACAACAAATGAAGCCTCCACAGAGTGGCATGATACATCAAGGGCTAGCTGTGCCCTCATTGTTCTGATGCTGTTCCAGCCACATAGATTAATACTTTCAAGAGTCACTCAGGTTTGTCATTTACTAGGTTTATTGCTTAGCATTTCAAGGTTTTCTCTACCTGACAAAATTGTATAAATTGCATGTTTCTTCTTTCTCTTGTGGTATTTGTTTTCCTTAATGTTTGAGAAGATGAAGTCTTACTAAATACAATTTTGTATGTTGTACTTGGTTTTAACTCTCAGTATTACTGCTATCTGAAATTGTAGCATTCAAGATAGATTATATTGTTTTGAAGGATAAAATTCTTAATAAAATACAAATCATTTGGATAAGTAAAAAAAAAAGTATTTAGGCTGTTTTATAACCTTCACAGTTTTATCTGGCTAGCTATATCAATCACTTGATTCATCAATCAATCATAGAGTAATTTATCACTCTAGTGTTTTTTCTTTTAGTGTGTGTGTATATATATATATATATATATATATATCTTTATACTTAATATAACCAGATGTTATGTAGAAATATGAGTGATACAAAGATGAATAAACTTCTTCCCTATTTTTCATTTTATATCATCATCTTTTATCTAGATCTACTTTGGAGACAATGGCTTGAAGGTAGTTTCCGACATATGAAAAGCACGATAGCAGGTGCCGATAACTGGAGTCGTCTTTTATAAAGTGAACAAATGTGTTGCACTATCATGAGTCCCTTTGGATAGTGTTGATCAGTCAAACCATAATTACTTACTAGCCATTCTGTGTAAGGCCATTGCCAGTGTAGTACAAGGGGTAGATAAATCTCCTTCCTACTCCTAGAAAAGCCTAAGATCCAGTTGGAGACCACTGGGTGGTAGAGGGTCAAGTTAGCAAGAGGAATTTGAATGACACAGAAGGGATGTCCATAGAGTCTTAGAAACTGAATAGGAGGTTGATAGGTACAGAGGAACTGGCAGGACATTTTAACTTGAGTATGTAGTTGATATGGGAAAACTTGAGAACTAGAACTTCCTCCTGGGCTTTGTGGCTGACACTGTAATGACCACACTCTAATGACAGATACCTGTTCCTCCTCTCTATGTGAGAGGTTGCTAAACTTGTGTAGAGGGCCAGAGAGTCAACATTTCTGGCCTTGTGGTCCATGCTGTCTCTGTTGCAACTACTCAATTTTGTTATTGTAGTGCAAACAGTCATAGACCATACATGAATCGACATCATGACAGTTTGCTTGTATTATTCCTCAAGCGCCCCCTATTGGCTGAGTCTAAGGTAGAGTAACTGGCAAAGCCTAAAGGCCATCTGCAAGGTCCCAGACCCAATCCCACAAAACTGAATGTGGAAGAGGGAATTTGAAATTGAGACAGTGGTTTAACAACTGGTACACAATTTAAGAGCTTGCTCCTACAAAGTTACATATAAACAAAAGTTTATTAAATAGAACAATTTTCATCAACTATCAATAATTTCAAGAGTTGTTTTATCTATATTTCTGGGAAAAAGTTGCAAATAATTGATTGCTGAACACTTTAAGTTTTCAAACTAGGAGCTGGCAAACTTTTCTGAAAAGATTCAGATAGTAAATGTTTTTAGCTATGTGGGCCATATGGTCTTTGTCACACTATTCAACTCTGCCACCACTCTCAACTCAGTCATTATGTAAAAGCAGTGATACAATATTACGGGCCTGGCTGTGTTACAATATAACTTTGTTTTTAAAAAAGAACTGGATGGTTGGATTGGGCACATGGGCCATAATTTGCCACCTCTTGCTCTAGAGTGCAGTGATTCTCAACCCTGAATGCACATTGATTAACCCTGGAAAGCTTTAAAAATACCAATGCCCAATGCCAACTTCCAGAGATTGCTATTCAATGGCCTGGATATCAGCATGTTTGAAAAATCCTGTAAATGATTCATTCAAATATGCCCACTGCTTTAGACTACCCTTAATAAAATAATCAATCATCCATAACTCTAAATACCCCAAGGGGATTCAGTATTTGAAAGATATCAGAGGTGAATATTCCATGATAAATTTTTAGAAACCAGAAATATCATTTCCTCATTTATCTTTCATAGGTTCAGATTTTTGTATATCAGTTTTTAAAAAGTAGGAAGCAAATACCCATGTGCAAATAAGCCCTTTGTGTATTTGTTGGTTTTGGTGTAATGTGGTCTATAACACATGCTGGTGCTGGTGTTTTATTCATTTTTGTGTGTCCAGCATCTAGCATACATCTATCATGCAGTGATGGACAAGAAATATATGGGATAAATAAATGGACAATTGAATAAAGGAAGGAAAATTACTTAGAAATCTTAACCATCATTCAATTGAGGTTATTCCGAAGCTTAAGTTACTACTATTTTAGAGTTATCATTGATAATTTGATATGGATCTAATAAGCATTTGTTTTATACATGGATTAACTTCTTTTGGAATACTAGTAAAAGCAAGTTATTTGACACTCTTAAGGCAGGGAAAGACCCAATGGCTATTTCATTTCCTTAGGTCAGACTTGTAAAATTCTCTCTTTTTATTTACAGTCACATATGTAGAGTCCTCAAAAACCCAACAGTGTTTTGTATGGTGCGATAGTTTCCATGGCAACTATGTTTATGATATCACCCGTGTTATTAGTAGGGGAAGCAGGGGAGATATAAATACTAAAAACAATAATGTTGTTTCCCTTTATCTTATTGGATGACTTCAGGTACTGAGACTGATGACTTGGGGATAATGGAGAAAAGCAGCTGTGATTGCAGTGGGGATTACACCTGGATTTTATTATTGAGAAACCACCACTGCAAAGCTTTATAAACCAAGGTTTCCCTATTACTTTATATTGAATGTTTTACTTTTAAAAAGCTGCTCCCTTTTTAGAAACACTCAGCTATTCAGCGCTACTTTTGAATAACTAGATTTTAAAATATTTTGAAGGACTTTAGATATCTTAAAATTGAAATCAAAAGGGAAAGAAACCCTTGTAACTTACTGCTTTTTGCCCATTGATGGTTTCTGTGGATATTGTGTATTTTGCATGAATGTATGTTGGCATAGCTAAGTCAGAGATATTTGTACTAAATGCTTTTTAAATAATTCCAAACTCCAGATCTGTAAATCCAGTTGACTTCTTGACATCTCCATGTGGATATCTAACAAACATGTCAACCTTAACATTAGAAAAACTAAATTCATGATATTTCTCCTGTAAACCTCTTCCTCCTACAGTCATTCTTGTCTCAGCAATAGACAATTCCACTTTACAGTTTCTCAGGCTAAAATTCTTTGAGTCATCTTTGGCTCCTCTCTCTCATCTCACACATTCAATCTGTCAGCAAATTCAGAAGCCAACTACTTATTTCTCCACTGCTTTGACAATATTCTCTGTTTGGATTATTGCCTTCTAACTGCACTACCACAATCTATTTTCAACACAGAAGCTAGAGTAATCTTGTTAAAATGTAAGTCAGGTCATGTCATTCTCCTGTTTAAAACCTTCAGTTGGTCTCCTATCACACCATAATAAAGCCTAAGCCTGTATCATGTTGTACAAAGCCCCACAAGATTGATCTTTTATTGCCTTTCTGACCTCTTTTCCAGTTTCCCCCTGGATTCAAGTCCAGTCACACTGGCCTCCTTCCTATTCTTTGAACAGACCAGGCATCCTCCCAACTCAGGGTCTTGAGAGGGAAACCTTGCTGTTTCCTCTACCTGGAACATTATTTCCCTCAGATATTCATATGCTTTCTCCATCTCTTTTGGGAGTTTGCTTAAATGTTGCCTTGACAGCAAAACCTTGGCTGAACAGCCCATTTCAGAGTATACCCCAAACCCAGCAGACCTCCCTTCCTTTCATTCTTTAAATTTCTTCACATTACTATTCACTGTCTGACACTTATACTACTTGCCTCCCTTTTACTAAAATATGGAATCTATGATTATTAAGATGTTTTATCTGCTGCAACATCACCAGAACCTAGAAAAGTGTCTGACACAAGGTATGTGATAAATAAATGATTATTAAATAAATGAATGAATGAAGAAAGGAAGATACTGAAGGGACAATTTTTTCTCTAGGATTTGAGTGTTATTGACTCTGAGCCATTTCATACATATGCTTAAAATTTTATTATGGGGTGGCCACTCATTCAGTGAATTCAAATTAATCTAGTTACTGACTAGTAGGATATATGGTAATGTTTAACAGCCTTCATTGTGTGAGTCATTTATATCTGACCTGGTAAAATTTAAAAGATATCTGGTCCTTGCTAAGTGAAGATGGATAAAACTAGCATTGACACTTCATATGATTATACTATCAAGGGTCTATTCAGAAAAATAGAAACTATACTGGGTACTTCAACTGAAGAAATCATGCAGGAAACTGATCACATAGTAATTGAAGATCAAAGTGGGAACATTGATATAATGCATGAATTATAACTATGGGAAGGAGCTGCTATTCCTGGAGCTTGAGGAATAATATACAGTGATAAGGATGCTCAGAATTGAGAAGCTTGGAAAAAATCCACGATCCAGTAATTCCACTTTTAGTCAAGACAAATGTAAATATATGTCTACCCCAAACTTGTGCATCAATGTTCACAGTTAGTCATAATAGAAAAAAAGTAGAAACAACCCAAATATCCATTACCTGGTAAGTAGCTAAATAAAATATGGTACATCCATGATGGAATATTAGTCAGTAATAAAAAGGAACGAAGTACTGATACATTCTACAACATGGATGAACCTGAAAACATTATGCCAAGTGAAAGAAGCCAGTACAAAAGGCCATAAGTTATATGATTTCATTTATATGAATGACCCAGAATAGGAAAATCCATAGAGACATAAAGCAGGTTAGTGGTTGCTTAGGGCTAGAAGAGTGGAGAATGGGAAGTAACTATTAATGGATACTAGATTTCTTTTCGGGGTGTTAAAAACGTTCTAAAATTATATTGTACTGATGGTTGCACAATTCTGTGAGTATACTAAAAACCATCAAACTGTTCACTGTTGGTGGGTAAATTTAATGGGATATGAATTATATTCCAAAAAGTCTATTTTAAAAATGAAGCTTGAAAGAGGGATTCTATGGATATAGGGTACAGGCCACTGATAAAGGGTTCAACTGGGATGCTTCTTAGACCTCTGAGGAAATATGATAAAGCCAATTTGGGACTAGGGAAAAAGGGATGGAGGCTGAAACCAACTGAATTGCTGGTGCAAAGGTCTTTGATGTTGGGATGACAGTGACAGCCACCTAGCAGGAGGAAGAATTCTCTTTTTTCTCTCCTCCAGCTTTTTAATCTATGTCTAGCTCCCCCTACCATCGGAATATCACAGGAAGACATATGACAAAGGAGAAATGTAGCTTACTGAGTTCTGGTCTCAAAGCAGAATGTAGAAGGGTGAATTTGAGGTAGTAATACCCTAAAAATGGGCAGAATCTAGACAGGTGGCACCTCAAGACCCAGGCATACACTATTACACATATTTTACATTATATTCAATCAAAGTAATAAATGCATTATTCTGCCTAACAGTATAGAACTATCCTTTGTAGAAACCAACATGCCCTCATCTTTTCTTCAATAAGAGATTACCAACAATCACAGTGGTCATCTCTGGTTGGCAGCTATGCTTTTCTTTCTGGAGGAATTTACTCCTCATTGAGATTAGTCACAATCACAATGCCTAAATATTCAGGAAGCTAAAGACTAATTTGCAATTTAAGAGTCTAAAATTATTTCAGAGTAAAAACAAAGACTAAATTTTGATATTAATCACTACTAACAATACTTATATAAATAGGAGAAAAAGGACAATATTATGCACATATGCACACAGCAGGAGGTAAGAAACAAAATAAAACTGAAGGCTTCATTTCTACAACTGAATTTCTGTAACTGTTCACAAAGCCACCATTGATATTTATAACTTTTTTTCTAATAGCTATTCCATGTTCCTTCTCCCCTGAGTCAACTGATTGCTATTATTGTACCTGGTTGTATGATTCTGCCTGTTTTGTTTTTTGGGGGGTGAACATTAGCATTTACTCTCAGACATAGAAAGCAACAAGATCCCCAAAGAATCCCTTGGATTTCAGATGTAATCTACCATGACCTCACTGAGTAGTAGTAACTCAGTCCCTTCTTAGTAATCTGGTCAATCATTTAAACCAGGACAGTACATTATCCTTCCTTGCCTTTGGATTCTGAAGCTTCAGGAGTCCAAAATGGTCAATGATAGTCCCAATGATAGTCCCAACTTCCAATTTAATGAAGTCATGTTTATGACCACTGCTTGGAACTAAGTCCTCACAAGCAGAAACCCAAGTAATAGGTTCAAAAGCAAAAATTTTGTGAGTAGGATATTAGGTGTAATGGTAAGAGGATGCACTCTCAATTCCATCCTTTGATTCCAGGGTCCAGATATTGTTGCTGATTTAGAATATTTTCTACCTCTTATAAGATATAGCCCAATTTTTTGTCTTATCTCCCAAATGATCAAAATTAAATCCTTGGGTTTTCCTTTCTTTTAATAGGCAATGCTTCTGGGTGATAGGGTATGTGGGTAAGGTCAATGAATTCCATGAGCATACACTTGTTGCCATGGGGGTTTTTTCCTGTGCACTTACTTTTGGGTTAGAAGCAATGATTTGTAGGACATCATGATGGCGAATAAAGCATTCTGTGTGTGCACAGATGGTAGTAATGACAGAAACATTATTGGCAGGGAAAGCAAATCAATATCTAGAAAACATGTCTACTCAAGTGAAAAGAGAACACAACTGTCGGTGACAGAAAGGATCCAGTGTAATTAACCTGCCACCAGGTGGCTGACTGATCCCCTGGGAAAATACAGCCATATTGAGGACTTAGTGTTGGTTTCTGCTGTTAATAGTTTGGGCACTCAGAAGTAGCAGTTGCTGGATCAGAGTTTGTGTCAGGAACAGCTACCACACAGGATGAAGGGAAGTCCTTTTTCCTTCTCCTGTGTGCCAATAGTCCTATAGTTGCCCCTATTGACAGAATTGAATGAGAAGTTAACTGCTAAGGAAGAAATGCAAATTAAGACCCAGATATAGCTTCAGGTAGTGGAATACACTTGTGACTTTTTCCAACAGACAACAGCTTACTAACCATTTATACTTGGTAAATGTACTCTTCCTCTTCCAGGACAGAAGAAACTGCGTTTGAACTGAAAGTTCTAAGAACATAATAGGACAAGCATGGGCTGTGTTGTCAAGTCTCTTTCCCACTGCTGAGCAGTTATGTGGAAGATTGAGCAAGTCACCTGATTCATAGGATTGGACAAGTTACCTTTGTTTTCCCATCTTTGAGTGGGAAATAAACACCATCTCAAAGATCTATTGTAAAAAGTTCATGAAATGCATGCCATAACATTTGTCAAAACACTTGTTACTCATTAAATATTATCTTCTATCTTCCAAATATTTCTAGTTTCAATCAATGATCATTTACTTTGAGTATGGAATTACTCATTACCTCTTAGGAATGGTTCTGGAAATGTCTAAAGACATTTTTAATTGTCATAACTAAAGTTGGGGGTGCTAATGGCCTCCAGGGGATAGAGGCTGGGGATGCTTCTAAATACCATACAATGCACAGAACCGTACTCCACATAACTTGACATTGAGAAATGCTTCCCCATAGCTAGGACTAGGGCAGCATTGGTGGTATAGTGGTGAGCATAGCTACCCTCATTTAGTCATGACTACTATGTCTACTCATGTGCTAAAGTTACTTTCTCAGATGGGAAGCTCAAAGGGAAGTAACTTCAAAAGTGGTTGAACTGTGTTAACTGACTTCTTGCCACATTGCCTTGATTTAGCTCCCAGCCTTGCTCCCAAATGGGTTCATAATGGTGCTTTTAGATTATATAGCAATAGAATAGCACAAGAGCACTTGCCGAAGATAAATAGCTGCCAAACTGGCCAAAGACCAGCCATCTTCCTGTCTAAATTTAGACTGATTTTCTATCTCACAGAGCAGGGGAGCCACATATTCTCTTCCCCAGGTTAAACGACAGTGACATCTTGGACAGCTTCAGCAGCAGCAAAAAGAGCTAAAATTTATGGAGTGTTCATTGTGTACCAGGCACTATGCTAAACACTTTCCATGCATTATCTCATTTTGCTTTTCTTCAGAGGTTCAACTTTATGCTTTCTTGTCTCATATTCAGTCATTATGTCAGATAAGATTGAAGTGTTAATACTTTAAATGGTACTACAAGGGCATTCACAGGGCAAGGGAATTAATTATTGAGGATAGTAAGCGCTATGCAGATATTATGTTTTGTGTGGTCTTCCTGGGGGGTAACTATCTGAAAAGAGAAAGGTAACATTGACATTCAGACATTCAGTTTAGTGAAAATATTATATACATGTGACTTAGTAAAAAATATTAATATCTCACAGTTCTTCATTTGGAAGATGATTTTGTACTTGTCTTTTGGTTTCTGTTACGACAACCCCCAAATAAATAATACCAACAATCTTGCAGATGAAGGGTCAATGACATTGCAATTTTGTGTAAGATGGAGAAATGGTCCATAAATTCTAATCACAAAATCTTTGACTTTGTTAATCCATAACAAAAGGCTATATCTGAATATGTTACTCTGCAGACTTCTACCTTGAGGAAAGCAAAATTGAAAAATTCTAAAAGAGTAGCAACTCACACTCATACACACTTGAGTTTACATAATGGTTTCCCATGTCAAAGAAATGCTTAGCCTGTGCTGAAAAAAGCCATGACTTTGGAGTCAAACAGATCCTTTATGGCTTTGAATGAGCTACATCATTTGTAAAATATTCAATTCAATGAGTAAAATGGGATTTGCTTTACAGAATCTTTAGGAAGATTATAGAAAGAACAAAAACATTTTCCCTAGCATACAGTTGATTCCCTACAAATGTCATTCGCACTCTCCATAAGATATCAGTATCATGAGCCCCTTGATGTAATACATATTTCCATAAATGTATAACTACACTCCAATTATTAGAAACAGCAGGCAAACTCCAAATGAAGGACATTCTTGAAAATAACCAATCTCTATTTTTCAAAAGAGTCAAGGTCATGAATAATGGAAAAACTGAAGAATTGTTATAGGTGAATGAAACCAAAAGAAAAATAGCTACACCCAAAGTAAGTAGGCTCTCGGATAAGATACTGGAATAGAAAAAATATTAAGGAAAAAACTGGTGAAACTTGAATAAGTTGTTCTGTTTAGTTAATAATATGCCAATGTCAGTTTCCTAGTCTTGATAATTGTGTGAAGTTAGGTAAGATGTAAACATTATGAAAAATGACTGAGGTATAAAAAGGAACTTTCTACGATTTTTGCAACTTTTCTATAAGCCTAAAATTAGAGTAAAAGAAAACAGATCTAATCATTTGTTGGAGGTAAACACATTTATAACTTATGTTAATTGCATTTCATGAATTACACCAAATAGTGAAGAAGTTTCCAAAACAAAATACTTTTCTTCTCTGGGACTAAATGTACACTTTCTCATATTCATGTAAACATATATACAAAGACATATATCTGTAGGAAAATATAGAAATGTATTAAATGTCATAAAATAGATGTACAATTACTACTCCTTCTCTAGAAATTTATCCCAAGGAAATTATAGTACTCTTTTGTAATACCTGATCAATAAGTTTTAGTTAAATAATTTAACAGATTGAAGTGTATGAATAAAGATGTTGTTCACAGGCTCATTTATCATAATAGAAGAAACAGCCTAAATCAGTGTCAAGAAAGAATTGAATACATAATAATAGAGTTCATACAATGGAAAAATGTTTATGTGGAGATTTATTGACAAGGAAAGATGCTCACAATGTATACTCATTTTTGTTAAAAAATATGCTTTAAATAATATAAAATTATATACATTCTAATATTTTCAGTGATTATCTCTGGATTATGGATTTTTATAGATAAAACTACATTAATAGTGAAGTTTCAAACCAGACAAGAAATTATGATAGACATGACAATCTGAAATGAGTTAGCCAAATCACCACAAGTGATTTTAAAGGAAATAAGTCCAAGATCTTTTTTTATTCAAAATCTTGTTCCAGGACTCCTGGACCCTTTTGCCATATCAAGGCTATAAAAAGGTATCAAAGAGAGGACTTTTATAGTAAAGATTTTTGAAGAAATTTCTTTGGACAACTGCTGCAGTGCTGAGGGCCCTTGCCCTCTTTAGAACTGGAGTGGGAAAGGACTACATTCTAATCCCATCCTAGTCAGCAGGCTGTGAAGGAAAGCACTGATAGAGTTTGGATTGTGTATGTTCTGATGTTGGGAGATATGCAGTCTGGTGTCTGACTCATGCCTGAGAAAGCTATAGAGGACTGTAGCTTTTGCCCAAGAAATGGAAAAGAAGGTGAAAAGAGGACTAAGAAACTGCATTGTTTTGAGTCAACAGAGGACTTCTATATTTGGATAGCCTGAATTTCCAGTCCGTGATATAAAACATGAAAGTAGAAATATTTGCATCAGAAGAGAGAAAGTAGGCCACTTTGGCAGTGTCATGGGATCTCTCCAATATGGTGGCTCAGAAAACCTGAGAAAAGAAATTGGAGGTATATTAAAAAATGCCCAGGGTCTAAGGCAGAAATAAGGTATGTCCTCTAGTCAAAGAAACTAAGGACAAAGTATACCAGTATGGAAACACTAAAGAGAACTTTGCATATTCCAGGAGATGGTTTTAAATATCTTCAAAACTCAGAGCACAAAAGTTTTTAAGGTGTCATGAGATCAAGTATGAGCATTTCCCCTTCCCTTCTCTCCCCACAGTGGCTGGTTCTAAAGGAGTAATAAGTTTTAGTATAGCCCATGTGTATTATAACATGCATTTATCTAAAGAATGACAACAGACCAAGGCCATAATTGAAAATACAAAGAATTTCCCAAAAGATCAAATCATAATTGAGGCACCAATTAGAAACTTGAGTATTCAAATGTTGGTCATTTTCTTGTTAGTTATCTCATGTTATGTTGGTACTAAGCATAATATGAAATAGAATGATCCTTTCAGGTAACAATGGACATAGCATCCATAATAAAGCAGTTAAGTTTCAGCACAAATGTATGACATTGTACTGAAATGGAAGCTAAAAGCCACTTACACTTTAATGTCATGAGCACAGAGTAAATATTAATTATAAAGAAAGCTCTCATTCTCCTGAAATGATCTAGAAAGACATGTACAACTAATTCAAATATATGAATTAGTTTTTCACCAAGACTGTACTCATTGGAGAAGATAAAAGCATTAGAATTTAATTGCTATAGGAATGATGCATTTATTTTGGAAAGCATGGCAATTCCTTTGTTAGGATCAACCTTGTTTCTCTTTTCTCCTAATTCCCCTTTGGATAATTCTACTATATTTTGACCATGATTTCATGATGATTATGATTTAATCAAAGTAACATTCCTTCAACAGCTGTACTAATTTCCATTCATAAAACTCACTCCCACTGCTATTCCAAGTAGAGCATACACGTGACTGGTGGAGCACTGATCCCTCCTGGGAAGATTCAATATGTGCCTCCTAGATCATGGACTAACTCATTTAAATTGTTCTTCCATCTTTGTTGAGGAAGAAAATGACAAGTATATTTCTTTTGAGGGGAGCTAGGTAAGCTTTCACTTTAAACACTGGGAAATATAATTCTACTAAACAATTTCTTTAAATAAAAAGATATTAAATCAATGTACTGTCTTCTTTCCCCACATGCAACCTGAAGGAGCATGGTCAGAAAGCAGGTTACTCAACTGCCGGCCAGGTGAGCTGACATCATCTTTCTTCTATATGAGGTGTCAGCTGATGCCCACTGCCCACTGGATGCCTGTGCCTGGTAGGCTGTCTCTATTATAATCCCTCAACATACATGTGCACATGCATGCATACAGATATCTATTGTAACCATTGAGTTCTGTGCTTATCAAATATTCTTTGCATTTGCTTTTGCATTGGTTTATACTAGTTTTCTTTGTCATAGAAATTAAACAACTTAATAAGGAAGAAAACTGCTGTTTTAAGAAACTGAATTGATAATTTTGGGAAAATTCTTGTAAAGTCAAGTAATTCAAACATTGCTGTCAAAAATTGTAGGGGCATAACTATATAAGATTAGGGGGATTTGTGAAAACTAGAAACATTCCACACCTTGAATGAACTTGCAAGCAGTCGCATATTCTCTTTTCATTTAAGTCTAGCTGAACTAGAGACTTCAAAATACTAAAGAAGATCATTCAAACTGCAACTGGCAGACTTTGGCTAAAATAAAAAATCATGGTCCCATATTGAAAGAATTGGTAAGTGCATACACATTAATGAGTTATTTAAAGAAGTTTTTAAAAATAAGTATTACTATTTTTGCATCCCTTACTTTAGCTGGCTTTTTCAATTTAGTAACCAAACTCCAGTCCTGAATGAACTAGAAACATTCTATTCTGTGACTTAGAGTGGAGTTAGAAGACCATGACCTTGCGCCAAATTCAGCCCACCCTCTATTTTTATATGGCTTATGACCTATGGATATTTTTTTTTTTTTATTATTGTAAACAAATGGGATACATGTTGTTTCTCTGTACATGGCGTAAAGGCATACCATTTGTGTAATCATAAATTTACATAGAGTAATGTTGTTTGATTCATTCTGTTATTTTTCCCCCTTCCCCCCACCCCTCCCACCCCTCTTTACCCTCTATACAGTAGTTCCTTCCTCCATACTTGCCCCCCTCCCTAACCCTAACTCTAACCCTTCCCTCCCCCCCCATTATGTGTCAACCTCCACTTATTAGCGATATCATTCGTCCTTTGGCTTTTTGAGATTGGCTTATCTCACTTAGCATGATATTCTCCAATTTCATCCATTTGCCTGCAAATGTCATAATTTTATCATTCTTTATGGCTGAGTAATATTCCATAGTATATATATACCACAGTTTCTTTATCCACTCATCAATTGAAGGGCATCTAGGTTGGTTCCACAGTCTGGCTATTGTGAATTGAGCAGCTATGAACATTGATGTGCCTGTATTTCTGTAGTATGCAGATTTTAAGTCCTTTGGGTATAGACCAAGGAGTGGGATAGCTGGGTCAAATGGTGGTTCCATTCCAAGTTTTCTAAGGAATCTCCACACTGCTTTCCATAGTGGCTGCACTAATTTGCAGCCCCACCAGCAGTGTATGAGTGTACCTTTCTCCCCACATCCTCGCCAACACCTGTTGTTGCTCGTATTCTTGATAATCGCCATTCTAATTGGGGTGAGATGGAACCTTAGGGTGGTTTTGATTTGCATTTCTCTTATTACTAGAGATGTTGAACATTTTTCCATATGTTTGTTGATTGCTTGTAGATCTTCTTCTGTGAAGTGTCTATTCATTTCCTTAGCCCATTTGTTGACTGGACTGTTTGAATTCTTAGAGTAGAGTTTTTTGAGTTCTTCATAGATTCTGGAGATTAGTGCTCTATCTGAAGTATGATTGGCAAAGATATTCTCCCACTCTGTAGGCTCTTTCTTCGCATTGCTGATAGTTTCCTTTGCTGAGAGAAAGCTTTTTAGTTTGAATCTATCCCAGTGGTTGATTCTAGCTTTTATTTCTTGTGCTATGGGAGTCCTGTTAAGGAAGTCTGGTCCTAGACCAACAAGATGAAGATTTGGACCTACTTTTTCTTCTATAATCTGCAGGGTCTCTGGTCTGATTCCGAGGTCCTTAATCCATTTTGAGTTTAGTTTCGTGCATGGTGAGAGATATGGGTTTAGTTTCATTCTGTTGCATATGGATTTCCAATTCTCCCAGCACCATTTGTTGAAGAGGCTATCTTTTCTCCATTGCATATTTTTGGCCCCTTTGTCTAGTATGAGAAAATTGTATTTATTTGGGTTTGTGTCCGTGTCCTCTATTCTGTACCATTGATCTACCTTTCTATTTTGGTACCAATACCATGCCGTTTTTGTTACTATTGCTTTGTAGTAGAGTTGAAGATCTGGTATTGCAATACCCCCTGTTTCACTCTTCCTGCTAAGGATTGCTTTAGCTATTCTGGGTTTCTTATTCTTCCAGATGAATTTCATAATTGCCTGCTCTATTTCTGTAAGGTACGTCATTGGGATTTTAATTGGAATTGCATTGAATTTGTATAGCACTTTAGGTAGTATGGCCATTTTGACAATATTAATTCTTCCTATCCAAGAACATGGAAGATCTTTCCATTTTCTAAGGTGTTCTTTAATTTCTTTCTTTAGTGTTGTATAGTTCTCATTGTAGAGGTCTTTCACCTCTTTTGTGAGATTGATTCCCAAGTATTTTATTTTTTTCGAGGCTATTGTGAATGGGGTAGTTTTCCTAATTTCTCTTTCTGAAGATTCATCACTTATGTATAAAAATGCGTTGGATTTATGGGCATTGATCTTGTAACCTGCTACTTTACTGAAATCACTTATGAGTTCTAAGAGTTTTCTGGTGGAATTTCCAGGTTCCTCTAAATATATAATCATGTCATCAGCGAACAGGGATAGTTTGAGTTCTTCTTTTCCAATTCGTATCCCTTTAATTTCTTTGGTTTGTCTAATTGCTCTGGCCAGAGTCTCAAGAACGATGTTGAATAGAAGTGGTGAAAGAGGGCATCCCTGCCTTGTTCCAGTTTTTAGGGGGAATGCTTTCAGTTTTTCACCATTTAGAATGATATTAGCCATGGGCTTAGCATAAATGGCCTTTACAATATTAAGGAATGTTCCCACTATCCCTATTTTTTCTAGTGTTTTGAGCATGAAGGGGTGCTGTATTTTATCAAATGCTTTTTCTGCATCTATTGAAATAATCATGTGATTCTTGACTTTAAGTCTATTAATATGGTGAATTACGTTTATTGATTTCCTGATGTTGAACCAACCTTGCATCCCTGGGATGAAACCCACTTGATCATGGTGCACTATCTTTTTAATATGTTTTTGTATGCGATTTGCTAAAATTTTGTTGAGAATTTTTGCGTCAATGTTCATTAAGGATATTGGTCTGAAATTTTCTTTCCTTGATGAGTCTCTGTCTGGTTTAGGTATCAGTGTGATATTGGCTTCATAGAATGAGTTTGGGAGGGTTCCCTCCTCTTCTATTTTATGGAATACTTTGAGAAGTATTGGAATGAGCTCTTCCTTAAAGGTTTTGTAGAACTCGGCTGAGAACCCATCTGGTCCCGGACTTTTCTTTGTTGGTAGGCTTTTGATGACTTCTTCTATTTCAGTACTTGAAATTGGTCTATTTAAATTGTTTATGTCCTCCTCATTCAGTTTAGGCAATTCATATGTCTCTAGAAACCTGTTGATGTCTTCGAAATTTTCTATTTTGTTGGAGTATAGATTTTCAAAATAGCTTCTAATTATGTTTTGTATTTCCATCCTGTCTGTAGTGATATTTCCTTGTTCATTCCGAATTTTAGTGATTTGGGTTTTCTCTCGTCTTCTCTTTGTTAGTGTGGCTAAAGGTTTATCAATTTTGTTTATTTTTTCGAAGAACCAACTATTTATTTTGTCAATTTTTTGTATTGTTTCTTTTGTTTCAGTTTCATTGATTTCACCTCTGAGTTTAACAATTTCCTGTCTTCTACTACTTCTGGTGCTGTTCTGTTCTTCCTTTTCTAAGGCTTTGAGCTGTAGTGTTAGGTTGTTTATTTGTTGAGTTTTACTTCTTTTATTAAATGCGCTCCATGAAATAAATTTCCCTCTAAGTACTGCTTTCATAGTGTCCCAGAGGTTTTGATATGATGTTTCTTTGTTCTCATTTACCTCTAAGAATTTTTTAATTTCCTTCCTAATATCTTCTGTTATCCATTCATCATATAATAGCATATTGTTTAATCTCCAGATGTTGGAATAGTTTCTGTGTTTTACTCTTTCATTTATTTCTAACTTCAATCCATTATGATCTGATAGAATACTTGCTAGTGTCTCTATCTTCTTGTATTTGCTAACATTAGCTTTGTGGCATAATATATGGTCTATTTTAGAGAAGGATCCATGTGTTGCTGAGAAGAAAGTGTATTCACACTTGGTTGGATGGAATATTCTATAAATGTCCGTTAAGTCTAAATTATTGATTGTGTTGTTGAGATCTATGGTTTCTTTGCTCAATTTTTGTCTGGAAGATCTGTCCAGTGGTGAGAGCGGCGTGTTAAAATCACCTAGTATTATTGTGTTGTGGTCTATTTGGTTTCTGAAATTGAGAAGGATTTGTTTGACATACATAGATGAGCCACTGTTTGGGGCATAGATGTTTATGATTGTTATATCTTGCTGATTTATGCTTCCCTTAAGCAGTATGAAATGACCTTCTTTATCCGTTCTGACTAACTTTGGCTTGAAGTCCACATTATCGGAAATGAGGATGGATACTCCAGCTTTTTTGCTGAGTCCATGGGCATGGTATGTTTTTCCCCATCCTTTCACCTTTAATCTATGGGTATCTTTTTCTATGAGGTGAGTCTCTTGCAGGCAACATATTGTTGGATCTTTCTTTTTAATCCAGTCTGCCAGTCTATGTCTTTTGATTGATGAATTCAGGCCATTAACGTTCAGGGTTATTATAGAGAAATGATTTGGTTTCCCGGTCATTTGGTTCATTTTTAAAATTTTGTTTATTTATTTGTTTGACACAACTTGTTTCCTCCTTTATTTGACAATTCCTTTAGGATAATTCCTCCCTTTGCTGATTTGCTTCTTTGTTTTTCATCTCTTCCTCATGGAATATTTTGTTGAGAATGTTCTGTAATGCTGGCTTTCTTTTTGTAAATTCTTTTAGCTTTTGTTTATCATGGAAGGATTTTATTTCATCGTCAAATTTGAAGGTAAGTTTTGCTGGGTATAAGATTCTTGGTTGGCATCCATTTTCTTTCAGGGCTTGAAAAATGTTGTTCCAGGACCTTCTAGCTTTTAGGGTCTGGATTGAAAAATCTGCTGATATGCGTATTGGTTTCCCCCTGAATGTAATTTGGTTCTTTTCTCTCACAGCCTTTAAAATTCTGTCTTTATTTTGTATGTTAGGTATTTTCATTATAATGTGCCTTGGTGTGGGTCTGTTGTAATTTTGTGTATTTGGAGTTCTGTAAGCCTCTTGAACTTGATTTTCCATTTCATTCTTCAGATTTGGGAAATTTTCTGATATTATTTCATTGAATAGGTTGTTCATTCCTTTGGCTTGTTTCTCTAGGCCTTCCTCAATCCCAATAATTCTTATATTTGGCCTTTTCATGATATCCCATAGTTCTTGTAGATTCTGTTCATGATTTCTTACCATCTTCTCTGTTTGTTCAGCTTTGTTTTCAAGGTTAAATATTTTGTCTTCAATGTCTGAGGTTCTGTCTTCCAGGTGTTCTATCCTATTGGATATGCTTTCTATGGAGTTCTTAATTTGGTTTATTGTTTCCTTCATGTCAAGGATTTCTGTTTGGTTTTTTTTCAATATCTCTAACTCTTTATTGAAATGATCTTTTGCTTCCTGTATTTGCTCTTTTAACTGTCGATTGGTGCGATCAATCAATGCTTGCATTTGCTCTTTCATCTCATCATTCAATGCTTGCATTTGCTCTTTCATCTCCTCGTTTGCTTCTCTGATCATTTTAATTATGTACATTCTGAACTCCTTTTCTGTCATTTCTTCTGCCATGCTGTCACTGGGTTTTATTGATGTAACATCTAGATTTGTTTGCAGCATTTTCTTTCCTTGTTTTCTCATGTTGTTCAGATATCAGTGGACCGCTGAGATATTGCAGATTTCCTCTGTTGATTTACAATGACCCTGAAGATTTCTATATATATCCCCTCTTAGCCTTCAGTAGGCTGAAGTCTTGGAGGAAGTTGATAATGCGGTGCTCCACAAGGAAGCTGCCTCTCTAGGAGTGGTGGCCTTCAGGTGGGGTATATTCCCTGCTAGTGGGCAGAGGTGCCTCCACTTGTTGACCAATGGTCATCCAAAGGGGACCTAGGCTGTGGGCTGAGGCAAGGCCTGTTTGGGCCTGAGTCTCTGGTTTTACCGTCCTTGTGGGAAACCTCACCCAGCAGGGAAGACTCACCCGGTGGGGAGGTCTCGCTGGTCAGTTTCCTCCTAGAGGTTCCCCTCAATTTACAGCTACCGCCTGGGCTGGGCTGCCTTCCTCTGCAAAGTTTCCAGGGGCCCGGCCCTACCTCCTGGGCCTGGGAGCCTCACCCTTCGCAGATGAATCTCCTTAGGCTGCCCCTCCTCAGAGAATTTGCCCATAGGCCTGGAACCTTCGCTCCGCCCTAAGCCTGTCTCTGTGCGGCTCTTCCACCCAGAAGCCTCCTAGATCCTGGGACCCTGCTCTGCACCTAATCGCCTGGCTGCATGGCCCCTCCTCTGAGCAGCCACCTGTGGCCCCGAACAATCGCTCTGAGTCCCAGAGACCCGCCACAGGCCTCTTCCTCCAGACAGCCGCCCAGTATGCCGGTGCGGTCACTAGGAGTCCAAGAAACTCACTGCGTGCCTCCTCCTCCCACCAACCACCCGTAGCCCTGGGCAATCAATCACTCCGAGTCGAATTGACCCTGCCCGTTCCTCCTCCTTCTCCAGATAACCCCCCGGGTGTTGAGGAGCAGTCCCTCTGAGTGGCTCTGAATCCACGTGACCCACTGCACGGGTCCTCTGGGCAACCGCCCGGAGCTCTGGTGTGGTCCCTCAAGACCAAGCGTCCCACCACGCTTCTCCTCCAGGCAGCCCCCCTGTGTTCAGGAGCTGTCACTTTAAGACCAAACAACTCACCTCTCGCCTTCTCCTCTGAGCAGCCGCCTGGAGCGCTAATGCAGTCACTGCGAGTCCAAAGGACCCGCCGCGCTCCTTCTCCTCCTTCTCCTACTCCTCCGGGCAGGCCCCGGGGTTCAGAAGTGGTCAGGGTCCAAACAGCTCGCCACGCAGCCCCTTCTCTGGCAACCGCCTGTAGTTCCCGTATAGTCACCCGAATCCAAGCGGCTGCTCCTCTTCCTCCTTGTCCTCAGGGCAGGCCCCGGTGTTCAGAAGCGTCGTTCTGATTCCAAACAGCTCGCCGCGCGGCTTCTCCTCTGGCAACCGCCTGCAGCTCTGGCGCAGTCTCTCCGAATCCAAGTGGCCACGCTCCTCTCCTCCTCCTCAGGGCAGGCCCCGGTGTCCTGAGTCCACACAGTTCTCCCCGCCACTCCTCCCCCGGGCAGCCGCTGGAGCCCCAGTGGCTGCTCCGAGTCCCAGCGCTGTGCCGAGCGGCCTCCTCTATGGCGCTCCAGCGGGGGGAGGGGCGTCTCGCCGGCGGTTCTACTTCACAAAGTTTCCTGCGTTCCGGGACCCCCGTCCCATCCGGGATGCCCCCCCAGGGGGTGAGAGTCACCCGGCTACTTTGAGTTGGTCCCAAGCGTCTCAATATCTCCTCTCTTGAATCCTGAGTTCTGGAGCAACACGTAATGCAGCCACCCTCTAGGCCGCCATCTTGAAAAACCTGGATATTTTTTTATATTTCTAAATGGTTGAAAACATCAAAAGAAAACTATTTTGAGATTTAGTACAATTACACAAAATTCAAATTTCTATGTTCACAAATAAACATTTTTTTTTGTACTGGGGATTAACCCAGGGGTGCTTTACCACTGAACCACATCCCCAGCCCTTTTTATTTATTTATTTATTTTATTTTGAGAAGGAGTTGCTGAGGCTGTCCTCCAACTTGTGATCCTCCTGCCTCAGCCTCTCAAGTTGCTGGGATTACAGTGTATACCACTGCACCTGGCCACAAGTAAAGTTTTGTGGGAATGTTCTTCAAAGTATTGGCAATGGTTGCTCTCAAGCTACAGTGACAGAGTTGTGTAGCTATGACAGAAATTATATGGTTTGCAAACCCCAAAATATTTACTTTCTGATATTTACCAAAAAATTTTGCTGAACTTTGACCCAGAGCATTATTGAGAACTTTCTCTTACTTCCTTTTTCTGTTTTTCTGGTTTGAAAGTGGGAGGCATTTAAGGCTTCTGTTACTGCTCCAGGTTGTCTAGATTAATACTGCTTTTCTGTGAGCAAGGAGTCATACAAGCCACTATGCTCTTCTTGGTAATCAAACATTTTTCCATGTCAGGACTGAGAGAAAAGAATCATGAGTGACCTTTTAATGCACATTATTTACTCACAAGAAAGCTTTATTTAAGTACAGACAACTCTGAGTTCATCTTTTTCCTTCTGCTTCCTTTTGGGCCAAGTTGCCTGAAAGAACAAAGCAATTCTTTTGCTTTGTTTCTATTCTGAAGGAATGATGTAGGTGAATGACCTGAAGAAAATTGATTTTTTTTCCTGCTTGTGCCTTTTGGTTTGATTTTCCTTTTGGAGTTGACAGATAATCCTCCTTTCTGATTTACTGGAAAATACTGGTATTCAGAGTTAGGCGTTGGAAAGCTAAGTATATGATTCAAAAGGGGAGAAGAAAAATAAAAACCACATTTGTCTCTTTCTTTCTTGGCAGAAAGCAAGCAGGGATAAAAGAGAAAATAGAGAGAATTTAGAATTGGAAGTTTCTTGTTTGAGCTGAAGCAATATTTTATTGATTATTAAAAAGTGTCCATGGGGATTTCTCATTGTCATGATGGAAAAGGACTAAGGTAATATGTGATAATCAGTTTTTGGTGAAACACAGTGTTAACAAATTGACTCAGGAACCAAGGTACAGCCTCTAGCTGTCTGAAATAGGGTTCCCCAGAAATATAGCCCAAGACTGGATTTTTGTACGAGTAATCTATTAAGAGACTGCTTTTAGGAAAAGCCTGTAAAGGAGTAGAGAAAGTAAGAGCCGGAAGGGGTGTGGTTAAGCAAGAATGGTTTCAGGTGGCTTGAAGGTTTGGGGAATTGGAGGCACAAACAGCACCACAGAATTTTCCTCATCATGAAGCAAGGAAGCAGGGCTTTTGTTCCCCAACATGACACACTCCCGAGGCACCCTGGGTAGGGGGTCAAATTCCCTGCAGCCTCCTACAAGGCCACTGCACTTGCCAAGGGTGATCCTCCAGTTGGATACTGTCACAGATGAGCAAGCAATGGCATTCACAGCAGCTGAACGAAGGACCCATGAGATCAATAACATCAACTATGGGATTAGATTCCCAATGAAGTTGTGAAGCAGACCATCACACAGCAGTTGATCAGAGTAAACAACACTTAAGCATTCATCCTCAGTGAGAGGTGAAGTGTATTTGGACAAACCTTCACATGCAGGAGAAAACCTCTGAGACACTGTCTTCTATTTTGTTACACAGCAAGCAGGGGAGGGGAACAAGAACTCCCTAATGAAGATTGAATAGTTCATTATTATATGGGACTGAACAATCTGATTGGAAACTGTGCTCTGAGATTTAAAGTGACCACAGACTTTGTATTACCTAAGAGAAACTATCAAAGTCATTGCATTTCATAGTTTTAACCCAGGGGCAGGGGAAATGCTAACCCCACTTGGGGGAACTTAAAGGGTTCATGACAGCATCTCACTAGACTTGCTGAACAATTTTTTGCTCTATGGAGAACACATTAAAGTTAACTAAAGCTAGTGGCTACTGTTTCTAGAATTGAACAGAACTGTCAAATCTAAGGAGATTAAGTTTTCATGTTTATATTCTAAAGTTTGTGTCCTAGAGTTTTCTTTTGATTTTAAAACATCAAATTTGATTGTTTTTCTGTCCCTAATTTTCATCTTCCCCAAACTCCAAAAGATATAATAGTATGCTTCTGTTTTAGTCAGCCTTTTCACTGCTGTGACTAAAAGACCTGGCAAGAGCAATTTTAAAGGAGGAAAAGTTTATTTGAGGGGCATACAGTTTCAGAGATCTCAGTCCATAGACAGCTGGCTCCATTCCTTGGGACCTGAGGTGAGGCAGAACATCATGGCAGAAGAGTGTGGCAGAGAAAAGCAGATCAGGAAGCAGAGAGAGACTACTCACCAGATATAACATGTATATCCCAAAGACATGGCCCCCAGTGCCCACCTCCTCCAGCAACAGCCTACTTGTCTTCACTTTCCACTTAGTTAATCCCAATAGGTGATTAATTCACTGATTGGGTAAAGGTTCTCATAACCCAATCATTTCTCTTCTAAACCTTCTTGCATTATCTCAAACATGATCGTTTGGGGAACACCTCACATCCAAACCATAACAGCTTCTAATGCACTCTTGCTTAGATGGCTTGAATGGACTTCTGTAACTTACAACCAAAATGTTTAAGACTCATCTCATGAGAGAATCTTAGAAGTAGTGATTTAGTTCCCTGTTGACCAATTGAAGGAAATGAGGAGGAGGAGTTTAAGGACTTACATTGAAGTTTTATTTTCAGGGCCATCATACTATTTTTACATAAGTTATTTTACCTGTGATTGATGGAAATTATGGAGGTCCTAAGGGTACACTTTGCAAGTCACACTTGAGAGGTTGTCATTGTAAGATAGCATTGGTGTTCCCATTTCACAGATTAGGAAAAAAGAGACCCAGAAATTTAAGGGAATTTAAGGAAATGGTGAAGTGGAAAAGCCTGGAAGACTGACCTGTTTCCCTTCAATAATGGTCAAGTGGTAAAGCCTGGAAGACTGACCTGTCTCCCTGTCTCCCTTGGTCCTCACTCCTCCTCCGCAGCATGGTGGAAAAGACCAGATGTGGGGAGAAGTCACTTTGAATGTGTCAGCTGTATGCATCATGGAACTGACTAAACTTTTGTTTGGGAAGATTTGAAAGTCTTTGGAAAAAGGTTATTTGTTTCTATTCATGTAATACAATTAGCCTGTTGAATGTGAGATGAGAATAAAATGTTTTTCTCTGCTCAGTCTATCCAGTTTTAAAACTACACAGAGAACCAAGTCTACTAATGTGCGTGGGGAAGCTCACTAGAAATGAAAACACTAATTTATCTCAGTCTAGTGATTACTTTGGTTCCTTCCTTCTCTCTTAGTATAAATTGCTAACAATGTGAGACTGTGCCCTGACTGGAGGTTTGTTGTCATTTGCTTAATTAAATAACATTCTCTGAGGCATGGAGTTGTAATTATTTCTTCCCTTTCTTATGCCCATTAGTTCAAATCATCACATTTATATATAAAACATAGAAGATTTTACTCCCTGTTACTGCTGCTGCTACCATGGTAGATATTCCTTGTTCTTTGGTTTTCACCATATTAGAACATATTCTCATTAAACTTTATAGCAATTACTTGCACAACATTTGTAGGACTCATCTTTTCTCTATAGATAGCAAGATTCTTATCTTGGGTAATTTTCTCTGGAAAAGATTTTGATCATATAATTTTAAAATTCTGTAAAATGAAAAGGGAGCAAATTATCTTTATAAAGCTTTTCTTTTTAAACCAAGCAGTTGGTTTTATTATAATCTTCCCCCTCGAGTGTATGTTGATGTAAATAGTGAGGTATTGCTTTCAAAAATAAGTTTTACACATAAGGTTTATCAGAGAAACTAAGAATAATAGTATCACTACCATGGGCATATTTATAAGTCCATGAGTAGAGTGGGAATGCCTCATCTGCCCTCTATAAATATTTTATTCCACTTGAGATAAATTTATTTGGACAAATGCAAAAGTAAGGAATGAAATTCCTTGGTTGAAATTCAGTATACAATGGCAGTTATTTTTCCAAGATAGAAAGTACAAAACTAATACCTAATAATAATGGTGAATGTGGCTGACCCTGTGCCAAGTGTTTCCATGCACTCTTCTATTATTTTCTGCTTTACACAGTTGAGGTAACTGAAGCAATCTTGCTCAAAGTCACATGCCTTTCATTATACTGAATTAGAATTTAAACCTCTAATTAACAGATCTTTTTCATTATGTACCTATTATTTCAGAATAATAGAGGGAATTTTAGTGAATTAATTAAAATTGGAAGCTGAACCCTTTTCTAAGTTGTTACCCAATTAGAAAATGGGGGTAGCCAAACAGTCACTTTTGATTATTTTATTTGGGGAAGGGTCTAGAGATATTAGTAATTTCAAAGAAAGTAAACTCTTTAGGTTAAATTTTTCTAATCCAGAAATGTTTCACAAAGCATTAACATGCATATTGCTACCACAGGGCTTTTGCATTAGCTGTTTTCTCTGCCTGGATGTTATTCACTAGTTTTCAACATGGCAAACTCCTTTATCTCCTTGAAGCCTTCACTCAAATGTCAACTTCTCAATGAGCCTACTTTGATTACCCTATTTAAATTAGAAACTCCCCAATCCCAGAACTTCTGATCTCCTTAATTCTTTATTCCATAGCACTTATAACTTTTAAACACTCTACCTGTTATGGATTGGACCTGGAATGTCTTTCAAAAGCTCAGGTATTGAAGGTTTGCTCCTCAATGCAGCAGTGTTCAGAGGTGAAGATTTTGGAAAGTGATTGGATCATGAGTTCTCTGACCTCATCAGTAGATTAATCTATTGATAGCTGAATGGTCTTCTGGGAGGTGGTAGAAACGAGGCAGGTGGGGCATGGTTGGAGGAAGTAGGTCACTGAGGATGTACTCTTGGGTAATATATGTTGTCTCCTGTCCCTTTCTCTCTCTCTCTCCCTCTCCCTCTCCCTCTCTCTCCCTTCTTCCCTCTCCCTCTCCCTCTCCCTCTCTCTCTGTCTCTCTCCTCTCTGGTTACCATTAATTTAGCAGTTTTCTTCTGCCATGCCTTTCTACCTCACCTCGGGCCTGAAGCAATGGAGTCAGGCAACCATGGACTGAAACCTTTACAACTGTGAACCAAAATAAATATTTCCTCCTCTAAGTTGTTTATGCCAGGTATTTGTCTCAATGCAAAACACTGACTAACAACTACCTAATTGACTTAACTATTATATCTTTTAGTCTCTTTCCCCACTAGAATGTAAACAACCCAAGGAAAAGAAAAGGGATCTTTGTCTATTTTCTTTGCTGATGGACCCCTAAGTTACCCAAGTACACAGTAGACACTGAATAAATTTAGAATTATAAATAAACCAGGAAGATACATTCTCAGGAATTATAAACAGGCAATTGGGAAATAGGAGAGATGAAGCTCAGTCCTTGACCTAAGGAGAAGTGCTTTTCATGAATGTTATAGCAGAGTTTTTTCTTCGTTGGATTCTTTGTATGTGTTACACACACACACACACACAGACCCAGAGAAATATACATTTTTCTCTTGCAAGGCAAGGCCATTGAAACATTTTAGAGGAAGTGATTCATTTTGGAGAAATCATGTCTAGATTTCTCTGGGAAAATGGAAATGAAAGTTATCTTTTCTGATTCATAAATTAATTGTTGCTTTCATAACCCATGTTGGCCTGCACACAAAATGACCAAAGCAGGGAAGGCTGACCAACAAAGAGCTAGAAAGGGCTGGTGTTCTTATTGGGAAAGCCTGATTACTGTGAATTGATTACCTCTTCCAAAGCAAAGTATGATTTCTTTCACTCTCTATAGCTCAGAATGGCTCTCTCAGCCAATACTATTGATTGCAATTTAATCCATAATGTAGACCATCTGATAAAGACATCTGGGAGGTAAATGGGTTATAGGAAGGTGGTAAAGTTTATAAGTAAACCCAACAGCTCTGGGGGTGGAAGGTAAAAGACAGATGAGAGGAAGTTTAGAACAAAAACAGGGTTTGTCATTTGGTTTTCAAATATATTTTGAGATCAGCATTAAGAGAAAACAGACTGGTGCAAATAGAGTGCCACCTACATTGGTTGACTCTAGAGCATCTGAAAATTTTTAATTGGCAATTATCAGCAACAGGTCTTCAAAAGTCAGCCACTTAGGGCTGGGAGTGGTAGGGAGTAACTCAATAGTACAGCACCTACCTTGCTAATATGTGAGAGGCCCGGATTTTTATCCCCAGCACCACAAACACACACACAAAGTCAGTCACTTAGGACTGAGCTCAATTGACTGTTAGCCTACAGGCCAAATCTGTTTTTGTATGGTCCACAAGCTGAGGATGGTTTTTATATTTTTAACTGATGAAAAAGACTATTTGGGCTGGGAATATGGCTCAGTGGTAGAGTGCTTGCCTAGCATGTGTGACCTGGTTCTGGATTTGATTCCCAGCATTATAAAAAAAGTTTTTACACAAGGAAATTATGTAATATTCAAATTTCAGTGTCAATACAAACAGTTTTATGGACTACAACCACATTTGTTCATTTACATTTTGTCTATGACCATTTTGTGTGTGATCTTAATAGAGCAGAGTATTTATGACAGGCTATGTAGACCATAACCTCTAAAATATTTACTAACTGCCCTTTACAGAGAAAGTTTGCCTCCTCCTGACATAGAACTTCAGTTACTTTCCTATGTTTTGGTAGCAGAGGTGCAATAGGGCTTTTTTCCTATAGATACTTTGTCTTAATAAAATAAATCTTATAACAATATATTTATTATATTATGATATATCTTACACCTTTTCTAATTTTGCTGCTATACAGCTTTGTTAAATGTCTCTCATCTTGAAACCAGCTTATTATCTGAGAGCTGCATATCTGGTGATTAGTAATAAGTACTGTTCATTAATTTAAGTAAGATTCCAATTTTATTGAGTTTCCCTTCAAATTGTTTTCAATTTAATAAAACTGAGCTTTACCTAACAGAATTAAATGTCTGCATTTACTTCAAAAGTCAAAGTTGCCTTTTTTCTAGAATCTCATTAGAATATGCTGGAATTTTTTCTCTGATGGCAGCAAGAGGTACATAAGACCTCTTCCAAATAAATTTAAACCTTTTGGATCAATGCCATGGGTGCAGGAGAAACTGTTAATCACGAGCTCCAGTCTGAGGATACAGCAATCAAAGGAGTTTAGCCTTGTTTGTGGCTATAAATCCACCTGAATGTTCCCATCTCTACCAACTTGTAAGCACAAATATGGTTCTATTATTATTGAGTACAACTATAGTTCTATTAATATTACTACCTGATTCCCCTTAGCTCCTCGTTTCCATTAACTTATACAGAAATGTTAGTGCTTTGCAAATTTCCCCTTCCCAGGCACTTTGGGGTCTTGAGGGCTGTCTTTCAGGTGCCCATTTGTCAGTTTTGGTCTTGGCTTGCTGTGGCTGCTAGATAAAAGTGGCCACAGAATGTTTGGGCCCTACATCTCTTAGGAGAGCTATGTGGTGGTGTTATTACACCAGCTGTAGCTGCCTCTATCATCTCTGTGTTGCTGAACTGGAGATTTGCTGTTCCTCTGGAACTTTCCATGACCCTCCTGGCCCTGAAAGCCCTGCAGAGGTGTGTCACTGCTGCTCCTATGAGACAGATTTGCAGCTGCTGTTGCAAAACCTCATTTCTGTAGAACATTTAATATCAGTACTCAAGATGAAGAGGAGGCTTTGGTTTGGGACAGTGCCCCAGTGAAGCTGATTAGGAACTTAAGTGTCACAGAGTTTTGGGAACCAGAAGGCCCCACTTACACTCATTGTTCTTTTGCCTTCCTGGGTGAGTTCCCACAAAAGCTCAAATTACTCTTCCCCATTACCCTCAGGTCATGTTCCTTAGTGTGGTTGGCTGTTCTGGAGTTCATCATCACCATAATTTCATTTACTTGGAATTGGTCAGTCCTCCCTGCAATCCATTCTTCTTTGGGGCCTTTCTAATGTGTTGAACTCAGCTATATATATATCTGACTCAAGTTGCAGTTAGGGTTAAATACACCCCTCTTAGTCCCCAAGTATTTTGTTTGTAAATACAAACAAAATAATGTAGTATGTGTATATGTGTGCATGTACATACAGGGGTCATGTTCTAGTTCCATACTCTGGAGAATTAAGCTTTGAAATCTGACCCAACCAGGGATCTCTGACAGAAAAAAAACAGAAGGTTTTTTTTTGTTGTTATTGAATTGAAGTTTCAATCATGGTTCACTATGAGAAAAATCACCTATACTTTGCAGGAAGAAGCAAGGGAAGCTCACTGCCCCATTGGTCTGTTGGCATCCTAGAGTTTGAAGGCCAGGAGAGAGACCAGGCACCTCATGGCTGACAAAGATTTCCTTGGAGTAGGCAAGTTATGACAGAGAAAGACCCATGAAGTGATAGACCCTCCAGTGTTCCCACATTCACAGTTTAGGTTCTCTTTGTCATTTGTTCTGTCATCCTCACTCTGTTTATGTTGGTCAATAGGAGTGTCCTATCTGCTGAAATCCTCAGGACCAGAGAATTCAGTTCCCTGAGCATAGAACAGTAGCTCTCCCCTGTAAGCAGAGGGGTGATCTTCCCACACAGTGACATTGAGGCAACTTCAGGAAGGGCCTTTCCCCTTTAGATTCTCTGCAGGGAGATTTTATAGTTATGCAGGTCCAGACCCCTCAGGGATTGTGGTTGTATGGAATCCAACATTCTCTTCTATAAATGTAGTTTAGAGGGGCTGGGAGCACTTTCCCTAATACCTTCCGGATGATAAGAGTTAATTTTATGTTACTGAAATACCAAACATGCTCTTAAAGTCTCTTAGGTCCTCTGCCTCCAAATGGGAGTCCTAATTAGTTATGTACTCATTATTCAATGAATACTCATGAACCCAATTGTTTATTCATTAATCCTTTCATTCTTATGCCCTTTGGGCCCTCCCATTCAAGTACCTAGCTCAGAGAATGTAGTTTTCAGTTCTCAGCATCTGCACGGGATTGTTCAGCACTATTAGGGAAACAATCATTCGTAAAGTTGAATGTAGGGATAAATTAACTGCTGTAACAAACCATCCCCAAATTTTAGCGACATAATAAGTTAATGTTTCACTTGCATAAGATACCAAAATGTATATTCTTACTCATGTGTCTCACCAATGAGCCACATCCCCAGCCCTATTTTGTATTTTATTTAGAGACAGGATCTCACTGAATTGCTTAGCACCTTGCTTTTGCTGAGGCTGGTTGAACTCATGAGCCTCCTGCTTCAGCCTTCCAAGCCACTGGGATTACAGGCATGAACCACTGTGCCCAGGATCCTCTGTTCATTCTTTTGGTCCATATTCAATCATTGACTGTACTACAGCCTGGAAAATCCAGCCCAGGTGGCTACCCTGGTAAGGGTAAGGGAAGTGATTTGGTGAACAACTTTTCATCCACTGTTAATTCATGGTCTAAAGTCAAACAGGATGCTACCTTCCCAGCATCCTGTTACCCAAGGCAACTTTTTACCTTACTCCAGTTATTTCAAGTCTTAGTATTCTCCAAATTTCAGATACTACCATATTTCCCAATTTTTTGGGGGGTACTGAGGATCATCACCCAGGGGCACTTAATCCTGAGCCACATTCAAGCCCTTTTTATATTTCATTTAGAAACAGAGGCTCATTAAGTTGCTAAGGCTGGCTTTGAACTTGCTATCCTTCTGCCTCAACTTCCTGAGCTGCTGGAATTACAGGCATGTGCCACCATGCCCAGCCCATTATTCTTTTATAAAATAAAATATTTTAGATTGTGAAAAGTATAATGAATCAAATTCACTTGTATATTCAGCATCTTCTTAGGAAATAAATTATTAAAAAGATACACATGCACACACATGCACACATGTATACATACATTTGTTATGGTTTGGACCTGAAATAGTCAATGAAAAGCTCATGTTCTGAAGCATGATCCCCAATGCAGCAAGATTCAGAGGTGGGGCTTTTAGGTAATGATTAGGACTCTGACCTCATCAGTGGCTTACTCCATTTGCTGGATTAATCAGCAAATGGATTAAACCACTGATAGCCGAATGAACTACTGAGTTACAAATAGATGCAAGTGGGGCATGGCTGGAGGAAGTAGGTCACTAGGGGTATGCCCATGGGAACCATATCTTGTCCTTGACCTCTTTCTCTCTCTCTCTCTCTCTCTCTCTCTCTCTCTCTCTCTCTCTCTCTCTCTTTCTTTCTTTCTTCCTCCCTCCCTCCCTCCCTCCTTCCCTTCCTTCCTTCCTTCCTTTTCTCTCTCCCCCCACCCCATCCCTTTCTGTTTCCTGGCTGCCATGTGCTTAGCAGATTTCCTCTGCCACACCATTCTACATGATATTCTGCCTTTCCTCAAGCCCAGAGCCATGAAAATGGCTGACCATGAACTGAACCTCTGAAACTGAGTCTCAGATAAATTTTTCTTCCTCTAAGTTGTTCTCATCAGGTTTTGGACACAACAATGCAAAGTGGACTCATATATTATGATTCACCTTTCTTATGAGGTGATCTTGTCACTTATTTAACAAAGAAAAAAGGCAACCATATTGCAATCCCTCAATGGTCTGCCATCAAAATTACAAATGCTTCTGCTGCCATTACCATTTTTCTTCTTTTGCCACAGAAGAACAATGTCTCCCTTCTCCTTATACTTGTGCTCTCTCTCTCTCTCTCATTATTAGAGACTTCTTATCCCCTCTTTCTGTATATCCAGTCTCTTCCTTCTCATTGACTTTAAATTCAAGTTTTTTCCAACTTGCCTATAAATACAAAGGCAAAATTCATGTCTCTATTTGACCTCCTATCTTTCTTCAGGTTCACTCTCCCCTTCATGAAAATAGTTTTGTCAAACAGCTATCTGCTCCAAGTCACAAGATGGACCAGATTCAAGCAGTTGGAAAAAGACCCCAGTGCTTGATGGAAGATGCAAACTCACATTGTAAAGGGGTGAATACGAAAAGGGACAATGTTAAAGTATTTTGGCCAAAGAAAGGGAATAGCAATGTAGGCATAGCAAGGGTTGTCATTAATGGTGTTGCTCTTTTTTTGTTTATTTCTGTAGGAGAGATGTGAACATGGAGATGACAAAAGTCTATTAAATTACATGTTGAAGAATAAAAACAGAACCCAAGAAAGTGGATGATAACACTGAAGAAAGATGCAAAAGAGAATATGATCCAACAACATTTAGGAACAATTGTTATTTAAGAGATCATATAGGACAGTGGCACTGAAAAATATCTGGAAAGTAATAAGAGGTCAAAGAGGATAATGGCTGTGAAATATCCATTAGCTTCAGTCAATAGTCATAATGGACTGGAATAGAATTGGTTCCCTGGAGTGGTGGGATAGAATGTATAAGTGGGTAAAATGAATGGTGGCCAAGTGTAGTCGTACAGGTTATGATACCAGAGGCCCAGGAGGCTTTGACTAATAGAATGCTACAGAAGAGATCCTATGTCCATTCCATACTTAGACATTGGGAGACATTGCATGCCTTTGCTCCCTTTCTCTGAAGTTGCCACAATCATGATAAGCCAGAGTTCACCTATTGCATGATGAGAGAACAGAGGTGGAAAATTTGGATCCTATTTGCATCATCTCCCACATTCTTTTGCATAGAGTATTTGTACCCCAATTCTTCCCTTTAATGATTGATAATTATCCCTCTGGCCATCATCCATATGGTACATATATTAAATGTCAGCCTACTCATCTGATTCTCCAATTAAAACACAAGTCCTTGGAGACAGAGACTGTTTTAGTTGGCTAACCTCCTAGCACAGTACCTGGCAATAGCAGAGGCCATTACAAATGAATTTAAATTGAAAACACACAATAAAAAAATCAATCAAGCAGTAACCCAATAAGTAAGAGCAAGCCTAAAACACACAATAAAATCAATCAATATCAATATATGTTTCCCCTGCCACTTAAATCTCCAATTAAAGGTAAAACAGCAGCAAATATCTTTACCAACACAATTTTCTTTTTCTTTCTTTTTTCTTCTTCAGTAGAATCAAAGGAGCAGGATTTGAACTTTACTACAGAATCCTATTCTTGCAGATTTGTAATAAATATGTAATATAAACAGAAGAATAATAGGTGTAAATCCATCTGATTTTCTTATGGGGCAGAAGTACCTATTTCAGGCTTTTTTTTTTTTTTTTTTACTGCACTGTTCTCTACTCATCACTCACCTGATAAGAAGTATTGCACAGCTTTATCTATAAATTACTTTTTCTCAGGGCTCAGTAATTTTCATCCCTAGTCTCATGTCTTCTCCAAATCCTTGATGTCTCAGGACAAAGCTAAATCTGGTATTCATGGTATGTGTCTGGAGCAGTGAGGCACAAGATGACTTCAACTTCTCTCACTTGACTGACTTCCTTTTTGCCATCTTATCACATTCATTTCCAAGTTATTATTGACTTTTCTTAATCATCTCTCACTTTTTAATTTACTTTCCTCTTGCTATAACTGCTTTCTCAACCACACGGCACCTAATGCCATACGCGGATTCTCATCCTTTGCTGAATTCTACTATTAATGTTCTACTCACATTTCCTTTGTTTTCCCATTCGTATATTTTTTTCTCTTTCAAATTATTGTTACTTTAGAGATCTGATTCAACAGGGGTGCTGACCCTCCTCTCTATATAACTCATTTTAATAGCAAGTTGTGATCACCTGGTCACTTACCTCTTTCACATCTTCAGGCTAATCAAGGTTAACATCACCCTCTATCAATATGCACCCACTTCTGTTGTTCCCATTGTGACATACTTCCTTGACCTTTTCCAAATTGGCCTCGAGTTTATCACTAATCCACAAAGAGGCAATTGGCAATGGGAACAACTTATGCAAAAAGTATGCTTCAGAAACTCCCCACAAAGAACATTAGTCAACTAGGGCTCTGATTCAGCAAAATAACCCTCAGGTTCTCAAAGTGACAGGACAAGCTCTAAAAGAGCCACTACTGCCAGGCACTAGCAGGCTCAGTATGTATAATTCATGCCAAAGTAGCTCCATTTACATTTTCAACAAGTTTACAAGATCAAGACTTCAGTAGAACATTTTGACAGAGCTTCCATGGTATCCTTGTGAATCACATATGAGGAAGAATATGGATGGGATAAACTTATAACTGTGTGTATGTATGGCTAATTATTCCTACACATTTAAACTGATTAATGTGCTGACAAACATCTTAGTAAAGGTCCAAGTAGTAAATATTCTAGGTTTTGTGAGCTGAACTACTCAAGTCTGCCAGTGTAGTCCAAGAGTAGTCACAGATGATATGCAAAGGAATGTATGTGACTTTGTTCTAATAAAATTTTATTTATAAAAACAGACAGTGGGATGGATTTTGTCTATGGACCATAATTTGTTGACCCCCATTTTAGGGCCTAGGCCACCAGATTTGACTATCATGCGAGTTTTATCTACTCAGACAGTACAAGAATCCAACACGTTTCATCTATAGCTGCATTTGTTTATTTAGTCTTAAGTTACTGGACTTTATTGCATTGTGTTTGTGTCATCTAACCTTAGGGAAAAAATTGAGTCATTTTACTACGGAAATCAATGCAGATTAAGAATTAATCTACACATAGATGAGCTCATAAAAACATAAGAAAACATTAGCAGTTAATTAGAAATTAATGCTAAAATGCTAAATGAAGTTCTTAGATTGAAGCGACTACATCACACTTTAATTGTTAATATGGCAATTAGTTTGGCTGCCTACAAAGTACTTGTTAATAAATACTTCATGAAGACTTCTGTTAAATGAGAGCACAGCAGGTTTATAAAATGCAAATTTATATGGTATTGAAAAATGTACTCAATATACTTTCTTTTTGGATGCTTAAGTCATGGTGGTTTCTTGAAAGAATTCATACTACAGCTAAATTTCAAATATTACCTCTCTGAAACTAAAGCTCAATTCTACAATAATAGTTCTCAAAGTGTGGTCCACCGACTAGCAGCATAAGAATTGCCAGAGAATGTTTGAGATGTCAATTCCCAAATTTTGCTCCAGACTTACTGAATCGGACATTCCAGGGTTGGGTTCAAGAAATCTGTGTTTTAAAAAGACTTTCCAGTTCTTATGATGCAGCTTAAGTCTGAGATCCACTGATTTACAGCACTGGGGGTTAGACGCAAGTGAAGTTCAGCTGTGTGTGTCCTAAACCATGTGCATGGGGTGGCAGGTGCTACCATGTCTGCCTGTTGGAATCACCCAGGGTTCTTCATAAATATTGGCACCTGTGTCCCACCCCAGAAACAATGATTTAATTGATCTGGGGTTTAGCCTGGGCTTTGGGATGTTTAAGAATTTCTCAAGTGGTTCTAATCTGCAGATGTGTGTAGTAGACACTGGAGTAGAAAGTATACTCCAGCTCAAACATAGTAGACATAACTACATTTGATGGCATGGGGTTGACTGTCTGCTTTTTAGTTCACTCCCTGCTTTAGTCAGCTATTTTGCTGCTGTGACTAAATGATCTGGCCAGCACAACTGTAGAAGAGAAAAGGTTTATTTGAGGGCTCACAGTTTCAGAGGTCTTAGTCCATAGAGGGCCGGTTCCATTACTCAGGGCTTGAGGTGAGGCAGAATATCATGGCTGGAGAGGGTGGTAGAAGAAAGCAGCTCACATTAAGGTGACCAGGAAGAAGGGAGGGGGAGGGGAAGAGGGAAGACACCACTCTCCAGATACAAATATATACCCCAAAGCCACACCCTACCACTTCAATTAATCCCATCAGGGATTAATCCACTGATTGGGTTAAGGTTCTCATAACCCAATCATTTCTCCTCTGAACCTTCCTGCATTGTCTCACATGTGAGCTTTTGGGGGACACCTCACATCCAAACCATAACACTCCCTGACTAGATTAGGCTGTATTTTGGTTGAAAATGTTTTTTTCCTGTATTTACCTTGGGGAAAATCCTGTATCAGCTTACAGGTGATCATTGTGATACTGAAGAGTGGTATATAATTGTATGCATACGTGTATTCTTGTTTTAAGTGCATTGTGTACTGTTTTTGTGCTTAACATACACACACACACACACACACACACACACACGTTTATCTGTTACTGAATGTCCACAGTGCTATAATACACCATGTCCTTTGCATTAGTAGATGAAATTCTATGAATGAGGAAATGATCTAGTGACAGACTTTGAAAGATAGATTATGAACTAAAACTAAAAATAAAGAACAAAGCCAGAAAGAAAAACATTGACAACTTAAAGAATGTTTAAACTATACTATAATAGCTTGTGTTAAAGAACAAATAAAATTAGCAAGAAAAAAAATCTAGAATAATGATAATGCTGATTTAACATAGAGGATACAGATATTGTTTTCAGATTATAAGCCACTTATTAAACAAACAAAATTGAAATATTGAATTCAGCAGTCAACTTAAGAATAATGAAAAATATAAGTCAAAGTTAAGCAAAAAAACTCATTAATAAAATAGGAAAGATAGTAATAAATGAAAATGAAGGTAAAAATTTACATATTTTCCCTAAACATTGGAAAAATAGATGAAATACTAACTAGTTAAGAAGAAAAGATAAAGTAAAAAATTAGAGATAAAATAAAAGTCTCATACATACAGAGGAAATAGAAAATTATAAAAATATTCTATTTACTTTTATGTTAATCATTTTTAAAACTTGGAAAAAATGGAAAATTTTCTAGCAATGCATATATTTAAAAATAGATCCAGAAAGAAGTAAAATATTTAAAAAACCAATATCTATAGAAGGAATTGGAAAATGGACATTTTATAGATGCATTTTTTTCATATCTTTAAGTTTCAGATATTCCTAAACCATTGAGACTATTCCAGGGAATACAGAGAGGGAGGGGGGAGGGGGGAGGGAGGGAAAGGAAGATTTCATCTATTTTTACAAAGTCAGAAGCTAGAGTAATGCTGACAATCAAAAAGATTTTCAAAGACTAGAGAGAAAGGAAAAGGAAGAGGGAGGGAGGGAGGGAGGGAGGTGAGGGAAAAGAGAGAGAGAGAGAGAGAGAGAGAGAGAGAGAGAGAGAGAGAGAGAAGAGTGGGGGAAGGAAGACAGGGAGAGTAACTGGTAACTGGTGATTTCATTGTTAAAAGTAAACTTTATGGACTCAGGTTTGAGTCCAGGAAAAGTTCTTGAGTCTCTGGAGAGTCCCATTGTCCACAGATGGAAGGCCTCAGGGAGTTAAGTATTTTCTCGCCACCTGCGGCAACAATTGCGCGAGTATTTATCGGTGGTGGACTGGAAATAAACTACTTTTCCTATAATCACTAATTTATAGAGGAAAAGAGACTTTGAGAAGAAGAGATGCTTTGCTTAGAGGTTAGAGGAAGAGAAACTTTGCTTATCAGGAAGAGAGACTTTGCTTAGAGGAAGAGAAACTTTGCTTAGAAGAAGAGAAACTTTGAGAGAAAGATAGGCTTTGCTTATAGAAAGAGAGACTTTGCTTATCAGGAAGTTTTTAGAGAAAGAGAGGCTTACTATGCTTATCAGAGATCTATTTCTTCTTAGAGTTCTGTTGCTTCTTCTTAGAGGTGCATCCGCATCCTGTGAACTAGGTGCTATCTATCTGAGGGCTAGCTGCTTCTTCTCTCTGGTAGCTGCTTCTGCTTACTGCTGCTCTTCTCTCTGCTAGTTGCTCCTTCTTACTGCCGCTTCTGCTTCTCTCTGCTATCTGCTGCTTTTTGCCTTCTGCCTACTGCCCGCTTATATTCCCTCTAGGAGGCGGAGGGCGGAGCCACACTAGTTGAGATCAGGCGAGGAGCCAGCTGCCCTATCATGGCAAAGGTTAAAAGGAGCAGGCCCGAGCAGGAGCTCTTGGGAACACCTGTGCACATGTTGTGTGCATGGACTTAACTGAATACAGCCAATGATAAATCACCTGAGTGTGCTTATGTTAATTAACCTCCTCACTGCTGATGTGATCAAAGCAACCTCTGGCCGGCCGCCAGGCACCATCCCGGCACAGCCCACATGGCACAGCCCTCAACAGTATTTCCCTGATTCTTGATCTCCATTGACAATACAATCATCAATTTAATTTGGGAAATACAAATTCTATTTAATGTACCTGACACAAGAAAACATGCATTCATATACTCACATATCACTTTCTTTTCACTATTATAGAATTTCATCTGAGCCTTAACACTGCAGGGTTTAAAAATGTCCAGGATTCTGAGAAGTTGCAGTGATGCACAGTCCCCAGTGATTTGCTGCTTTTCAAAATCTGAGCCAAGGGACTTATGCTTTGCACCAGTTTTAAAATGGCAGTCTGTTTAGCAGGTCATATTGGTGCCCATCTGTAATCCTAGTGACTCGGGAGGCTGAGGCAGAAGGATCGCAAGTTTGAGGCCAGGTTGAGCAACTTAGTGAAAATTTGTCTCAAAAAAAAAAAAAAAAAGACTGGAGATGTAGCTCAGTGGTAAAGTTTTCCTGGGCTTAATCCTAATAATAATAATAATAATAATAGACAGCATGTTTGGAGGACTATGAAGGTCAAGGGCTGTGCCTGCATTTTCAATTTGGCTAATCTGTAGTTTCATTCATTTCATTCTTTTCTTTAATAAAATCACAGTATTGCTGACTTTAGAAGTCAGCAAGAAACTTTGGACCAATAGCCCACTGGTGCCTCTGTGATAGTCCTTTGTCAGTTGTGTATAAGCCACATCAACCACTTCTGGCTTCCAGAATCTTGTGGTCTCTTCCAAGATATCTAATTTTACTACCTTTGATTGCATGTCCTGGTATTTCACAAAACTCTTAAATTTGTACAATAACTTCTGTTTCAATATGATATAAAAGTGGAATATTTTTTAAAAATTAAAAAAAAAACAATAAAGGCACCCAGTACCCACATCATTGCAATGATATTCTTATATAGCAGAAATGGCTGATTCTAGGTCTGGGGGAGTAAATATAGAAGGCAAGACTGGAGTTGCTTATACCATCAGAAAGAAAGTACTCAAAAACAAAATAAAGAATACTCACAATGATGGGGGTATGTCAAGGGACATGAGTCAACAGAAAGACCTCCTCCAATAACCAAACTTGTAAATTTTTGAGCAATAAAATAAAATAGTATAAGATTATGTTTCAGTATATAAAATACATATCCATGAGTTCATATTGATATAAATGACTGAGTAATTAACCAACTAAAAAAAAAAGGAAGAGATGAATCTCCCATGCTGAAGAAATCCACATAATTCATGTAAAAATTCTGCCTTCATGGAGGTAAAGCATAAGTCTTCACTCTTTAAGCATGAACTGTACAAAATGACTTTCTTCCAAAGAGTACAGTGTGGAAAGGAGAGTAAAGGGGGTAAATTTACAGTGGAAATACTTGACAAACACTGCTTTGGTTAGGGCTCCCTAACAGAGGTTAACTTCAAACATAATAATAAGTCATGCTGATAACCCAAACTCTTGATATGATGTGATAAAAAATGGTAATTTGCCTCCCTCACATAATCGTGAGACAAACATCAGAGTAAATCCAATACAAGAACATTCTGCAAAATAGCTTATGAGTCCTCCTCAAAATTGTTGAGATTGTGAAAAACAATAAAAAGTCTGAGAAACTGTCACTGTCAAGGAGAATATAAGAAGATGTCAACAGAGGAGTATCAAGGAGATACTGGAGAGAAGGACCTCAACTCAGGATGATGGGATCCCCTGACATTTGACAGAAAAGAATTTCAACACATATCAGATACCAAGTTATAGAGAATATTTTTGGCTTATGAAATCAAGGAGCACACATTCAAAGGAGAATGCAGGCTACCTTGAGAGTGAGAAGACACGTGTTGGACTAGGGTTGTAATATTTATAGTGGGACAGTAGCTAGGTGGCTGAACTAGAGGTGAAGTCAGGGTAGACAGACCCAATTCACGCCAGTTATTCCTGCACTTGCACATTGCCCTTGCATCATATTACATTCTGCAGATGAAGATGTGGGTACAAAGATGTGGGCTGGGTTGCTCAAAAGTTGCTTGTTTTGCATTCCAATGGTCCATGGGTGTTTCCTGTATTTCAACAGTTCACAGGTGCTTCTCTTTTGAGACTTATTATGTCTCTTTTTCTCTGTATCTCTTAAATTCTTATCTCAATATGACAACTAAATATAATGTGGGACCCTGAGTGGGATTCTGGTAAAAAAGAAGGGCATTAGGAAAAACATAGGAAATCTGAAAAAAATGCAGACTTTAGTCAATAATAAAATATCAATATTGGTTCATTTATTGTGACAAATGTACCATACCAATGCCAGATTTAATAAAAGTGAAAACTGGATCTGGAATATAAGATAATTTTCTGCATTATATTCACAACTTTTCTGTAAATGCAAATTTAAAATAAAATGTTGATTAGGAGAGACAAGGAAGCAAATATAAATTAAAATTAAATTTCCAAAGCAATTATCTCAATGGAGATAGCAATCAGATTAACAGATTCCTTTAATATATCTATAAATTCAAATATTCAGACAATAACTCAGTCAATATTTTATCTCTTTTCTGACATTTAAAATGCATATTCAGAAATATTAAAATCTGAAAACACCTACTTAGAATGAAGGATAATTGCTTTATTTTGTCAGTTATTAAGTTGCATTGTACAACATAACAGAAAAATACTTTCCTTGCCTCCAATTCTATGACCTCCTCAAGAGTAGGAATGAGTCTTGTTCATCTCTGTCTCCTCAGCACTCAAAAACACAGGTGTTCCACTGTGTTTGAAGTATGTGTGGTTAAATGCATAATGGAATGCATTATGTCTGGCTCTGCCAACCACAGTAATTACAAAAATGGAAAGAGAGTAGTAGGGAACACATACAAAATCTCACATACAATAAGAAGAAACTTTGTTTTAGTTCACTATTTTTCTAGGCTTCCTTGAATAAGTGGTTTTGCCCTACACTTACAGGACTGTTCTTTTCAATGACACCTCCTAATGTCAACTTTATTCTCTTATTATTATTCCTTGGGATAATTTAGTATGCCCAACAAAATGATAGTTCATAAGCATTTCACTAAAAACAGGACATATTTAAATAATATAACAATGGGCAGAACAAAAAAATCCAGAAACTTTAAACTCTCTTGAAGATTGGAGAACAGTCACCAAATATCTGCCAAACATGCCACAGAAATTGTAGTTTGAGGGGATGATGATTCTAAACAATGAGTCAAAGAAAAGTTTAAAATCTTGTGGTCAAATTGAAAACTAAGATATCAAAAGAGACTTTACTTTTTCCTTGCAAATCTTCAGTGATGCCATTTGTCAAATCTACCTCCATTCACCCTGTTAATGGATTAAAGAAGCTTAAGGTCCATCTGCACATATCCTTCTGCATGTTACAACAGAAAATTAATCACAAGGTCTTATATATTCTTATTTTGCTTGAATAATATATTTAAAAATTTTGATTCATTGTACACAAATGAGGTACACCTTTCATTTCTCTGGTTGTATACGAAGTAGACTCGCACCATTTGTGTAATCATACATGTTCATAGGATGATGATGTTTGTCTCATCCTATTATTTTTCCTTCCCCCCACCCTCTTCCTACCCCTCATTTCCCTCTATGCAATCTATCCTTCCTCTGTTCTTGCCTCTCTCCCAACCCTCGTTATGTATCATCATTCACATATCAGAGAAGGCATTCGGCCTTTGGTTTTTTGGGATTGGCTTATCTCACTTAGCATGATATTCTCCAACTCCATCCATTTACCTGCAAATGCCATAATTTTATTCTTCTTTATGGCTGAATAATATTCCACGGTGTGTATATATATATATATATATATATATATATATATATATATATATACCACCATTTCTTTATCCATTCATCTATTGAAGAGAATCTACTTTGGTTCCATAAATTAGCTATTATGAATTGAGCTGCTATAAATATTGATTTAGCTGCATCACTGTAGTATGCTGATTTTAAGTCCTGTGGGTATAGGCCAAGGAGTGGGATAGCTGGGTCAAATTGTGGTTCCATTCCATGTTTTCTAAGGAATCACCATACTGCTTTTCAGAGTAGTTGCATCAATTTGCAACCCCAGCAGCAATGTATGAGTTTACCATCCCCCCCCATCCATTCCAACACCTATTGTTGCTTGTATTCTTGATAATAGACATTCTAGGTGAGATGGAATCTTAGGGTAGTTTTGATTTGCATTTCTCTTATTACTAAAGATGTTGAACAATTTTTCATATATCTTGATTTCTTGTAGATCCTCTTCTGCAAATTATCTGCAATATTCATTGATTGGGTTATTTTTATTCTTGGTGTAAAGTTTTTTGAGATTTTTATAGATTCTGGAGATTACTCCTCAATCTGAAGTGTGTGTGTCAAAGATTTTCTCCCACTCTGTAGGCTCTCTCTTCACATTGCTGATAGTTTCTTTTGCTGAGAAAAAGCTTTTCAGTTTGAATCTATCCCAATTGTTGATTTCTGCTTTTATTTCTTCTGCTTTGGGAGTCATGTTAAGGAAGTCTGTTCCTAAGCCAACTTTTTCTTCTATTAGGTGCATGGTCTTTGGTCTAATTCTGAGGTCCTTGAGCATTTTGAGTTGAGTTTTGTGCAGGGTGAGAGATAGGGGTTTAGTTTCATTTTGCTGCATATGGATTTCCAGTTTTCCCAACACAATTATGAACAGGCTATCTTTTCTCCACTGTATGTTTTTGCCACCTTTGTCTAGCATGACATAATTGTATTTATGCACGTTTGTCTCTATGTTTTTATTCTGTACCATTGGTCTACCTGTCTATTTTGGTACTGTTTTTGTTACTATTGCTTTGTAATAGAGTTGAAGATCTGGTATTGCGATACACCCTGCTTCGCTCTTCCTGCTAAGAATTGCTTTAGCTATTCTGGGTCTTTATTCTTCCAAATGAATTTCATAATTGCTTGCTCTATTTCTGTAAGGTACATCATTGGGATTTTAATTGGAATTGCATTGAATCTGTATAGCACTTTTGGTAGTATGGCCATTTTGACAATATTAATTCTGCCTATCCAAGAACATGGGAGATCTTTCCATCTTCTAAGGTTTTCTTTAATTTCTTTAGTGTTGTATAGTTCTCATTGTAGAGGTCTTTCACCTCTTTTGTTAGATTGATTCCCAAGTATTTTATTCAGTTTTTTAGTCTATTGTGAATGGGGTAGTTTTCCTAATATCTCTTTCAGAGGACTGATATCTTATGAATAGAAATGCATTAGATTTATGACTGTTGATTTTATATCCTGCTACTTTGCTGAATTCCTTCATTAGTTCTAGAAATTTTCTGGTGGAGTTTTTTGGATCCTCTAAATATATAATCGTGTCATCAGCAAATAGGGATAGATTGAGTTCTTCTTTTCCTACTCGTATCTATTTAATTTTTTTGGTCTGTCTAATTGCTCTGGCTAGAGTTTCAAGGACAATGTTGAATAGAAGTGGTAAAAGAAGGCATCCCTGCCTTGTTCCAGTTTTTAGGGGGAATGCTTTCAGTTTTTCTCCATTTAGAATGATGTTTGCCATAGGCTTAGCGTAGATGGCCTTTATAATGTTGGGTATGTTCCTACTATCCCTATTTTTTCTAGTGTTTTGAGCATGAAGGGATGCTGTAATTTATCAAATGCTTTTTCTGCATCTATTGAAATAATCATATGATTCTAAATTTTAAGTCTGTTGATGTGGTGAATTACATTTATTGATTTCTGGATGTTGAACCAACCTTGCATCCCTGGGATAAAACCCACTTGATCGTGATGCATTATCTTTTTAATATATTTTTTATGCAATTTGATAAAATTTTGTTAAGAAGTTAGGCATCTAAGTTCATAGGGATATTGGTCTAAAGTTTTCTTTCTTTGATGTGTTTTTGTCTGGTTTTGGTATCAGTGTGATACTAGATTCATAGAATGAGTTTGGAAGGGTTCCCTCCTTTTCTATTTCATGGAATACTTTGAGGAGTATTGAAATGAAACACTTTGAAAGTGTTGTAGAACTCGACTGAGAACCCATCTGGTCCTGGACTTTTCTTGGTTGGTAAGCTTTTTTTTAAATTCATTTTTATTGTAAACAAATGGGATACATCTTGTTTCTCTGTTTGTACATGAAGTAGAGGCATACCATTTGTGTAATCATACATTTATCTAAGGTAATAGTTTTTGACTCATTCTGTTATTTTTTCACTTCCCCCCAATGCCTCCCACCCCTCTTATCCTTCTATACAGTCCCTCCTTCCTCCATTATTTCCCCCCTCCCAACCCCAATATGTGTCATCATCCGCTTATCAGCAAGATCATTCATCCTTTGGTTTTTTGAGACTGGCTTACCTCACTTAGCATGATATTCTCCAATTTCATGCACTTGCCTGCAAATGCCATGATTTTATTATTTTTTATGGCTGAGTAATATTCCATTGTATATATATATACCACAGTTTCTTTATCCATTCATCAACTGAGGGCATCTAGGTTGGTTCCACAGTCTGGCTATTGTGAATTCAGCAGCTATGAATATTGTTGTGGCTGTGCCTCTGTACTATGCTGATTTTAAGTCCTTTGGGTATAGGCCAAGGAGTGGGATGGCTGGATCAAATGGTGGTTCCATAACATGTTTTCAAAGGAATCTCCACACTGCTTTCCAGAGTGGCTGCACTAATTTGCAACCTCACCAGCAATGTATGAGTGTACCTTTTTCCCCACATCCTCGCCAACACCTATTGTTGCTTGTATTCATGATAATTGCCATTCTAATTGGGGTGAGATGAAATCTTAGGGTAGTTTTGATTTGCATTTCTCTTATTACTAAAGATGTTGAACATTTTTTCATGTATCTGTTGATTGCTTGTAGATCTTCTTCTGTGAAGTGTCTGTTCATATCCTTAGCCCATTTGTTGATTGGGTTATTTGTATTCTTGGCGTAGAGTTTTCTGAGTTCTTTATAGATTCTGGAAATTAGTGCTCTATCTGAAGTATGAGTGGCAAAGATTTTCTCCCACTCTGTAGGTTCTCTCTTCACATTGCTGAGAGTTTCCTTTACTGGTAGAAAGCTATTTAGTTTGAATCTATCCCAGCTTCCTGATTCTTGCTTTTATTTATTGTGCTATGGGAGTCCTGTTAAGGAAGTCTGATCCTAAGCCAACATGTTGAAGATTTGGACCTACTTTTTCTTCTATAAGATGCAGAATCTCTGGTCAGATTCCAAGGTCCTTCATCCATTTTGAGTTGATTTTTGTGCAGGGTGAGAGATAGGGGCTTAGTTTCATTCTGTTGCATATGGATTTCCAGTTTTCCCAGCACCATTTGTTGAAGAGGCTATCTTTTCTCCATTGCATATTTTTGGCACCTTTGTCCAGTATGAGAAAATTGTATTTATTTGAGTTTGTGTCCGTGTCCTCTATTCTGTACCATTGATCTACTTGTCTATTTTGGTGCCAATACCAAGGTGTTTTTGTTACTATTGCTTTGTATAGTGAAGGTCTGGTATTGCAATACCCCCTGCTTCACTCTTCCTGCTAAGGATTGCTTTAGAGATTCTGGGTCTCCTACTTTTCCAAATAAATTTCATGATTGCTTTCTCTATTTCTATGAGGTACATCATTAGGCTTTTAATTGGAATTGCATTGAATCTGTATAGCACTTTTGGTAGTATGGCCATTTTGACAATATTAGTTCTGCCTGTCCAAGAACATGGTAGATCTCTCCATCTTCTAAGGTTTTCTTTAATTTCTTTCTTTAATATTCTGTAGTTATCATTGTAGAGGTATTTCACCTTTTTTTGGATTGATTCCCAAGTATTTTATTTATTTCGAAGCTATTGTGAATAGGGTAGTTTTCCTAACTTCTCTTTCTGAAGACTCATCACTTATGTATAAAAGTGCATTGGATTTGTGAGCATTGATCTTATATCCTGCTACTTTACTGAATTCACTTATGAGTTCTAAAGTTTTCTGGTGGAATTTCCAGGTTCCTCTAAATATATAATCATGTCATCAGCGAACAGGGATAGTTTGAGTTTTTCTTTTCCTATTCCTATCCCTTTAATTTCCTTGGTCTGTCCAATTGCTCTGGCTAGAGTTTCAAGGATGATGTTGAATAGAAGTGGTGAAAGAGGGCATCCCTGCCTTGTTCCAGTTTTTAGGGGGAATGCTTTCAGTTTTTCACCAGTTAGAATGATATTGGCCATGGGCTTAGCATAGATGGCCTTTACAATGTTAAGGAATGTTCCCACTATCCCTATTTTTTCCAGTGTTTTGAGCATGAAGGGATTCTTTAAAGGTTTTGTAGAACTCGGCTGAGAACCCATCTGGTCCCGGCCTTGTCTTTGTTGGTAGGCTTTTGATGACTTCTTCTATTTCATTACTTGAAATTGATCTATTTAAATTGTGTGTGTCCCACTGATTCAGTTTAGGTAATTCATATGTCTCTAGAAACCTGTTGATGTCTTTGAGATTTTCTATTTTGTTGGAGTACAGATTTTCAAAATAGCTTCTAATTATGTTTTGTATTTCACTCGTGTCTGTTGTGATATTTCCTTGTTCATTCTGAATTTTAGTAATTTGGGTTTTCTCTCTTCTTCTCTTTGTTAGTGTGCCTAAGGGTTTATCAATTTGTTTATTTTTTGAAAGAACCAACTATTTATTTTGTCAATTTTTTCTATTGTTTATTTTGTTTCAATTTCATTGATTTCGGCTCTGATTTTAACTATTTGCTGTCTTCTACTACTTTTGGTGTTGGTCTGTTCCTCTTTTTCTAGGACTTTGAGCAGCAGTGTTAGGTCATTAATTTTTTATTTTTTCTTCTTTCATTGAATGCAGTCCATGAAATAAATTTTCCTCTAAGTACTGCTTTCATAGTGTCCCAGAGATTTTGATATGATGTTTGTTTCTTCTCATTTACCTCTAAGAATTTTTTTAATTTCCTTCCTGATGTCTTCTGTTATCCATTCATCATACAATAGCGTGTTATTTAATCTCCAGGTATTGGAGTAGTTTCTGGTTTTTACTCTGTCATTTATTTCTAATTTCAATCCATTATAATCTGAAAGAATACAAGGTAGTATCTCTGTCTTTTTGTTCTTCCTAACATTAGCTTTGTGGCATAGAATATGGTCTATTTTATAGAAGAATCCATGTGATGCTGAGAAGAAAGTGTATCCACTCTTTGTTGGATGGTATATTCTATAAATGTCCGTTAAGTCTAAATTGTTGATTGTTTTATTGAGATCTATGGTTTCTTTGTTCAATTTTTGTTTGGAGGATTGGTCCAGTGGTGAGAGAGGTGTGTTAAAATCACCTAGTATTATTGTGTGTAGTTTATTTGATTTCTGGAATTGAGAAGGATTTGTTTGACGTACGTGGATGAACCACTGTTTGGGGCATAGATATTTATGATTGTTATGTCTTGCTGATTTATGCTTCCCTTAATCAGTATGTAGTGTCTTTCTTTATCCCTTCTGACTAGTTTTGGCTTGAAGTCCACATTATCTGAAATGAGGATGGATACTCCAGCTTTTTTACTGAGTCCATGTGCGTGGTAGGTTTTTTCCCATCCTTTCACCTTTAGTCTGTGGATGTCTTTTTCTATGAGATGAGTCTCTTGCAGGCAGCATATTTTTGGGTCTTCCTTTTTAATCCAGTCTGCCAGTCTATGTCTTTTGATTGATGTGCTTGGACCATTAACATTCAAGGTTATTATTGGGATAGGACATGTATTCCTGGTCATTTTGGCTATTTTTTGGTTTTTTTACTTGACTAGGTTTCTCCTTTAATTTGCTTTTCCTTTAGGCTAGTTCCTCCCTTTGCTGACTTACATTGTTGTTTTTCATGTCTTCCTCATGGAATATTTTGCTGAGAATGTTCTGTAGTGCAGGTTGTCTATTTGTAAATTCTTTCAGCTTTTGTTTATCATGGAAGGATTTTATTTCTTCATCAAATCTGAAGGTAAGTTTCACTGGGTGTAAAAGTCTTGGTTGGCATCCATTTCCTTTCAGACATTGAAATATGTTGTTTCAGGCCTTTCTAGCTTTTAGGGTCTGGGCTAAGAAATCTGCTGATATCCATATTGGTTTCCCCCTATATGTAATCTGATGCTTTTCTATAGCAGCCTTTAAAATTCTATCTTTAGTTTATATGTTAGGTATTTGCATTATAATGTGCCTTGGTGTGAATGTGTTGTAATTTGGTACATTTGGTGTCCTGTAAGCCTCTTATTTGATTTTTCATTTCATCTTCAGATTTGGGAAATTTTCTGGTATTATTTCATTGAATGGACTATTCATTCTTCTGGTTTGTATTTCTGTACCTTCTTCAATCCAAATAATTCTTTAATTTGGTCTTTTCATGATATCCCATAATTCTTGGAATTTCTGTTGGTGATTTCTTCCCAGCTTCTCTGTTTGGTCAACTTTGTTTTCAAGATTAAATATTTTGTGTTCATTGTCTGAGGGTCTGTCTTCCAAGTGATCTATTCTGTTGGTGATGCTTTGTATTAAGTTTTTATTTGGTTTACTGTGTCCTTCATTTCAAGGATTTCTGTTTAGTCTTTGTTTCAGAATCTCTATCTCTTTATTGAAATGATATTTTGCTTCCTGCATTTGCTCTTTTACCTCTTGATTGGTGTGATCATTCATTGCCTGCATTTGCTCTCTTACCTCATCCTTTGTGCTTCTTAGATCATTTTAATTATGTACATTCTGAACACCCTTTCTGCCATTTCTTCTGCCATGCTCTCATTGGATTCTATTGATATAGCATCTAGGATTGTTTGGGATACTTTCTTCCCTTGTTTTTTCATGTTGTTCATGTTACCTTCCCTCTAGCAGTGCCAATCTGAGGGATTGCAGTTTCCCCCCTATAGACTTACAGTGAACCTGCAGGTTTCCAAAACCTCACCTTAATGTGGAAGATCAATATTGGCAGCACACAATAGAAACAATATGCATCCTTAACCCAATTGTCCCTATTAAGATATTAACAGTATTTTCTCTAATAAACAGAGATGATGAGTTCAATTATTATCTACAGCATAAGCAATAGGTTTGCAATAATGACAATTTCTAATGGTGGACAAAGAGGATGGGAAGCAGTATAGGATGTAATGTTAATGAGATAAGAAGTGTGTCTATAGAGGTTCTATGTCATAGGACTAGTAAAAGCATAATTAAAAGAAATTTGTTGTTAGCATGAGAAAAGGGGGGAAGAGTCTCCAAGGAAACAGATAGAGAAGAGGAAAATAGAGAAAAATAGTAAAGAGGGAAAAGAAAAGAAAAGTGGGAATAATAGTAAGTATGATAGGAATAATTGTAATAATACTACTAATAAAAAATTCTACAATAAAACTATACTCTTCAAGCCTCCTAGTCTTCAGTAGCCTGATGCCTGAGAGGTACTTGATAATACAGTGTCCCAAGAAGGGAGCTGCCCCACTAGGGATGGTGGCCTCCAGGTCAGGAATAATCCATGATAAAGGGCAGAGGTGACCCCATGTGTTGATTGATGGTCAGCCGCAGTGTGGGTGCTACAGGGCATGGGTGATAGATCATGGGCACTGGACTTGGGGAAGCACTGGAGACCATGGGTGCTGGGCCAGGGCATGGCATTTAAGTTGCATGGAAGCACTGGACCTGGTCAGGTCTTATATATTGTAAGCCCAAAGTATCTCTTGAATTTTCCCATTTTTGTCTAAACCATCACTCTTCTTTAGTGAATTTCCTATCTTTGACTCTTGTATCTTCTGATTCATTGCCACACAATGGCCAAAGAAATCCTCAAATGCAAACTTGATGATGTCATTCTGAACAACTTTCTGTTGTCCTTGACATAAAGGCCAAAACAGTTTTTCAGCCTCTATTCCCCTGTAGTCAACACCCGGTGTAGTACACAGACCTGCTTCCTTCAGGACCCAGGCACTTGACCTCCTGTTAGCTGCAGAAGGCTTACAGTTGTTTCTCCCCAGAAGTCTCCCTCAGCCATGGGCCACTGACATCTATGAACTGGTCAATGGTGGAATGTCTGAAGGTCTGCACCCTTGCCTCAATTTGGAACAACATCAAAGGGTCATCTAGCTCCCCATGTTGTATCCCAAATAATAAATAGCAGCTCTGTAAGTTAAAGTTCTCCTTCTGCTCAATCCTGCTTTCCCCTCCTTTAGTTTTATCTGAGTTCTAGCCCAAACAAACCTCTTGTACTCAAATCTAATCTCTATCCCAGAGGCTCTTTCCCATGAGCCCAGCTGAAGACACCACTGCCTTTCTCTTGTACTCTGTCTCTCTCTTTCTCTGTGGAAGGCATCCTCTGCCTATCTCTGTGGCAACCCAGATTTGTTTTGTGTCTGTACCAATCAATGGAGGCTCATTACTTGATACATTTATTTTTCTTTAAAATGAGAAGGCATTCTAGAGCAGAGGTTCTAAAACTTTAATAAGCCTATGAATCATATTGATCTTGCTAAAATGCATACTTGAATTTTCTGAGATTCTGTATTTTGAATATCAGCTCCCAGGTGATGCTGTTACTAGTCTGTGGACTACATTCTAGAAATTCTCTTAGATTCCTTGCAGCTACATTAGTTTGACAGGCAGCAGCACAGAATTTTGGATCAAAGACTCCAAAGTCATACAGTGTTGGCTTCAACTCTCAGCTCTGGGTATCCTAACTATACTACCTTGACCAAGGCATTCTTTTTGGGCTTCACTTTCCTCATTTACAAAATGAGGGGAAATGGTATGAACTTTGAGGTATCTTTGTGAGGACTGAATTATACAAGCAGAGCACTTAACACAGTGTCTGGCACAGAACCTGAAAAAATCATCAGCTTTGTATAACTGAATCAACATTGTATGTGGGAATATGGAGTGGGTTTATTTTGGGTCAGTCACTTGAGTCCAAGGGGCATGACCCATAACATTATCTCCGAACTATAATACAGAGATACATACAGGAAACCAGGACAGAACTGACAGTTTAGGTGCAGAGATGAAGGGGGCTTCTGTCAAACAGAAGAGTAATAGCTAGAAAGGGGAGTGGCATGACTCTCTGGAATATTCTCTGACCTTTTGCAAGTAAAGAAAGGCACAGAAGTTTCAACTGCTAGCTATTCTATGATCCATGGGTTGGATTCCCTTCTGGGGAAGGGAATTACCACAGAAGCAGAAGGAAACCCAACTTCTTTTTCTGAGCCCTTATTTCTATTTTCTGTGTCATTTGTACTTGGTAACCCCTCCCAGAATGCACCCTTAAGATTCATGCTGGATTTAATCCTAGCAAGTGTATGATCAAAAAAGCCCATAGTCCCCAGAGACAGCATTAAAAAGGACTCCATGGCCTTAACATATTTCTTTTGATTCCAAGCAAAAGAGCCATCTCAACAGGAAACACTGTTGTTTTCTCTCAGTAGGGATGGCTGAAAGCAGCTGCTGTTGTATAAGCCAGCATGCTGACAAAGGGACAAAGGGCCACATCTTGAAGCTGTGTGAGACAAACAGGCAAACAGTGAATGGTATTAATTCTATTTCAGTCAAGAGTGAGTACTGATGGTCTAGGGAGGCAAGGCCACACTCAGGGCAGAAGAATGCAGGTGGAGGATAGGGGAGGAAGTCACCTAACAAAAATACTTCACCTGTGAGCCTTTTGTGGTACTCAATAAGAGCTAACACCCTGTCAAAGGACAGGCAAAGCTAAGGCAGGCCTGAGTAAAATAAGTCTGCTTTTAAGTGGTGAAAGGAACTTGACATAAGAGAAAGACATATTTTAGAAAATAACCTACAATACCTCTTAGAACACAAAGGGAAAAGGGAACATGAAATTTAGTGTAGTGGGTTGTAAGTCAGTCCTGTTTGCTTTTTAACAAATTCAATTGAGATTAATGTTTTAGTCAACTATGAAGAACAATGTGTGTGCTGTCCTAAATGAGTTAATTTTTTTTATACATACAAATCATTCATTCAACCTCATTTTCAGCTTCCTTTGCTGTTACATGTGGCAAGAGATTGGGGTTTTGGCCAATGGAGCTTGAACAGAAAGGATGTACTCCAGGTCTGACCCATAAAATCCTGCTTCACACAGTCCTACTCTCTTCATTTGACTGCAAAACAGAGACTATTAGTAGGATCCTCCAGAAGGCTGAGCTACAAAATATGAAATCAAGTCTTTCAATGATTGCACTGTGAAGAGCTTAAATTCTAACCTGACCCAATGGTCCCATTATATGTGTTAAAGATTTAGTGTCCTAAGCCATTTAAATTTTAGTGCTGCCTGCTATAATAGCTAGTCTACTCAGATCAACACATATGTATAATGCAATGGGAAGATGGAGAATGGACTACCATAGTCTGCCTCTGTCCCAGGGAATGTGAGGTGGCATTGCAGATGTGAAAACACTCAGTGGAGTGGACAGAGGGCCAGAAGTTTGCCTATCAGGCAAGGGAGAAGGGGAGGGAATTACAGAGTGAGGTAAGAGCACACTCAAGAATAAGATGTCACTAAACAGAATGGGCTATTAGGGAAATCATGCTTCAATATGGTTGGAATGGTAAATTGGCAGGTGAGACGAGAGGCAAAAGACAATCAAGGAGCTAACGTACCATTTTTAGAATAGGATGGTAAATTATGGTATGTGGATAAAATCTGGCCTACTGCTTATTTTCATATAGCCTATGAGCTAATAATGGTTTTTTACATATTTAAATGGTTGAAAAGTGAAAAGAATAATAATATTTCATGGCACATGAAAATTATATGAAATTCAAATTTCAGTGCTGAGAAATTTTTACTGGAATACAGCCATGTTCATTCATTTAAATATTGTCTATTTCTGTTTTTGCACTACAATGGCAGAGATAAATAACTAAGCAGAGACTATATGACCCACAAAAACCCTAAAATATTTACAATATCTTACAGAAAAAAATCTACTAACCCCTGTTTTAGAGACTGAACTTTACCTGTGAAATATATATTGCATTATTGTTCCCATTCTTCACTTCTCCTTGAATCCATACTCTGTCACTTGACTTTGAATTTCATACCACTGGATAGAATGCACTTTTCGGCTTTATGGGTGTTGGATTTTGCTGTGTCACTTGCTTTGCTAATGTAATATGGGAGAAAGCAATAGTAAATCTGTTGGAATGGGCCTTACCAATAATAGAAATAAGTTGTTTTCCAATTTGTCCTTTTATCAAGGCCATGAGAAGGACTGTCCTTCATAGCAGAAGAATTAAAGGAATGTGGAGCAGAGCCACCTCAACTGAACCTCATATACAGTCTAAAGAAGAACCGCCCTAGCCAATTTTCAGACTTATCAGATTGTTAATAAATACTTATTGTTGGTTGCAAATGAGCTTTGGATTGTTTGTTAAACAGCAATAGCTGACTGATACATTATGTAGCAGCTGAGGAGAGATAAGTACCAGGTATAAGCCTATATATTTCAATATAATTAAATGTTGAAGAATGTTAGCCAGTTACGGTGACTGAGATCTAATGCTAAACTCATTTTACATTGGTCATATAGAAGATAAACATATAAGCAAAGTTAGAGTGAACTCAGGCAGAAAACTCATCATTCTTTCTCCTTTCCATGAGATCTGAATAAGGCCTCTGACATTCCTTCTCCAAAGTTAAATTGTCCAAGGTTTGCATAAAATTACTTTTTATTCCTTTGGTTGAAGATGATCATTGTTTTGGTGTACCTCTATTATGTCTTCAATTTTTTATGACCTAAATAGCTTTCTAATAGAAACAGACACCTCCCCACGATCTGTCCTATAAAATTTGGGACTTGGGAATCTCTAATTCTTCCATTCTCAGAAATTCTGGAATATGAATCATATTACAAAATATCTAAGAAAGGAGGTATAAAACACCAAAAGAATCCCTTCCAGGTTTCTTGGTAAATGCCTGAGTTGTCATGGTGACTGAGGAAGGGATAAAGATCAGAAAAGAGATTAGGGAAAATATTGCCATATTGGGACCTATAAAACCTTTGTGAACATTTGCTTCTTGAAAATAAACTCAGGAAGTTGCATCACTCATTAACGTGGTACCTTAGATATCACATGGTAAATAAAATCTCCTTAAGATTCTAAAAGCAGGGATGATTTGCAATTCCCCTCATTCCACAGTCCTAGAGTTCATAAATAGGAGTAGAAGTATCCTGGGCATGGTGACATTAACATTTAAACATTTGTTATTTATTTGTTATATTGAAGTCTTCCACTTTTCCTTTCCAATTGCCATTTGCCTTCTCACCACCAAAATAAAGCAAGTAAGACAGGCAGACACACAAAGTTGCAGCCATACTGAAAGCAATTAATCACAAACTCTGAGGAGTGAGATACAGGGATCAAGTTTGAGGAGCATTGTTGTAAGCCTTGCTCTTGGTAAATTAGCACTGTGCACATCACATGGGCACCAAGGGGCAAATAACCAGCCAATTTAAGTGATGGGGCTATTTAATCCAGATTGACACATGTACAAGTTATTTTTAGTTTCAAACTAACAGAAAACCCAACTCAAACAAGTTCAAGCAGTACAAACAGTTACAGTCTCATATAAGTGAAAAATTCAATGACGATATTCTTTTTGTCTCTGCTTGCTGTCACCCATGGTGCAATTGCTGGTGAGTCTAGAGAGCTCAAAGAGAAGCCTTTCTTTTTCTTTACTACCAGACAATGTCCTGTCTTTACTTTGATTCTATCAGCTTAGGTTGTCTGCCTGTCCCCATTCACATATCAACCAATCATTCGCTAACTGGTCAAGGGATGCTCTTGTACTGATTGGCTTAGAGCTAGATTACAATTGATCTCTGAGACAATTACAGAGACAATTATTTGTTTTAGGTCAATTAGGACTCACCTTTAGGGTTGGGAGGGAGGATAATTCCACCTACAAAGCAAAGCTGCTTCATAATGGAATAGGAGTGGATCTTGTTAGGAAAAGAGAAACATGGAATAGCTGCTGGTTAAGCAATCAACAAATTGTGAGTAGAGAAAGCAGAGATGTTTTAGGTTATTTTTTGGTTCCTCATTGATAGAAGTATAGAACAGAATTCCTACTAAGAAGAGGAGGTCTTTCCAAATCATGAGATATGCAGACAGATAATAAGCACCACCAAGGTCTAATCATTTATTGCTAAAGTTTTGGATTTTTTTTCTGTTTTACACCATTCTAGAAAGAGAAGAACAACATAGATGCCTTCCACCTAATCATCCAGAATATTCCAACGAGTCATTAATTCCTCATTTGTGAGTCTAAGGGAGCAGACTCTACTTCCTAAATTTAAAAGTAGTGGCTATTCTTTACCCATTGGGAAGATATTGCACCCAGTCATTACTCAGTTTCAGTGATAGTATCTACTGTCTTTGATTAGAGTAACTCCCTGAGGGTATGAATTTCAAAACAACTACAGATTAGTCTCTTGGCTGAGGCAGTCCCTAGTCAAAATGTAAACATATTTCAATTTATCAAGCAAATCATTAACATCTGTAAACCTTTCAGTGTAAACTGGTGAATCAGAGAAAATTAATCCTCCTGAGGAGAACTAGCAGACTAGTTTTTAACTTTAACCTACACATTAGAATGCCTACCAGATCCACTAAGTCTCTGAGGGAGAGACTGGTATCAATGTGTTTAAGGTATAGTGGTGACTCCAACACACAGTTTATTTAGGGATGTGGACTTGATGATGCCTTTTGGGATATGTTGGCTGGGCTGGGTGAAGCAGCCAGAAAATTTCAAAAGCTGGATGGTAGGTAGGTGGGGTAGTGTGGAGTGTGGTTGGTATAGATAGGACAAAAATGAGGGACATAAAGTCATTAGTTTTCATGGCTGAGTAATACTCCATTGTGTATATATACCACATTCTCTATCCATTCACTGTTGAAGGGCACCTAGCTTAGCTATTGTGAATTGAGATGCTATATATATTGATGTGGTTGCATTACTGTAGTATGCTGATTTTAAGTCCTTTGGGTATATACTGAGGAGTTGGGATAATTGGGTCAAATGGTGGTTCCATTCCAAGTTTTCTGAGGAATCTCCATACTGATTTGTAGAATGAAACTCCACATTATGTGCAACCACAAAAATGGGATCCTAATTAAAATATGTTATACTTCATGTATGTATATGTCAAAATGCACTTTACTGTTGTGTATATCTAAAAATAACAAATAAAAAATAAAAATATTATATGTCCCATCTATTTTCCTAAGGGGCCATTCAACTTTCCTAAGTCATTCATTTTGTAGTAAGTGTCCTTTCCCCTCTTTCTTTCCCCTACTAACATGGAGAAGTATGGGGTAGGGTATAAGATTATATATTATCCCCTTGTTCTAAATGCCTCCTTGAGTAACATTTTTCTGTGAACTCTCATAAGTTACATATGAGAATAAGAAGTCTTTTTCTAATCTGGTTATTGTTAGTTTATAGCTCTCCAATTAAAAAATCTAAGAAGGTAGAGGAAGAAATTTTCCTCTCCAACAGGTTGTTGACCAGGATGGAATGGTTGGGACTCCTTACTCTTTCTGGAAACTTCACATGAAATCTTGGAACTTTTGGCCAAAATGGTAAAAGTTAACATTTAACAATCATACTCCTGGATCTCTGCTCAGGGTCGGATGGAGTGAGGGTGATTAGAACCTTTTCTTGTTTATTTTTTCTAAATTGAGATTAGCAGGAGAAAACTCGGAGGAACTGGTTCTTTGGGTATTAAAACTCTTGGATGACTCTTGGTATTGAGTACTCTTGGTTATAGATCCTTTTCTGGCCAGGGCTAGTCATTTCTTTCCTATTTGTTTTGATTTTTTTCCTTAGAACTTGAATTGGAGGTGCAGGTCGTCAGGCTTGTGCCTGCAGGTGACCAACTGTCAGATGGCAGGGGGCAGGACGGAAGTATGGGAGACTGCACACCCCATTTGCAGCAATCAATCCTAGCAATCAATCACCAGCTCTCAAGGGGTTCATCTCTCTTTCCTCATTGCCTTGACCCACTTGTGTCAATGAGGGCTTTTGATTTGTTTTTGGTTATCTTTGAGAGTGACTTTAGATCATGGAGATTATATCTTTGGCCACCTCCTTGAGAATACCTCTTGCATCTATTGTCAAGTGGTTAAAAAAGCCTTCTTATTTTTGAGTTACATATCAAAAGACAAAATTGCAATGAATTTAGTATAAGATCTGATTGCTTTTATTTGTTATCTCGAATAAGCCAATATCTTATTTTGTAAAGTAGAATGAATGTTCTGTTGAGCTGAGCAGAAGAGTTTGGCTTTATAGGTAAAAAAATGAAGAAAGCAGAACAGAGAACAAAATGTGAATTGGTTGTTTCAAAGTTATTGTCCTTAGAGGGTTAAAATAGAGGGAGTTTCATTATTACACTGTCTATAATCTCCTGGGTTTTTTGGAAACTTGCCCATTTCATAGTCAGTTTGATCACATAGTACTTAAGCCCAAGTGGCTCCATTCTGGTTTGGTCTGGTTTGCACAGATCTAGTACATGAGGCTAGTACAAAATAAGGGCCTCCTAAAAACTTTGTTTCACACATAAAAAAGCTTATAAGTTTTGAGTCACAGTTTGGAGTATGCATAATTTTACATGTCCTAAATATTTGGACTCTTGCTTTCCTAAAATGTTCAATACTTCCAGGAGTATTTATCGTTTGTACAAGTCAAAACCTGATAGGAGAACATTTGAAAGGATTTCTAAAGCACTTTCACCCTAAAACAAATATCCTGCTTTTTTTCTGCTAACAGGACTCTAGTCCAATTTCCCTCTTTAATCTATAAATCAGATACTAAAATTCAATAAATGTACTGTTGAGATAAAAATTTGGGCATACAGAGAGTAAAGATACATGGTGTCTCAAAGGAAAAGTTCCCATGAACTGTTGGAATGCACAATAAGCAACTAGTGAGCAACTCAGCCCATGTCCTTGGCTACCCCTCTCCATTGGCATCCTTGGTCTGAGTCCTTGGACCAAGAAAGGTAACATGATTTAAGGGCAATGTGCATTAGAAAAACTGGTACAAAATTGTGTAACTCTGTCCTGACTACACCTCTAGTTCAGCCCCTAGCTACATCCCTCTAGAAATATTAATACCTCAAACCAACAGGGTAGTGCTTCTCACTCTCCAGATGGCCCATATTCTCATTTGAATGTGTCATTGTTTTCCTAAATAAATCTGTGTCTCTACCTGATGTGTCCTTAAATTCATTTCTATGACATTTGTCAAGGACCCCACTCATGCTGAGTTGAGGTCCCCTCTCTAGAAATTCCCCATACCTGTTCCTGCAACACTGTTCACTAAAAATTGAACATGACTAGATGCCACATTTCTATATATCCCATTATCTGGCCAGACATGTCCACTCATCATGAAATTTTGGAGTTTCATTTTTACCCTGTAAGCCATATTCCACTGTCAACTCAACTTTTCTACTTCAGTAATGTAGAGTTCCTGAATGTTCATATATAAGACTGAAGCCCTGAAGTTGAAGTTGAGAAAGAGTAGCCAGCAACACAATCAACTTTTTTAGTAGGTTGTTATATACCCCCTTTATGCATGAAATAAAAAGAAATGGGTTGGGGATGGGGTAGATTGAGATCAAGTAACTTATAGACTCCAACGAAAGGAAAATCTATTGCAGAAAGCTGAATCACCCAAAATGTAGCAGGACTTCTAGTTTGCCTAGCAAAATGGACACTCTGAATTAAACATTAACATCAAATTGATCCAGTGCTGGTGATGTAATATTCAAATAAATGAACTTTACATAATCATATTCTTCTTTAGAATGTTGGCTTCCTACCCACAGGCATTTTAGTCCAACTTGTCCTCTGTCTGGATCAAAAAGAACATTTATATTTCTTAGGTAGCACAACAGAGGCTTTAACTTTCTCCAAGGTCCATTTTGAACAGTAAGCACAGGTCAGTGTCTTCCTTTTATTCAGAGACCATAATCTGAATTTGAATTGGATTTCAATATAGTAGTATTTGGAATGCAAATAGGAAAGTAATTAAGGTAACAAAAAAGGATGTAAAAGTATATGATTCTCTGAATGCATCCTGAAAATTCTTTAGTTTGAGGACCTTCCAGCTTCCTTACTGGAGCCTGTACAGAATAAGTTGTGCTAATATAGAAAGCAAGAAAGCCAATTAGTTTATAAAACATTTCAGTTCCTCTAATGTTCTTTCAAAATAGCATGCTGATAATGCACAAATCTTTGCAATTAAATAGAAGGATAAAAGCAATGCATACAGTTATTCCAGAGCAAGTTTTCCTGTGTGAGTTAGCTCCTTTAGTCAATAAGCATGGAATGTGATAACACTATTAAGATAGTTAACTGTGGGGTAACTGATAACAGAATTTGGCTTTGAAATCTTCAAACACATAAAGAAGATGTGGTCTATTGTATTACTGTCCACAGCTATTGATTCCCTTGCTTCCTTGTAAGAGGACTATATCTTTCTACTCCATTGATTCTGGACTTGGCCTCATTCTTTGGCCAGTAGAATAAAAGATAATGTGATGCAGAAAAAAATTCAAGCAAAAGTCTTGAATATGGTTGTATGGTTGAACTTAGCTTCTTTATTTTCTTTCCTGCCAAAAAATGGGCAAATCCACTGTCATGTAAGTCTAAAAAGAACAAATTTTAAAAATGGGCAGATCCTACCTTAAGTGCTTCTTGAGTCAGAGTGCTAGAATAAGACATGTGAACAAAGGAGGGAAAATCAACCAAGCAGTCACATAAGATGCAGCTAACCAGCAGATAATTTGTAACTTCCAATTGTGTCACATGAGTGAGGAATAAACATTTGTGATTGTAAGCCATTAAGATTTTTGTGACCGTAACCATAAGCCAAACTGATTAATACAGAAACTGGTATATAGAAATGACATGGTGCCACACTCAATCTCTTTCTGTATCTATATTCATGGTCCATGTCTGTCTGTCTATCTGCCTCTCTCTCTCTCTCTCTCTCATATATATATAGATATGTATATGCACACACATACATACACATGCATATACATGAGTGTATGTATGGTATATATGTGTTTAGGTTTTTTGCTTCATTGCCTCGTTCTTATGCAATTTTTACATTTTTATCATTACCTTTTTTTTTTTTTTTTTTTTTTTTGGTACTGGGGATTGAACCCAGGGCACTTAACCACTGAGCCACATCCCCAGCCCTTTTAATTTTTTATCTTGAGACAGGGTCTTGATAATTTGCTTAGGTCCTCACTAACTTGTGGAGGCTGGATTTATTTAACTTGCAATTCTCCTGCCTTGGCCTTCCAAACCACTGAGATTATACATGTGCACTGCCGCACCCAGTTTTATCTTTGTTTTGGAGAAATAAACATGTATGAGAATACTGGTTAAGGTCATCTGTTTATAATGATTATGCCTATGTTTGAAACTGACACCCATAAAATAGGGATAATAATTTTTATATTGTAAGGATTTTGTGAGGACTAAACAAGCTTATTCACTGAAGTCTTTACAAGAATTCCTAGCTCTTAGAAAGCACTCAGAACATAAGCCTCATTTATATTTTGCATTTGTACTTACTATATGGAATTATGATAAAATAATGTGTGGTAAAACTGCAAGTGTACGTGAATAATTTCCCTAAGGGCTAGACATCTTACAAGCTAAAAATAAACCTCTTAAGCTTGTCCTCAGCTGCTGAGTTTAGCATGTGGCTGAAGGTGAAAGAGATAATGCAGGGAGTCATAAGAGACATAGAATACTGCCGAGTATTAGAAAAATGGGTGCCTGAGTGTGTGTGTGTGTGTGTGTGTGTGTGTGTGAGAGAGAGAGAGAGAGAGAGAGAGAGAGAGAGAGAGATCATCTCAAGTTTATCTTTATCTCACCACCCATCATAAAAAGAGCATGCATACAGATTACTAAAAGTGAGGAAGTGAGGGTGAGGGAGGCCTACTTTGGTCATGGCCAAAGAATGTCCATCTCTATCCTCTTAATTCCTTCCTTCTACATTGCTTTTCCTCACAGCCAATGCTTGTCTTTCAGGCATTTTTTTTTCCAAATCAGCATTCATACTTATAGCTTACATGCAGGATCCTATCTTTGGGATTACAGAGAGATAGATGAAAATGTCTATTCACCCTTTTACACAACCATTTTCCACCACTGTACATCTGTAATAAGAGATTCTTAAAATTGAGCTTTATGGTGCCTCGACTCTGAAAGTTTTGGAGCCTTAGAGAATGAGTAGTCTTTCCTTAGATTTTCCCCCTCTCAGGACCTGGTTGCTTTGAAGCTACATAGAGAAAGAATGTCAGGAGAACGATTACTGGGGGAAATTACCGTGTCTATTGTCCCCAGACTATATTTACTGGGAAGAGCATCTTAAATAGAAAAAAACTTGATTGTCTCATTCATGTGTGGAGCTAGTTGGCAGGACACAAGTGTTTCAAAAATGAGACATAGGAAAGTGAAAGAAGGACTGGCAGAGGCTACTAACCTTAGGGAAAATGTCACACAAAGGCAAAATGAAGACCTGGTGAGATTGCAGGGTACAAAGAACTACTGGAAAAATAATTTAACTTTGCCTTGGAGAATAGTGCAAGTTGTTTACAAATACACAACTTCCATGATATGGGTGATACACAAGTCCTCAGAAGTGCAAAGAAAATATAACTTTATTTTTCTCATTCATTTTTATTCAGGAGTGTTTATGCATATGCTCTATGTGTATGTATGCATATATAATTTTATATAGATGTACAACTATAAACATATACATACTTTTTCATACCATAGATCAGAAAACTTATATAAAGGAACAAGAGTAAATATTTCCAGTTTTGTGGATCATATGGTCACTGTTGCAAGTACTTAAATCTGCCATTATGGTGTGAAAGTAGCCACACATACTATATAAATGAATGGGCGTGACTCTCTGTTTCAATAAAACTTTACTTACAAAAATGGTGGCTGGATTTGGCCCACAGGCAGTAGTTTGTTAACCCTTGCTTAGGTTTTTTTTTTTTTTTCCTTTTCTTTTACTGTTTACCTCCTCTCTCCCTCTTCTCCTCACATACTTGCCAACTACCTTTAATTCCATCCTGTGCACACAACCCATGTTAACAGCATGCATGTGCTTCCATATTTTTCTTCATAAAATAGTTTTATATTTTCTTTCTACAACACACACTTGTGCTCTTGATCCACAGGGTAGAGATATAAGAACTTAAGTTATGAATTAATGTTTTTTTATTACTTTGGGCGAAAATTCTAACCACTGTAATGAACTCCCTAACCTTAGCAGTTTCACCAAATAAAATGATTAATTTTAATTCACACAAAGTATGATGCAGGTATTTATGACTAAAGGGCCTTCTACAGGGCAACTCAGAGATCTGGGTTTCTTCCAACTGTGTGGCTCTGACCTTCCTTGCATCTTTATGCTTCTGGCCTTTGCTGGATCTTCTGAACCTCACTGATAGGCAAGAAAGAAGAAAATGTACAGGATCATATGAGAGTTTCTATGGACCAGGCCTACAAATGAAGTATGCGTTTGTCTACATTCAATTGGTAATATGGCTACATGTAAGTAAAAAGAATACTAAGAAGTGTACCTGGGTTATGTTTCCTTAATATACAGATGCTACTTGACTTACAATGGGGTTAGGTCCCAATAAACCCAATGTAAGTTGAAAACATTGTTAAGTTGGAAATGCATTTAATATCCCCAATCTACCGAATATTCTATGTAAGCAACACAGTACACCCTAGACTATTGGTTATTTCTCCTTGTGATTGTGGGGCCGATTGGAAGCTGAGACTCAGTAGTGTTGCCCTGAATTTCAGCAGAAGATCATACTACATATAGCTTGCCTAGGAGGAGGTTCAAATTCAAAATTTGAAGCAGTTTTTATTGAATGCCTATCTCTTTCATACCATTGTAAAGTAAAAAAAAAAAAAAAAAATCCAAGGTAAGTCAGAAACTATTTACAGTTTGGCAGATTATTTTCCCTTGTAGTTTGAGGAGTGACTTTAAGTCCTTTATGTCTTACTCTTTATTAAGATCCAGTTTAAATATTAACTCCTTTCTGAAACCTTTTCATATTTTCCATGTAGATGTACAGTTTTAATCATTCACTGCAGTATTAGCTTCTTCATCTTTAGTCCTAAATACCTTTATATCTATCTATTTTGTACTTGGTCACAATATTTCATATTGTTTTGTTCAACTTTTAAGGTCTAGCTCCTTACTAGTCTGTACACTTTTATTAGGTCAATATTGGTGATTTTTTAAAAATAATTTGATCTTCCCTAGCCCTAACATATGCCTTCAAGAAAGCCTGGACTTTGGAACCAACTCTTGGTTGAAATTGCTGACCATTCTTATAAAAACTGCCTATACTCTTTGTGCCTCAATTTCCTACACTCTGCACTGGAGATAATAAAAATAGTATCTACCTAATAGGGTTATTGTCAGTAACAAATGAGATATTTGTGCCTGCCTAAAGCAGTGCCTGGAGTTTAGTAAGCACTGCATAAGTGCTTAATAAAATAAATATTTGTTACAAATGTATTTTACCTAGCCAGTTGAAGTCAGAATTGTTCCAAACTATAGTCACTATTTGTTTCCTGTATATTTAGTTTTACATATTGTATCAAGAAAAGTTGCTGTGTTGGTGTTGTAAAGTTTCTAAAAGGCAAATGGTATATAAATTAAATGTCCTCTTAATTATGCCCTCTTAATTAAGTTAATTATTTTTAACTTGATAAGAATAAGTACAGTAAAAAACCAGTTCAGCATAGATAAGCTGATATGATCCATACTAGTTGTCATAAGAAATTCTTCAGGTGTTTAGATATGTAAGAATAAGTAAAATTTGGTGCATGTTTGTATATGGAAGATAAAGAAATAATGTGTGCCCATTGAAGGCATATGACTAGTTGTTGAGATGGCACAAATGTTGATGCAAAGGCCAGGGCATAGGGAGGACTCAGTCCTAAGAAAAAGTCTGGGAAGAGAGCTCAGAAATAGAAACAGTGTTTGTTGCACAAGGGCACTAGGCATAAAATGGGCACTCCACAACATGAGTCCTCTTTCCTACATTACTTAACTACCCATCTCTCCCAACTGAACCCCTCACCCCTAATCAATAGAACATAGCTTGCCTTTGGGTTTGCTAACAAGCAGATAACTCATGTTCATGTAACTTGAACTCTAAGTATAGTGATGTGCCACGAAATGATTTTCAGTGAGTGATGGACCTCATATATGATGGTATATACCATTTAGCCTAGGTATGCAGTAGTTAATATCAACAAGGTTTGTGTACATGTACCCTATGATGTTCACACAACAATGAAATTGCCTAACAAAGCATTTCTCAGAGCATATCCCCATCATTAAGTGACATATGACCTTATATTTCTTCTCTATCACACTGAGATGCCAGACTTATATGGTGAGTTTGACAAAAATTCACCCTAAATTTTCCAAAAATCTTTCATAAGGGTCTAATAAATGATTACTAGTCTGATTTATTTACAACATTAATTGCAGCCTAATACTATAAGAAAAAAGAAAACTCTAAAAACGGACAGAGGGTTAACTATATTATGGAACATACATGTTATGGGATATTATGCAGTCTTTGAAATTCATTAAGTGACAGAAATATATGTTTACAATATATGTTAGATTTTGCTATAAGATTACAGAATGACTTGCTTGGTATAATCCTGATTTTATTAAAATTTATAAATATATTCATTGACACAAATGTGAAAACCTAAAAGAAAAATATAAAAAATTAATAATTATCTTTAGTACTGGATTTATGTGCTATTTGCAATGTGTTGTTACATTTCTATAATTTTTAAGTGTTCTCTAATAAGCACAAATTGCCTTTGTAAACAGAATAAATACATCGTAGCTCACATAATTTTGATTTTTTAATTGAAAATTTATGTCAAAAACTATAGATTAAGAAGTAGTGTTTTGAGACAACATTTTGCTCCAGGATCCAGTTCCAAAAGATGCAAAGATGATAAGTGGATGAGGACATATAATGGGGGGTAGGAGGCGTTAGCGTTAGGGTTAGGGTTAGGTTTAGGGTTAGGGATAAGGAAGGTGGTAAGAATGGAGGAAGGAAGGACTGTATAGAGGGAAAAGAGGGGTGGGAGGGGTGGGGGGGAAGGGAAACAAAAAGATGATCAGAGTTACAGCAACCACAGCCAATCCACAGCTAATGACTTATAATGTGAACAAGAAATGTCTGGGGCTGGGACTGTAAAGCACTTGTCTGACACATGTGAGGCACTGGGTTTGATAGTCGGCACCACATAAAAATAAATAAATAATGTACCTTAGTTGTTACTATAACAAAGCTAAGTCAGAATGCTTGAGTGTGTGATCCTGTTAGTTCTTCTTAACGCAAATCTTGTATCAAGAGTCATATAACTTTAGACCGAAACAATTCGGGGATCATATTTCACCTTCTCATTTTTTTCCATATGAATAAATTCAGGCTCAAAGGGTAAACAGCCTAAATATAGTGATTTAATTATAAACCCAAGATAGGAGCACTCTAATATCTAGAGCTTATTCACTATTTTTCTAGTGGATGATCATGGGAAAATCTTGTACATTGGTGTACAAAGCAGTGCCCATCTAGGCCCAGTATTTTTTTTTTTTTCTTTCATAAAAAGGGTAGCACAACCTCTGGCCTCATGGAAGTAGATTACAGACTTGAAATCAGAAGCATATCATGAGGTCTAAAAAGAAAAGTTGTTCAAAACATATGTATGAGTAACTTGGGGATCTTTATTACAAGTCATTAAAGAAAGTCTAAATGAATGTCTATGGTTAGAAAGCCAAGAGTGTCAATAAATTACTTTTCCCAAAATTTGTTTGTGAAATCAATGTAAGCTCAATTAAAATCCCCTACAGACTTTTTCTAATTCAAAAATTTATATGGAAGAGAAAAAAGTCAAACTTATCTATAAATTCATGAAAAATAATAGGGTGGTGCTTAAGTGCCAAGATAGATATCGCTATATAATAAAGTCAAAGGTAGGATATTAGGACAATGAAGAATTTATACAGGGATAAAAAATAGACCAATGAAACTAGAGAACCAAGAAAGATATATAGAAACAGCATTTTGAATCAGTGGAGAATGTACGGACATTGATTGATAAACAGTGCTCTGACAACTAAAAAAAATTTTTTTTTAGTTGTCGATGAGATGATGTCTTTATTTTATTTATTTATGTGGTGCTGCGGATCAAACCCAGTGCCCCACGCATGTGAGGCAAGCACTCTACCACTGAACCACAACCCAGCCCATGCTCTGGGAATTAATGTAAAAAAAATGAAATTGCATCTTAATTACAAGTCATCCAACAATCAGATTTAATTAACTTGAAAACTTAAGAGAGGAAAGCAAAACTTAAACATTTTTAGAAGAATAAAAAAGGATTTTCATTATGAATTTTGGATGGGAATTTTTTTAGGAAATTTTTTTATAAACTAAATGAGTATAAGCTATTAGTGAAAGAAACAATAGATAAAGGTGATGACATTAAGAATGTTTAAAAACTTTGATCTTCAGAATATGCTATAAATTGAAAAAGTAAGACACAAACTAGGAAAGAATATTTGCAACTTATATGACCAACATGTGCACACCAGAAACAAAGAAAAATGTGGTTAGCCCCATTTTTGTAACATGTAGAAATTTTTAAAACCGCAAAATCAAGAATAGGAAAAATAATAGCAAAAACAATAGAAATGCCTATTGTGGAGTGGTTAAGAACTTTCTGATATAATAATAGAATAGAAAATTAACAATCTACTACTAAATAATTCAAAATGGGTTAATCTTGGAAACATAATATTGAATAAAAAGCAAATATAAGAATTGTTCTAATATGATGCTAATTATAAGAATTTTAAAAATCAGCTAAACCAAACCATTTGTGTTTTAAGAATACATACAGATATACACATGTACTACAACATTTTAAAGAGGAGCAACATAATACAAACACTATATCTAGATAATGATTACTCTAGGGAAATAAGGGAGATGGGATCAAGAAAAGGCAAACAAAGGACTCCAACTTATTTAGCAATATTGAATTTCTTAGCTTGGTAGTTTGTATACAGGAGCTATATATTATATTAATATTTTATATGATACAAAGACTGATTTGTATTCACCAAATATTTTAGAATAAATGACAGGATTAAAATTATTGGGAGGTATATTTTGGCAATTAAGTATGATTTCCTTAATTAACTAGCACATGTTCTTAAGCTCTTCTAGACCATACTGAAGGAATATAACTAAAGAAATAAGGGGCATGACTCATGACAGAATTCAAATATGGTTAATTGGAACTAATTGCTAAGAGGCAGCCTGTGAATTGCTCAATTTTATCATTAAGTTCAGGCAATGAGAAACCACCACAAAAAAATCAATGAGACAACATCTCAAAGTGTACCTTGTGTGATTATGCAATGATTATGTTTAGCTTCAATTAATTATGACAATTAAGTAGCTCTTACTGTACTGGTAGCATTAACTTATTACATTAAATTGCTTGAAGAAAAATTAACTTGTGACCCAAAGGGGGAATGGCTTTCTTGTCATACATTAATATTTGAAAGAGTGATTAATATTCCTCTTTTGAAGGAACAAAGATTCCTTTTAAAAAACATTTTCCATTAGACAATTCTTATTTCTACGTAAGCAAATATTATGTAGTGTTAAATAGTATATAGAATAAAATGCATTAACACAGGAGGAAAAAAAGTGTTGAATTCCTTTTCAAACTCTGGCACTGAATATATAGCCTTCACTTGATTAACAAAATCTCTAAAATGATTAACAATAAGATAAATTAATCAATGTATAATCAAGCACAAATATAAAAGGAAATCCTTGACAAACAAGAAACTCAAAGTTCTGAAAGATGGAAATTCAAGGGAATATTTTGAAAAGGAAATAATACTCTCAAATGCTTGGAATTGAGATGTATATTAAAAGGGGAGAACGACACTAAGAGTTCTTCATTCCTGAATGTCCTTGATACCAGCCAGAAAGAATCTGATACTGTAACAGGGACTTAGAGGATGCTTTTGCTGAATTCACTGACTTTTCACTTGGGTAACTCAAAATAGGATGAAACTGTGGCATCTCTGCCTTCATGTTGCATCTATCTCCTTTTGTTACCTTAAACTTTGGATCAGATTCCTGCTCACCTCTATATGTAGAATAGTGTTTTAGTCTGCTTTTTTGCTGCTGTGACTTAAAGACCCAACCAGAACAATTGGGGCTCATAGTTTCAGAGTTCTCAGTCCATATACAGCAGGCTCCATTCCTGGGGGTTCCAGGTGAGGTTGAACATCATGTCAGAAGAGTGTGACAGAGGAAAGCAGTTCACATGATGATCAGGAATCAGAGAGAAACTCCCCTCACCAGATACAGATATATACCCCAAAGCTAGTCCCCCAATGCCCACCTTCTCCAGTCACACTTTACCAAGCTTCAGTTACTACTCAGTTAATCCGCACCAGGGGATTAATTCACTGGTTGTGTTAAGACTCTCACAACCCAATCATTTCTCTGAATCCTCTTGCATTGTCTCTCATGTGAGCTTTTGGGGGACAACTCACATCCAAACCATAACAACTAGTTAATTATTTAAGGAGTGCAAATGTAGAAACTGGTAATGCAAGGTTGATTAGTCCTAAATTTACCTAATCTCTCTCCTCTGTCTTCAGGGATATTTGAGCATGGTGGCCCATGCCTGTAATCCCAGTGGCTCAGAGGACAAAGCAGGAGGATCGCAAGTTCAGCAACTTAGCAATGCCCTAAGCAACTCAGTGAGACCGTCCGTAAATAAAATACAAAAAAGGACTGGGGATGTGGCTCAGTGTTTAAGGGCCCCTGAGTTCAATCCCCAGTACCAAAAAAAAAAAAAAAAAAAAAAAAAAAAAAAAAAGTTTTACAGGGATATCAGAATCAATAGATTGTCAACCATCAGCTTTTACAATGTCCTATTCCAGACCACTGGGGCAGTGTGTAGAAGTCTCCAGGCATTGCTCTAAACCTGAAGGACCCAGTCATTGTGCTAAGTACTCCCCTTTATCCTTCTATCCTGTTCTCTCTCTGACTCATTTCTCCTCTCTAGTTTATCTCAAATTCAAGAAATAGCAAGCCTTATAGACAATCATCTTCCAGGGTGCCATTAAGACCCTGCAGAACCAGACCTGAGGTTGTGATTGTCCAGACCACAGTTTTGACCAAGACTGCATGACTACTCATGCTTTTTAACCCCTTTTGTTTCTTCCCTATATAACCCCAAGACTACTGTTTGTACCCTGGAGAGACAGACTTTAAGTCACTAGTCTGATGTTTTTCTCCCTGGCATAGTCACACTGATTTCTTTCCTGCCTTCACCACAATTTGTCTCCTGTTTGGTCTGTTGGGATGATTGGCCAAGCCTGGTGCACTGGGACCTCTAGAGTTTTGCCTTGGTCTAGGACTCTGGTAATAATAACTACAATAACAACTAGCATGGGTATAGGCTGAGGAGTGGGATAACTGGGTCAAATGGTGGTTCCATTCCAAGCTTTCTGAGGAATCTCCATACTGCTTTCCAGAGTGGCTGCACCAATTTGCAACCCCACCAGCAATGTATGAGTGTACCTTTTTCCCCACATCCTCGCCAACACCTATTGTGGCTTGTGTTCTTGATAATCACCATTCTAATTGGGGTGAGATGGAATATTAGGGTGGTTTTGATTTGCATTTCTTTTATTATTAGAGATGTTGAACATTTTTTCATGTATCTGTTGACTGATTGTAGATCTTCTTCTGTGAAGTGTCTGTTCATTTCCTTAGCCCATTTGTTGATTGGGTTATTTGTATTCTTGGTGTAGAGTTTTTTGAGTTCTTTATATATTCTGGAAATTAGTGCTCTATCTGAAGTATGAGTGGCAAAGATTTTCTCCCACTCTGTAGGTTCTCTCTTCACATTACTGATAGTTTCCTTTGCTGAGAGAAAGCTTTTTAGTTTGAATCTATCCCAGTTATTTCTTGTGCAATGGGAGTCATGTTAAGGAAGTCTGATCCTAAGATGACATGTTGAAGATTTGGACCTACTTTTTCTTCTATAAGATGCAGGGTCTCTGGTCTGATTCCAAGGTCCTTGGCCTATACCCAAAGTACTTAAAATCAGCATACTATGGTGTTGCAGCCACATCAATGTTCATGGCTGCTCAATTCACAATAGCCAGATTGTGGAACCAACCTAGATGCCCTTCAGTTGATGAATGGATAAAGAAACTGTGGTATATATATATACAATGGAATATTACTCAGCCATAAAGAATGATAAAATTATGGCATTTGCAGGCAAATGCATGAAATTGGAGAATATCATGCTAAGTGAGATGAGCCAATCTCAAAAACCAAAGGACAAATGATCTCTCTGATAAGTGGATGATGACACAAAATGGGGGGTGGGAGGGAGGCAAGAATGGAGGAAGGAAGGACTGTATAGAGGGAAAAAGGGGGTGGGGGGAAAGGGAAAATAACAGAATGAATCAAACACCATTACCGTAGGTAAATGTATGATTACACAAATGGTATGCCTCTACTTCATGTATAAACAGAGAAAGAAGATGTACCCCATTTGTTTACAATTTAAAAAAATAACTAGCAAGGTAGAACAGCAAGGTGAGTCATGGATATTTCTTATATTTCATGCCACCATAATCTGGGCCATACATTAACAAGATGAAGTATCTGCCAATCTTTTGACAGGAGCAATGAAAATGGGAGTAGTGCCTCCTGGGAAAAATAGGGAAACCAGTCATAGAAGACAAGTAACTGAAGTTCAGTGACTGGCAGTTCACTGGTTCATCCTCTAGTCTTATTAAAATGCATTGGAACTACCATCCAATGTCTACCAAGAGATCTTCATTACAAAGTTGAGTACATAAGCCTAAATTTCTATATATTTAACAAAATAATGAAGGGAGATAAACCCAGTAAGTGAACAGAATCAAAAGAACAAATGGGACAGGGTTTTAAAACAAACTTAATTTGTATCCCTGGAGAGTAAAAAATAATTCGTACCTATAAAATGAAAGAATGCAATTGAAAAGAACCAAATTGCAATGTTAGCTATTAAAAATAATGATGATAAAATGCTCAACAGAATTGGATAACAGATTAAAAAATGTTCTAATATCAGTGAATGCTTCTAGAAAGAGACAATAGACATAATGGAAGTATGATTCAATATGTGAGGATTTTCCTATGAAAAATAAACAATGGTCTGTCTACAAATTAAGGGACCCACCTAGTTGCTGAGCAAAAACTCTATTGAACAATACTTTATTTCCCCTGAAAGCACACACATGTGCACATGTTCATATTTAGACACTTAATAATTAATTTTTAGGACATTGCTATTGAAGAGAAAATCCCAGAAGATTGAGCGGGTAAAAAATACATGAAAGTATAAAATCTATACTAATATCAGAATAAATATTGGAAACTGTGGATTCAAGATAGTTGAGCAGTATCTTCACTATGGAAATAAAAGTCACTTTGACAATAAAAATATTCAGGTTAAAATATCAATCATATATGACAACAAAAATTATTTTTGTTGACTCAGAAATGCTACCAGCAACAAATCCATTCTGAAACAATGTAAATATATTCCAGCAAGAAGAAAAATGAATACAGGAGGAGATAGTGGGGTTCAAGGAGCAATGCTGAGCAGAGAAACTAGTAAGACTTCATTAGTGGTGGGGTGCAGTGGTGCACTTCCAGCAGCTCGGGAGGCTGAGGCAGGAAGATCGCAAGTTCAAAGCCAGCATCAGCAGTTTAGCAAAGCACTAAAGCAAGTCAGTGAGACCCTGTCTCTAAATTAAATACAAAATAGGTCTGGGGATGTGGCTCAGTGGTCAAATGCCCCTGATCCCTGGTACTGAAAAAAAAGACTTTATCAGTCAAAATAAGTATTAAGTATAATTATTGCATATTATCAATCTTGAATTAAGAGGATGCCAGAGAAGATAAACCTGAGCATTTTGCTTTATTTGGGGAAAGATGTGTATACTGATTTACTTTGGTTCATTGTAGGGCAAATAAAATTGAAACCATCAAAAAGGCAGAAAGAAAGAGAGAGAAGTTAGAGTAAAAAGAAAGCAAAAACTAAAATGGCTACAGTAGGTAATAAATCTAAATAATAATTATTATTGAAAACAAATGTTTGTGTAAACCATAATTCAGGTAGACACATGAATAGAATAAAATATGTGAGGCAAATGTCACAAACTGAAAGGATTTGAAAATTAAAATTAAGAGATCTGTTCAGACAATGACATAATATCCAACTAGCATTCCCATAGCTAATTAAGCAACTGGAAATGAATATTTTGCAAACTATTTTGAAGGTGTGGGGCTAAAGCAGGAAGAATGTAGACAGGAGTTGACTTTGAAAGAAGAATATTGCAGTGGCTTCAATTTGCATTCATAGGACTTTTTTTTTTTAATTGGAGGGGAGTCCTCAGTCTGTGGATGACAAGACTGCTAAAACTCAAGCAGAAATCTACAATCTTATGTGTCAGTTCTCAAGCAGAAAGCCACAATTTCATCTGCTTGAGGAATTTGAGGATGAAGCTTTGAGCTCCGAGAGCACTGAGGAAGTGTGAGGGGCTTCTCCTAAAGGAGAGTCATAAGAGAGGCAGATGAGAAATCTGCATATCTACTCTACCCAAAATCTCTGTGTGAATAAGATTCCAAGATTCCTAGGAAAAGCAATATCTGGAAAGAAGTGAAGTGAACAGATTCAACTGTCCACTGCCAAAAAGCATTTCAAATTTGAGTCCAACAAAATTTATTGCCTGCTAGAATAAAAATCATTCCTTTTCAAGTGAAGATGATACAATATAGAATAATATCTACAATATATTTTTTGGTGGAATATTTCAACCACAGTATCTAAGAAACTCAATGAACCCTAGACAGGATAAATACAAAGGAAACTGTACCTGAGCACCTCAGAGTCAAAGTGCTGAAAAAGAAAATCTTGAAGGCAACCACAATAATACGATTCAAGCATTGACTGGTCTCTCATCAGAAAGAGAAGATATAGAATGGAAATTTTAAAGTACTGAAAGAAGAGATAAATCAACACAGAATTGTATTCAAAATTCATGAAAAATTAAACTTTCCCCCTCCCTCCCTCCCTTTCTTCCTTTCTTCAACTTAGTCCAAAAGTTGCAAGCAAAGTTGGCATTGGAAGGAACACTTTGGGGTAAGAAAGTCAATCATATGGAGGAACAGTGGCAGCTGAGTGAAATGTCAGACCTTGTGTAACTTAAGAAAGTTGTCTGGGTGAGGGCAGAAGTTGTAATGGTAAGACTGGCTATATAGCAGAGAATTGATCCTCTAAGTAAATTCATTGAAGATAATTAAAGCCAGGTTTTCCACAGGAGGCATTGATATATAGGGGGAAATCTAAAATGTACATTATTATACTGGATTCAAATTTCAAGTATCAGGGTGAAATCATATATATAATCAATAGAAATAAGGACACCTAGTACCTAGATCTTGGCTTTTAAATACAATTCTCCAATAAAATGAACTAGGACTCCTTGGAGAAAGGTGGATTCAAGGTCAGCACAGGAAAACATGAGATGAGCCTGGAATAACTTGTTCACTAGAAAGTAATTAGTGGTAAAAGATAATCCTAGGGACATTCCAAAAGGACTTAGGTGCCTGGTTAAGAAGTTACTATTAGTCAAATCTGGAATAATTTGCAAATCAAAATAAATAGAGATTAATGAATAACTTCTTGAATAAAGATGGAGAAAATATATGTGTAAGTAAATGGTGAGGAAGAAGCTCTTTTTTCAGAAAATTGCCAAGCAATAATATAGAATGATGGAATTTAAAAAATCATTAATGGATACCTAACTGGTAAACATTTGGTGAGGAAGAATATCTACCCCAATTTCTCACCAATTATCAAGGGAAAATGAATGACTTAGTGGACAGCCTAGAAGATCTCATGAGGCTGGGGTCAACCAATCTCACATGCCTCCTGATAGCATGCACTGAGAAGCACATATCATCATTTTGATGGTATTCCGGCATAAAAAAAATAACCTGAATTTAATCATGAAGAAACCTCATGGGATAGTCTTGAAGATCATTGTCCTGTCTCTTCAAAAATGTCAAGATTAAAAAGGACAAAGAGGAAAAAAAAAAGGACAAAGAGACTAGGCATGGTGGGTGTACACCTGTAACCCCAGTAACTCAGGAGGATGACACAGGAGGATTGCAAGTTTAAGGCCAGCCTCAGCAACTTAGTAAGGCCTTAAGCAACTCAGTGAGACCCTGTCTGAAAATAAAAAATAAAAAGGGCAAGGGATGTGACTCAGAGGTAGAGTTCAATCCCTGGTACCACAAGGAAAAAAAAGATGACAAATTGCTGAGGGATACCGAAAAACTGGAAAAGAGTGTTGTTACCACCCTTTTGTACAATATAAGCAGTTGCAAATTTATGAATTCCTGGATCCATTGGAGAACTGGGTTTGCAGAGCAACCAATGGACCTAATATCTAAGGAGAGGCAGATATCTTCAGATATTCAGGGATGGGTGAGAAACAAGCACTGGGTGAATCTGAACTCTCTTCCTATATCAGCCCCACATGTACACAACATAAATTAGAGTGAGTACTAAGAAAGTGCCTTCTATGGAACAGAAAGGGAGGGGGGAATGAAAGAACAGCAGCAAAAGAAAGGGCACAAACATTTTCTATCTTCCCTATGGAATAAAATTCTATAATAGAAGAAATTGTGGAACTGTTGTAGATATTCGTTTTTAAAGTGAACTTTTTATTGAAATATGAACAATGCACAAATAAAAATACAACTTCATGCATTTTAATAAAATAAACACACTTATATATCCAGTATCCACAAAATAAAACACATTCTCCCCATATTTACATATACATACATACATGAACATGTACATGTACATACATATATATATAAAAAAAACAATCTCTCAGCCCTGTGCACTGTCCCAGTCACTTCTCTTTAAATATAACTATCCTGACCTCCGTCACTATAGTTAATTCTGCTTGGTTTTCAACTCTATATAAATGAAATTAAGTAGTATGGATATACAATTAGTTTTAATATTCCGGGAAAATAAAGATAATAATTCATAAAATAAGCTTGAAATGCCAAATCCTCATTAACAATGTCTCTTGGATCAGGTTATATTACAGAACTAATCAAAGATATCCAGTGATTAACAGAAAAGTGGATCATATCAGCGTTGACAGCTGTTTTCAATCTTAATGTTAGACTTCATAACTGGGATTCTCATTAGACAGTATGCAACCTTTAAAAAGTGGCTTGAAAAACTTGGAAAAGTTATGATGTTCTTGCTAATGTTCATCTGTTATAGCATTGGGGAAACTGGAGGTTTAGTGAAAAGGCATAAAAAGAAGTTGATAACTACAAAATGCCAGCACAGGAATGTCTGTACCTGTCACTTGGGAAGAGAACAGCATTTTCCATTCTCAATTTAACAAGTTTTCCATCTCTTATACCTGTGGTAGTTACTAGTACTGTTTAGGAATATGACAGGGTTGTGTTTTCCTGCCTCCTTGGCATAGCCATGTAACTTTGGCCAATAAAATGTGAACTAAAGTAACTTGTATTATTTCCAGTTGTCACCTTTAAAAGTAACTGCATACCATACTCCTATCACTCTGCTACAGTTATTATTTAAAATGTGCCAATTAGAAACCACAAGCAGACACCCCCGAGGACCTGTGCTCTCCATGTGAGTGAAAAAAATATATTTTTGGTACCAAGGATTGAACCCAGGAGTGCTTTACCACTGAGCCACATCCCCATCCCTTTTTATATTTTATTTTGAGATAGAGTCTCAATAAGTTTCTGAGTCTGGCTTTGAACTTGTGATCCTCCTGCCTCAGCCTCCTGAGCCACTGAGATTACAAGCATGTGCCTCTGTACTCAGCTTGAAATACAATTTTTAGGTAAATTAAGTTACTGGAAGTTTTGGGATATTTGTTACTGAAGCATAATCCAGTCCAGTGTTACCAATAGAGTATTGGTGTTGATCTTTTTCTTGGAATGATTAAAAGATGAAACATTATGATGTTTGTTTGAAAGAGAAGTGATTAAGATTATCTCTTTTCAAAATATTTATATGTATGCTTTTAATATATATATATATATATATATATATATATATAAAACAGTTAATGGAAATTATATGAACCTACTCAATATGCACTCAAATGATCACTTATCTATAAAACCCCCAAGGAGTTCTTTGATATTATAAAGTTTCAAACCATTTCTATTCTGAGTCAAATATTGTTTAATTTAATAATGGACTAATGGGTAGGATAGGACATATAAAGCACAATGATGTTAAAAATACTGATTGATGGGCTGGGGATATAGCTCAGTTGGTAGAGTGCCTGCCTTGCAAACACAAGGCCCTGGGTTCAATCCCTAGCACCACAAAAAAAAAAAAAATACTGATTGATGAGGACCATAGAAAGAACACTAACTCTGTGAGTAAGGCTAGACAACCCCCATCAGAACTACAAATTGCATCCATTTGGTCCAAAATTTCAATTTGCACATTGAGATTACTCTAGAATTCCCAGAGCAGTGTGAAAAAATTAAGTGGTAAAAACTATATAAATGTGACTTTTAACTCATTGAAAATGAGGACCATCACACCTTCCAGGTGTTGTTTGCACACTGCAAAAAATCAGTGACTACTCCCACTCCCGCTTGTTGTCACTTAGCAACAAACATCCAAATTCTACAAATAAGCAAATTAAGATTTTTAAATACAAAATACAAGAATTCTGTTAGGCCATCAAAATGATTCTTACCAATTTTAAAAACCATAATACATCATTCAATTGTAATTCATGGTTTGTCTATTCAATCACCAAATCAAATATTTATGCAATTTTTGAATTTCATTTGTTGATAAATTATATATTTTCCTTAAATAATTAATTTAAAATTAAATGTCTACATCATTCTTAAATGGTGAACAGTAAAATTTGTCTTTGTGAATTATGATTATTACTCTATTTTAATTAAATTTTACATTAAATCATTTAACAACATAATGATCTTAAACCATATGTGCGCCTTTCTCCTTACAAGTATTTCTTCACCTCTTATTAGGCAAAAATACCTAAGTAATTTTAAAAATACTGCAAGGTGATTTCCAAGATTATATTTTTAACAAAGAAGCTTACAAGCCAAATAATTTTACAAACAGCATTATCTTTATGAATATATTTCTAGAGCTGTAAATTCTATTAAATTAATTATTATATACTAAGAATTATAGAGCCATTTGTTGGTAAAGAAATCACTTTTATGTACTTTCCTATTATATTCCTCTCTCCAGTTGTCCATTTTTTTTATAGATAAGAAAAAGTCTGGTACCCAAGGGGTATTCTCTGGAGAAACAGGAGGAGGGGAGGAGGGCAGATAAAAGAGTTACTGAGATAGATACCCTATTTGGAGCTAAAGTAATACAAAATTTTACATGTCTTCTCCTGCCATCTTGGTGCTGATCCTACTAGTAGCTGAATCTCTTTCATTTACTGACTGTTCCATTTGAGGAAATGACTTAATTTCATGTGTCTTAGTTTTATATTTATAAAATTTGAAAGCAGTAATACTTGCTTGATCTATTTCATGGTGCTTCCATTTGAATAATTTGTATGTCTCCAAAATATATGTTGAACATTAATCCCCATTGTGATAGTGCTAAGAGGTGGAGCCTTTTTGGATATGATTTCGTCATGAGGACTCTACCCAATGGGATTAATACCCTTATAAAAGAGGCTTCAGAGAACTGCCTGGTCCTTATGTTTCTTCTACCATGTGAAGACAGCATTTAACCTTTCTGGAGGAAGCAGCAACAAGACACCATCTTGGAAGCAGAAAGCAACTTATGGGACATTGCATCTGCTGACATTGATCTTGGACTTTTCAGCCTTGAGAACTGTGAGAAATAAATTTCTATTATTTATAAACTACCCAGTCTGTGATATTTTGTTACAGAAGCACAAACAGACTTAGACACATGGATAACAAAATAAATAAAATATGGGAGTGTACTTGGTTACTTGTCAAGTTCTGGAAAATAAGGTATTTGTTGACAATTGTAGGATGTTCCTTGGGGACAAGACTGATGTGTTACCAAAAATCTTGTATTTGTGTCTACGAACATTAATATAGTAAAACACACAGTCAAAAATCATACACAGAAGATATGCTGAGGTCAAGTTAGTTGTAAAGCTGCTTCTGAAATGTCAAATTGCAGAGTTCTAACATACAACTTTAATCATAACAGTGACCTGGGTGTACAGGGAAAGTGAGAGCAGTTTAGGTAGCAGAAATCTAGTCCAGTGGCATTTATCTTGTTTGGAGAAAGGCTGTGAACATATGATTATCAGACTTGATCATAGTAATTCTCAAACATTTTAAAAGAACCATTAAAAATCAAATAGAAAAAGCAGAAAATATCTGAGGTTTTCATATGCCACAAGGGTGAGTATTATCTGGTGAAGCTTTTCGTTTATTTGGGGTGTGTAAGAAAAAGAGTAGTGTGTGTATGTGTGTGTGTGTGTGTGTGTGCATATCCCTAGACTCTACAATTTTTATCTCTACTTCAGCTACCTCTGTCATAGATCACCAAATTCAGTTCCTTGTTCTGATTCTCTGTTCACTTAATACGTTTCTGGTTTTGCAAGAAGCTTGCCTGTGAAGAAAGAATGCCCTGATCTACTACAGCCAGTCCTCCAGTGGCATTTGTCTTTATGTGTGAGTTTCAGTGAACAGGAATGATGTGAGTCTCCCAACAAAATGGATTTACTTTCCATGTAGGGAATAAAAATCCTGTTTCTAAGCCTGGACTGGGGTGAACTGATCATCATAAATGACACTGGGAAAACTTTTAGTGATATATGACCTTCTCTATTGATCTCTAACCTTGGCCATCATCTAGGTTTACTCACTATCTTTTGGTATATCTGGGTCTGAGATGTGTTCCTGGGACAAAGGACACTTGTGATTAAAACAGAGACAGTTCCAGGCAAACCAGCACATTTACATTTGAATGGCAGCAGTGATTCTGGCACAGGAATCATGAAAATGTAGTGATGTGAGGGAAAGGAGGGAAAAGGAAACACTTATCGTCACAGATGAATCCATGTTAATAGAGAACCCAGCAGCCACCTGGGCAAAGGAACAAGTTTCCATGGCCCACAAGTCTCCAGAAAGATCACCCAATTTTGGTTAAATCTCTTCAAGTTCTTCAAGAGTTTCCCTTGTTTATTCTTCCAACTATTCTGGAGCTTTTGACTACATGTCTGCCTAGACATTGATGCAAATAATTGCTAATACAACTGACATACTGAGGTCAAGGCAAGCCCAGATGAATTGCAGTTCAGTTTCATGAGCTAAGGTCTTCTTAGTAGTTCCAAACTTAAGGCCCACTGAAAATCTATTTCTGTAGCCAGTATCAAAGTTTATTCACATCTAGTTGTATATTTACACTATTTCACCCCATTGTTCTATTGAGCCTTTTACTCAAAGTCTGCAACTCTATAGAACATAACTTATGGAGTGGGGCCATTTTTGTAGTCCCTTATTCAAGTCCTCAGACACTCTAACTGACACAATATTTATATGGTAAACTCTGTTCTGTCTCCAACATACTTGTTTGGGTTGAGGACATGATATACATACAGGATTTTCATTGGTCCTAAGAAAGCAAGTTGAAGGGAAATATCTTTTCATGAACAGATTTTTACAGTTTCTTTCAAGTCTAAATATGGGAGTGACAATTTGCTGCAGATATACATTTTGTAGTCATAGATTTCTTTTTATTAGAAAAAATTATATATTATAAGTACTCAGATACAATTTGATGAGTCTGAATAACTTAAAAACCTTGTAACTATCATCTAATAAAGATATAGTACATTTCCATGAATGATTGTAATGCCATAGTTTTGAACTGTGCTTTTGTAAAAACAAACCTTTTATTTTGAAATAATTAAATATTCATATTCAGTTTTATGAAATAATGCAGAGAAATCCCATATACCATTTACATACCTTTTATCACTTTCTCTTGCTAGTAAACATCTTATGATACTATACTATAATATCATAAATTGAATATTGACCTTAATGCAGTCATGACACAGAACATTTCTATTGCCACAAAAATCCTTCCTGTTAACCTTTTATAGAGACACCTATAAAAACCATGGAAAACCACTGATCTATTATCCATTTCTATGATTTTGTCATTTCAAGAAAGATGTATAAATGAAATAATATAATATATAATTATTTGAGATGGTTTCTTTCACTCAGCATAATTCCCTGGAATTGATGCATAATGGTTATGGGTATCAATTTTCCTTCCTTTTTATGCTCAGTGGCATTCTCTCTAACCAACTTTTTAAAATCTTAGGTAAGTTACTCTTTACCCTTTAACCTTATTTTCTCATCTGTAAAACAAGGGAGTTGAACTGGATGATACTAAAGTTTTTTCTATTGTAAGATTTTTATTTTATGGTTTCTCATCTTCTATAAGGATTTTTATGATTATAAATAATAATATCTTATGATTATAAAACTTAATTCACTTTATACTGTTACTCAATCTGCTCCCAGGTTAAAGGCAGGCATAGCAAGCTGTGTAGGAGGAGGTGGACAAGGCAGGAAGTAGAAGATTGGCCAGAATCAGGTGTCAATTGAGCATTTGATTATTATATTCTTTTGAATTTTATATCCAGTAAATGACTACCGGGGCAAATCATTGGTCTTGGTTATGATGCCCTTGGTTTCTCCCATAACCTCATAGCTTCTTTTCCTGACTTGCTTTTCTTGATTTATGACCTAGCTTAAAAATTTGGTAAGCCAACTACAAGGTTGAGGTGATAACAAAAGGAAGCTCTTGAAACAGTCCAAATTATTAAAAAGTCATGATATTTTCCAGAAATATCATAAATAAAAATAAAAATCTACAGCTTTGCAAATCATGTTCTAGTTTAGCAATTATGCATTCTGTATGGGGTTCTGGCTGGTGCTGCAGTAGAGGCATGAGGAATGCAATATAAGCTCTAATAGATTGCCATGAATAATGGAGATCCATATTTACATTTGAGAAGAAGTGAAGCAGCACTAGGTTGATAATAACCATCCTTCTATCATCTCTGCTGGAAAATTAGGAGCCTTCCCTACTGTGCCTCCCAAGCACTTATATATTAATGGCAACATGGCTGTATAACATCTCCAAGATCCAGTTCCTACACATTCTTTCTGGAACAAGTTAAGCCCATACACAACCCTAAGACCTGAGCCTCCATCTAAAGGAGTTAAGATGACCACCAAAATTGGGTTAATAATTCTATATCATTAACTATGTGTACTTTTACACTTGTACCTTTTCAACAGAGACTATTTTCCCCAGTCACCTGAGATTCCATATGTCATTTATTTTTCTTGTGTCAATTATCTGTTTTCACTTGAAAATATTTCAGAGAAGAGATTCCCAACTCTGGCTCTGTAACTCCACAGGATGTCTCCAATTATCTCCAGAGATGTCACAATATTCTCCTCACAAAAATTCTAATTAACTCATTAATGAAAAACAGGAGTGTTGGAGACAGTAGGGCTGAAGTTGGAACTCTGAAGTTTTACAAAATCAAGCAGCGGCAGAGCATTCAATTTTCAGAAGGTCAGGAGTTGCTGGGAATGACAGAGTTGAACCCCTGGCATGTGATGGTGAACCTCCATGATCCTCCTGTTTGCAATGAGTAGTACCCTCTGAGATGAGTGGCAGCTATATGAAGAAGGAGCTTCAAGGGATACTGTGAAAGAGTGCAGACAATTCGAGATTTAAATTAAACTGTTTAATTAGGTATGATTTTTCTTTTAAAATCAAGCCATATTTTATTTCCAAATGAGATGTGCCTCGTTTGGAATGGTTCATAGAAATAATTTTACAAACAACTTTGTTCTTGGGGGAAAGAGTATTCCAGAAGTTGAATTAATGACTTCAGATCAATTCTGAAAAGCAGGTGCAGTGGGGCAGAAGTCCATGACTGCAGAGCTGAGGGACAAAACAGGGAGTTTTTTTTTTTTTTCTTTTTCTTTCATAGCACTATTTATAAAGATTGCAGCTTAGCTGGGCGTGGTGGACCACACCTGTAATCCCAGCGACTCAGGAAGCTGAGGCAGGAGGATCATAAGTTCAAGGCCAGCCTTAGCAACTTAGCAAAACCCTGCCTCAAAAAAAAAAAATTAAAAAGCTGGGGTGTAACTCAGTGGTAGAGCAACCCTGGGTTCCATCCCCAGTACTGCCAAAAGAAAAAAAATATAGATTGAGGCTTTGCTTTTGTGCTCGTCTATCTTCACTTCCTTGCTGTCTCCTTCAGGACTCTGTTTCTTAGTGAAACTTTCAGCCCATCAGCAGCAGCATATTCAGAACAGTTATCCCCTTTCCCAAATGCTCTATGTTTCATCCAGTTGACAGCATATAAGAAAAAATAAAAAAAGACTTTCTCAGGTTTTCTGGCCATCTTGCAAGTCTCAGAGATTGCATATAGTTTTATAGTTACTGTTGCTCCCATTTTCAACTCTCTTCTAAACATTTCTGCTTGTTGTCTGACATCTGCACCTCTACATGTACAACACTGGATTTCCAATATTTTCCTAAATACCTTATCCTACCTCAATCTCATATAATAGTAACTCAATTATTTCAGTTTCTCATGACAATCATCTTGGCTAAATTATTGTGATTCTTCTTTCTCTCACATTTCACATCCCATCCGTCAGTAAATCTAATCACCTTGATCTATGAACGCCTTCTTTGATTGAACAATCAGCATTTCCCATTGGATTCTAATTACTTGTAGTGGTCCAACTGGCCTCCCTTCTTTTCAACCTTGCCTCTGTATAGACGCTTTGTAGCCAAACTGCCACAGTGATCTTATAAGAGACAAGTAAATAAAAATTGTGCTGCTCAAAATTCTTCAAGGTTTGGCCAACTCGAACAAAGCAAAAACATAAGTCCTTACAAGTTTCTTATAAGACCCCATGACCATCTCCTCCCCAAATGACTTGTTCTCTTACTCTTCTCTCCACTGCCTCCCCAGTCCTTCTTCCTGGTCTTGTAGATTGTTCCTGTTCCCTTAGCATGCCAGATCAGCTCCTGTCTGGTTCTCTCTGCCTGGAATGGTATTTCCCCAGTAGTCACAAAGTTGGCTGTCTACTAACTTCCAAGTCTCATTATGGCGAGACTTGACTAGTCTATTTTAAAGAGTACATCTTAGCTCCCATCACCCTAGTTCAGTTATTCTGCCAAGTATGAAGAGTAATATCTCCCCTTGAATTAAACTCCACTAATTTACATTTTATGAACATTCTAGACTGGGAAAGAACCATCGTTAAAGAGAATTCTTGTTATTACAAATAGATTTCCTTTGGCAGGTCTTCAGAGTATAAAGTGCTAAAGTGAAAAACAGCTTTGAAAAGTGAAAGAATGCTTTGGAGGTCAGGCAAGCCAATTTGTATGTGTAGGTGATATGTGTGACTGGAGGGCTTGTAGGGATTGGTAGGGGTATCATGAGGGCACAAAAGTTTATGAATCTGTTCTAAACAGGCCTTCTAAACTCCATTACCTACATTTTGTATTCTAAGACTGAACCTGGTGAAACTAGTCACTTTCTTTCTATGGCAAGTGGTAATTTTCTGGTTTTGTGCACATGGAATAAGGATGTCATCCATAAGCTAATTACTTATAAATTAGATACTTCCTGTAGTTTGTGAGTTGGTACATCTGAAAGTCTTAAAACTGTGCCTGTCACATAGAAAGTTCTGTATGTGATGACCATAGTATAATATAAATATATAAAATAATGTTATTGTTAATATTTTCAGTGACTAGTCAAGCAAAAGAAGATTAAACTTACAGATTACATATGTAAATATATACATGCATACATAAACCTTTTTCATTTATATATATATATTATACATATAGACATTTTTTCTTTGTTGCATGTTTACATTGACTTTTTCAACATATGTCATTCCTAATATCAATTTAACAAAGTATGAAAATAGCAATTTAAAATGCAATGCCAGGGCTCAAACCTGGAATCTGAAATAGGATTATTCAATGCTTTTATGAAATCCCCATTTGTAGACATGAAACCATGGAAGGCCATTTCATGCCTTCATTAATAAATGTTGCAATTACATTCTGAAAATACAGTCATGTTTACCATTTAATTTCAATAAACCAAGTCACAGGTTATCATTCACTATGCAATATGTTGCTGATTAAAACCAGAGCATTATTCACATATGATAAAGTAAATTATCCTGTAGGTATTTATGAGGAACAGCATATTTTAACTCTTAATTTGTTAAATTTGACATCAGTCATTTTTAGACATTTGCTTCCCATAACTTAGCTTGTTCAGTCTGAAACTATAACAAATGTGAATTTGCTAACATTGTATTTGGTCTTTCCAAATCAAAACTTAGATCTTTCCCACTTTTCAAGCTTACCTTTTGTTTTATTTTATATAAGGAGTACTGAAGTGGGCACAGCTTTTGCTTCTATCTGGCTATGTGACTTTGGACAACTCCTGTTTGTTCTGCATCAATTACCCAAATGGTAATAGGAACACCATGAGTTCCTTACTTCCTCCTTCATTGTTGTGTGCTTCAGATATACATACTTTCTCTCTCACACACACACCCATGCATATACATAATTATTTTAAAATTTTCATCTTTTAATTTTCGATTTACATAAGACTTTCAAGATAGTACCAAGGGTTTCTATATACCATTTACCCAGCTTCCCCATGCTGGACCTACTACTTTTTCAATTTCCCAATGTGACTTGATTTAGTAAGTTCAAGTACCTCGTTCAGTGGGAGTCACTATCCTTCAGCATCTATCTTAGCCTCTGTCCTGGGTCCTCATCCTGTATTTTTCTTCCTCCTTATCTTTGCCTAGTGATGTTTTCCATCTTTTGGTTTTAACCTCCCTAAGTCTCAGTGTACTTATTTATTTAAAATGACTAAAAATAGTATCTTCCTCATGCTGCTGTGTTATAAGCATTATAATTTAGGCAAATGGTTTAATGTCTGCAAAGCACCTTGTTTAAACCATAACAGTTTTACAGAAATGTTAGCCAAGATATTATCTCTAGCCAAGATATTTTACCACTTACTTTCCATTTCTGGAATTGAGAAGACTGAATGATCAATATTTCATGATTCTATTAATGCTACCGAGGTTGTTCACACACATGAGATGATCCACTTAACCCAACCCACTCTGATGCTCACCTGAGTTGTCATACCTGTCAGATTATGAACCTCTCACACTGAAGGTTATCTTGTTCATCTTCAACTTCCCAAAGAGCTTTAGGCATGGTGGTTGGGATGACAGTGGAGGAGGAAGATGAAGAAATAACCTACATTGATTTTCTAGTCTCTACCTATAAGGATTTCTTGGGTGTTATTTCATTTCATCTTCAATACAGATCTCTGAAGTGGATTTTACTATGAAGACTTATTGACAAAGAAACAGGCAAAGGCAGATGTAGTATTTTTCTAAAACTCTTATCGGTATCAAGGAATGAGAATTTGATACAAGTTCTGCAAGTCCTGAATGAATTAAAAATTGCCATTTTATCTTCCTCTTGTTCATTCACTAAAGTGTTTTTCAAAAAACTGATGGAATTAAATTAATCAATCAAATACTTAGAGCATATAACACTAGTGCTTACCACTATGTATCTTTCTGGGTGAATGACTAAAATCTATTTTTCTACCTCCCTAAATTTCGAGTGAGGTCCTGTAACTAAACTGTGGCTACAGGAATGCAAGCAGAACTAATGTGAATCGCTTCTACTCCTGACCCATGAAATGTCCTCTATCATCATCATCATCATTTTTATTATTATTATTATTATTATTAGTGGTGTAGTGGTGCTGGGGATTGAACCCAGGGCTTCTCCTCTATTATTTTTTATCCATAGAAGACTTGAGGACATTTGTTGGAGATGACAGTTTCAAGATGGAAATATCCTGGATCCAATGACTGAATGGATCAGTTTCCCATGCACCATCCCTCTACTCTCCTCCTCCTGTTAATTATCTTAGGCTATTATATAACCAAATAATAAACTGTTATTTTAACAAGCCCCTAAGACATGGGGTTTGTTTAGTAAAGTAACACTAAATGAAGAATTATGGAACTATTTAGGTAGAAAAATCACGGTGAAAAAGTACATATTAATTTTAAACCTAAGAATATCTAACCAGATTGTAAAGTTGATGATAAATCAATAAACAATTGTTTCTGAGGTTTATCTGCTATCAGAATAACACACATGGATGGTATGCATCAATGTTTTTCACTTCATAAGAATGAATTTATGGCATTATTGAATATTAAAACTACATTACCTATATTGATATTGGGCCTATGCATCATCCTCCTTAGACCTATGTTATAGCTAGATTTCTGCTACTGCAATCCTAAATCTCATGAGCACTTTTGCTATCTCTTTTCCATTTGGTTCTCATAATCCTAGAAAGATGACAGGATAAAAATATTAATCTTAATTTTCTGCTGAATAAACCAGAGCTCAAAGAGGTTACCTGTATTACCTAAGGTAACATAGTTACCAGTGGGAACATTCTTGTCCTTAAGTCTCTATATCCTTTAACCCTCTGCTTTGCAATTTTGTGATACAGTAATACTAACTTTTATTCCCCTCAGTACAAAATAAATACTGAATACTGCTGTTCACCTTTGGGCTTTTATTCATGCTATTCTTATTCTAATGTCATTGCTTTTATTTTTGACCACTGCTTGCTTTCTTTTCTTTCTTTCTTTCTTTCTTTCTTTCTTTCTTTCTTTCTTTCTTTCTTTCTTTTTCTCTTTTTCTTTCTTTTTTTCAAACAGATTCACCTGTATTTTAATAAAAACCAACACACAAATATCAGAAGAACAAAATTAGGAATTAAGCAACAGTGGTAGTGCAAATGAGTAAAGTTACAAAAATATTTTTTATAGGGTTCCTTGACATGTTTTAGAGACCCCTGCTATTTTCTGCTACATTTCTCCCCCACCCTCATGCATGCACATAATGCCAGACAAAGTTTTACCTGGCCATGGCAATATAAACATAGAGCTAGCATGACCCAGCATTTTGCTTCTAGATATATACTCTAGAAAACAACATGTTTACATAAAACTGTACACAAATGTGCATAGCAGCATTATTCATTATATCCAACAAATGGAAACAACTCAGATGTTCATCAACTGATAAATGGTTTAAAAATGTGCTATAATATGGAATATTGCTCAGGAATAAAATGGAATGTGTACTGATACATGCTATAACATGGATAAATCTTGAGGCATTATGCTAAGTGAAACAAATCAGGCACAAAATGCCACATTTCACATGTTTCCATTTATATAAATGTCCCAATTTTATGTAAATGTCCATAGAGGTAGAAAATAGATTAGTGATTGCCAGGGGTTGTGAGAAAGGCCAATGAGGAGCTACTGCTAATGGGTACGGAATTTCCTTTTGGAGTGATAAAAATATTCACTGAATTTAGATAACCATGGTAGTTGTATAACTTTGCAAATATCCTAAAAACCACTGAATTGTACACTTGAAGTTGGTGATTTTATGGTGCATGAACTGCATTGCAATTTTAAAAAATGAATTAAAAAGTAGCAGCAGAAGCACCTTACCTGGTCAACACCTACTGACAGTTTACCATATACATGCATCAACTCCTTCAGAAAGTCTTTCCTCAACCACCACTTTCATGTGCTCTTTCAAAGCATCCATGGAATTACTATTACCACATAGTATTATGATAGCATATTTTTGTTTTGTTCCTTTTCAGACCATGAACTCCTTGGCCCAGGATTTATTTAAAAGCATTTTAAAATTTCCCAGAATATATGAAATGGGGAATTTGATTATCAATTATTAATTTTTTAAAAATATTATCTGAGAACTTACCTACAAAAAATTGATTCCTTGATGTTGGTTGAGCTCTGGTTTGTGGAATTTCATGTTGGATTTTTGTACACGTTCTCTATATGCTGAAAAGAAATAGACACTCCTGGAATGTAGAGTAGAATTCTTTAGGTGTATCCAATAGATCAAGTTTTGTTGCTCAATACTTCTAATTTTTTATTTTTTTGGTATTCCTGGTCTACCAATTATTAAGAAAAATGTATTAAAATATTCCCTTGTGATTGTGAAATAAAAATTCCTTCCATTTATTCTGTCATTTGTAACTTCAAGATGAATATATTCAATTAATAGAATCTAAAGTTACTTAATATTTGTGTCTTCCTTCTAAATAATACAAGGGACTATGACTGCTTAAAGTATAGTCAGCCTTATCTTTTAATTTCCATTTTGCTTATGATTTTCAGGATTTAGGGAGAAACTTCACTTTTATACTTTAAATCTCTTTGATACTTTAAAGTTTTTATGTTTATAACAATGATTTTTGGCATCACCATTAATTTTTGTATCTTACTCTTTTCTTTTGTATTCAATTTCCTTCTTCTAGAGACACAACCTAAAATTTTATTTTTCTAAGTAAAAGCTTGAGAATGGACCACCGTCTTTTGTGTTGGCAATTATTTTCTCCCAACTATTGTATGACTTTCAATGGTACTGATGAAAGTCTGTTAACAGGGTAATTATCATTATTTATTTCACCATTTATTTCACCTTTTTATTTATTTATTTATTTAATTCACCTTTTTTATTTCACCTTTTTATTTCACCATTTTTCTTTATTAATGGTTGATCTCTAAATGTTCTCAGTGTCTTTGTTTTTCTACAATTTCACAATGATGTATCACATACAAATTGAATTTTGCTTACCCTGCTTAGAACCTAGAACATTCATGTTTTACATCAAAGACTCAGTGCCATTTTCTCATCACTTAATATCTGTCCTCCATTTGCTGTGCATCTTTTTCAAGTATTTTCTATTTTTATTAACTTTCCTTTTGTGTAATTCATTTCTTTAACTTCCTGTGCCACATTATGGGTAATTTTTTTAGATCCAAATTCTAATTAATTTTCTCTTTAGCTATTTCTAACAGAAGTTTTAACCTGCTTGTTGACTTAAGTGATCACATATTTCATTCATGGTAGTTCCTTTTTCCCCAAATTTCTTGTATCATTTTTGTTTTTTTTCACATTTATTTTTTATTGGCACATTATAATTATATGTAATAATGGGATTCATGATACCATATTCATTTACTTATATTCTTTTCTATTAGTATCTTTTTATATTCTGTTCCTTCTTTTATGTTACTTATATTTATTCATTTCATATTCCTTTCAAGAATATCAATTTGTTTTTCTGAATTCTTTCTGGTTTAATTATGTAGTTTTAATCGCCAATGATTTTTTTATCCATGATAGACTTTTCCTCTAAATATTTCAATTTTTGTTCTTGAGACCATTTTTGGAAGGTTTATGTTTTGTTTTTCCATGAATGTTCCTTGTGACATGGGTTATGGGAACATTTCCACAGATGAATTTTGCATTTAGTTTCATGGGTGTTCTTGGTCCAAGTAGATAGTATAAATAAGACCCCCAAATCTGTGTGAATCCAAGGAATTAATATTCAGATGAAAAATCACTTCTCAAGACCAGCAGCCAATGGTGAATTTTTATCCACTTCACTTTTTCATTGAGGCTGCTGGTTTTTGAGATCTTAATTTCAATTTTATACCTCATTCAGGCTCAGAAAAACACCTTTGCATGAAGCCCAAGTCTGCAAATAACAAAGTCATATAAACTCCCCAGGTAGCCATAGTTCTGGTTCACTTATTTGATTCTCTGGGATTTTAGCACCTTCTTCATTTTTGTCATCTGTCTTTCTTGGGACAATACACACAAACTTCAACTATTATTTTCTTTTCAGAATATCTAGATAATTTTAGTAAGATTTTTTTCCTGCTTTCTTAGTCTGCTGTGTTGCTGGAACCAGAGGTTTGTAATAACTTCGTAACTGGATTCCTTGCATCCAATCTTGCTGTTCTCAGATCTATTTTTACAACTACAGTCAGAAAGATAATTTCAAATTGCAAATATCATTCCCCAGTTTAAAAATATGTCATTGCCCTTAAGAAAAAGGCCAAATCTTTGGCACAACTACAAGGTTCCCAATGATATGAGTCATGCCTATCTCTGTAGTCTCAATCCTTAGCACTTGTGACCTCATTCTTTACATGATGTCTATAAGGAACTATTTTTCTGCAAATGGGTCATGTTCTCTCTCACCTCAGAGCATTCATAAGTTTTTCTTTCTGTATGCCCCCTCCCCACTTTTGACATTTCCAATTCTAATTAAACCTTCTGGATTTGCTTAAATGCCACTTTTTCTAAAAGGCCTTGACTAGTCCCCTGAGCACACCCTGATGGCATGTGTTCTTCCCACTTCATAACATCTTTAAACTTATAATTATTGTGCCAAATCTATCTTTCTGTCTTGGTGCTAAGTTTCATTAGAAATGAGACCTTGCCTGTTTTATTCACTACTTTTGCCTTCACAATTAATCTAGTAGAAGAGGATTAATAAATCCTCATGGTCAAGTAAATGAACAAATTAAGCTATTGTGAATGAAGTCAAATGACTGAAGCCTTGTTTAACATCAGATTACTGTTATAAGTTTTAATAACAGAACATCTCTTTAAAGAAAGACTTCTCTCAAAAAATAAATGATGCATTGTGTGAATTCTAAAAGTGAAATAGAAACACCCACTTCTCTTTCAATTCAGTCTCATGCAAAGAAGGCTCTGAGCCAAACAAGCCAGATGGGAGAAAGACAGGCAAGGTTTACAGGACCTTAGTGCAGGCATGTTAATGGAATTCAATCAATGAGAATTCTTGAGTGAGGCAAAGGAATCTTTAAACGTGAGCATTTCTTGCCATTAAGTCTACATTAAGGGATAGGTAGGTACTAATACAGTAGTAGTGGGGGACTTCATTACACCACTCTTACAGGTCATCTAGACAGAAAATCAACAAATACACATCTTATTTAGCTATACTATTGATCAAATGGAGTTAACAGATACCTACAGAATATTTTATCCAACAACAGCTAAATATGCTTTGTTTTCAGTCACTTATTAAACTTTCTCCAAAACTGATCATATATTAAGGCATAAATCAAACCTAACCATAAAGAAAAAGGTTGAAATAATATCTGGCATCTTTTTAGCTAATAAAGGAATGAAATTAATAATCAACAAGAAAATCTACAAAATCACACATATACATGGAGATTAAACAATATACATTTTTGAAATTCATTTTTATTGTAAACAAATGGCATACCTCTTGTTTCTCTGTTTGTACATGAAGTAGTGGCATACCATTTGTGTAATCATACTTTTTCCTAGGCCAATAGTATTTGATTCATTCTGTTATTTTTTTTCTCCACCTCCACCCCTCCCACCCCTCTTATCCCTCTATAGAGTCCTTTCTTCCTTCATTCTTGCCCCCTTCCAGCTCCCTATATGTGTCATCATGTGCTTATCAGTAAGATCATTTGTCCTTTGGTTTTTTGAGATTGGTTTATCTCACTTAGCATGATATTCTCCAATTTCATCTATTTGCCTGCAAATGCCACAATTTTATTATTCTTCATGGCTGAGTAATATCCCATTGTATATATATACCACAGTTTCTTTATCCATTCATCAATTCAGGGTCATCTAGGTTGGTTCCACAATCTGGCTATTGTGAATTGAGCAGCTATAACCATTGATGTGGCTGTATCTCTGTAGTATGCTGATTTTAAGTCCTTTGGGTATAGGCCAAGGAGTGGGATAGCTGGGTCAAATGGTGGTTCCATTCCAAGTTTTCTAAGGAATCAACACACTGCTTTCCAGAGTAGCTGCACTAATTTGCAGTCCCACCAGCAATGTATGTGTACCTTTTTCCCCACATCCTCTCCAACACCTATTGTTGCTTGTATTTTTATTTTATTTTATTTATTTATTTTTTTTATTTATTTTTTTTTCATTGTAAACAAATGGGATACATGTTGTTTCTCTGTTTGTACATGGCGTAAAGGCATACCATTTGTGTAATCATAAATTTACATAGGGTAATGTTGTTTGATTCATTCTGTTATTTTTTCCCTTCCCCCCACCCCTCCCACCCCTCTTTACCCTCTATACAGTAGTTCCTTCCTCCATACTTTCCCCCCTCCCTAACCCTAACTCTAACCCTAACACTAACCCTTCCCTCCCCCCCATTATGTGTCATCCTCCACTTATTAGCGATATCATTCGTCCTTTGGCTTTTTGAGATTGGCTTATCTCACTTAGCATGATATTCTCCAATTTCATCCATTTGCCTGCAAATGCCATAATTTTATCATTCTTTATGGCTGAGTAATATTCCATTGTATATATTCTTGATAATCACCATTCTAATTCAGGTGAGATGGAATCTTAGGGTAGTTTTGATTTGCATTTCTCTTATTACTAAAGATGTTGAACATTTTTTTTTCTTTATTTTTTTTTTATTTTATTTTATTGTAAACAAACGGGATACATGTTGTCTCTCTCTTTGTACATGGCGCAAAGGCATACCATTTGTGTAATCATAAATCCACATACAATAATGTTGTTTGATTCATTCTGTTATTTTTCCCCTTCCCCCCACCCCTCCCATCCCTCTTTACCCTCTATACAGTACTTTCTTCCTCCATACTTGCCCCCCTCCCTAACCCTAACTCTAACCCTAACACTAACCCTTCCCTCCCCCCCATTATGTGTCATCCACCACTTATTAGTGATATCATTCGTCCCTTGTCTTTTTGAGATTGGCTTATCTCACTTAGCATGATATTCTCCAATTTCATCCATTTGCCTGCAAATGCCATAATTTTGTCATTCTTTATGGCTGAGTAATATTCCATTGTGTATATATACCACAGTTTCTTTATCCACTCGTCAATTGAAGGGCATCTAGGTTGGTTCCATAGTCTGGCTATTGTGAATTGAGCAGCTATGAACATTGATGTGGCTGTATCTCTGTAGTATGCTGATTTTAGATCCTTTGGGTATAGGCCAAGGAGTGGGATAGCTGGGTCAAATGGAGGGTCCATTCCAAGTTTTCTAAGGAATCTCCACACTGCTTTCCAGAGTGGCTGCACTAATTTGCAGCCCCACCAGCAATGTATGAGTGTACCTTTCTCCCCACATCCTCGCCAACACCTGTTGCTTGTATTTTTGATAATCGCCATTCTAATTGGGGTGAGATGGAATCTTAGGGTGGTTTTGATTTGCATTTCTCTTATTACTAGAGATGTTGAACATTTTTTCATATGTTTATTGATTGCTTGTACATCTTCTTCTGTGAAGTGTCTGTTCATTTCCTTAGCCCATTTGTCGATTGGATTATTTGTATTCTTGATGTAGAGTTTTTTGAGTTCTTTATAGATTCTGGAGATTAGTGCTCTATCTGAAGTATGATTGGCAAAGATATTCTCCCACTCTGTAGGCTCTTTCTTCACATTACTGATAGTTTCCTTTGCTGAGAGAAAGCTTTTTAGTTTGAATCTATCCCAGTTATTGATTCTTGCTTTTATTTCTTGTGCTATGGGAGTCCTATTGAGGAAGTCTGGTCCTAGCCCGACATGTTGAAGATCGGGACCTACTTTTTCTTCTATAATCTGCAGAGTCTCTGGTCTGATTCCAAGGTCCTTAATCCATTTTGAGTTGAGTTTTGTGCAGGGTGAGAGATATGGGTTTAGTTTCATTCTGTTGCATATGGATTTCCAATTCTCCCAGCACCATTTGTTGAAGAGGCTATCTTTTCTCCATTGCATATTTTTGGCACCTTTGTCTAGTATTAGAAAGTTGTATTTATTTGGGTTTGTGTCCGTGTCCTCTATTCTGTACCATTGATCTACCTGTCTATTTTGGTACCAGTACCATGCCGTCTTTGTTACTATTGCTTTGTAATAAAGTTGAAGTTCGGGTATTGCGATACCCCCTGCTTCATTTTTCCTGCGAAGGATTGCTTTAGCTATTCTGGGTTTCTTATTCTTCCAGATGAATTTCATGATTGCTTGCTCTATTTCTGTAAGGTACGTCATTGGAATTTTAATTGGGATTGCATTGAATCTGTATAGCACTTTTGGAAGTATGGCCATTTTGCAAATATTAATTCGGCCTATCCAAGAACATGGGAGATCTTTCCATCTTCTAAGGTTTTCTTCGATTTCTTTCTTCAGTGTTCTGTAGTTCTCATTGTAGAGGTCTTTTACTTCTTTTGTGAGATTGATTCCCAAGTATTTTATTTTTTTCGATGCTATGGTGAATGGGGTGGTTTTCATAATTTCTCTTTCTGAGGATTCCTCACTTATGTATAAAAATGCATTGGATTTATGAGCATTGATCTTGTAACCTGCCACTTTACTGAATTCACTTATGAGTTCTAACAGTTTTCTGGTGGAATTTCCTGGTTCCTCTAAGTATATAATCATATCATCCGCAAATAGGGATAGTTTGAGTTCTTCTTTTCCTATTCGTATTCCTTTAATTTCCTTGGTCTGTCTAATTGCTCTGGCTAGAGTCTCAAGAACGATATTGAATAGGAGTGGTGAAAGAGGGCATCCCTGTCTTGTTCTAGTTTTTAGGGGGAATGCTTTCAGTTTTTCACCGTTTAGAATGATATTAGCCATGGGCTAAGCATAGATGGCCTTTACAATGTTAAGGAATGTTCCCACTATCCCTATTTTTTCTAGTGTTTTGAGCATGAAGGGGTGTTGTATTTTATCAAATGCTTTTTCTGCATCTATTGAAATAATCATGTGGTTCTTGACTTTAAGTCTATTGATATGGTGAATGACATTTATTGATTTCCGGATGTTGAACCAACCTTGCATCCCTGGGATAAAACCCACTTGATCGTGGTGCACTATCTTTTTAATATATTTTTGTATGCGATTTGCTAAAATTTTATTGAGAATTTTTGCGTCAATGTTCATTAATGATATTGGTCTGAAATTTTCTTTCCTCGATTTATCTCTGTCTGGCTTGGGTATCAAGGTAATATTGGTTTCATAGAATGAGTTTGGGAGGGTTCCCTCCTCTTCTATTTCATGGAATACTTTGAGAAGTATTGGAATGAGCTCTTCTTTAAAGATTTTGTAGAACTCAGCTGAGAACCCGTCTGGTCCTGGACTTTTCTTTGTTGGTAGGCTTTTGATGACCTCTTCTACTTCATTACTTGAAATTGATCTATTTAAATTTTGTATGTCCTCCTCGCTCAATTTAGGCAATTCATATGTCTCTAGAAACCTGTTGATGTCTTCGAAATTTTCTATTTGGTTAGAATATAGATTTTCAAAATAGCTTCTAATTATGTTTTGTATTTCAATCGTGTCTGTTGTGATATTTCCTTGTTCATTCCGAATTTTGGTGATTTGGGTTTTCTCTCGTCTTCTCTTTGTTAGAGTGGCAAAGGGTTTATCAATTTTGTTTATTTTTTCAAAGAACCAACTATTTATTTTGTCAATTTTTTGTATAGTTTCTTTTGTTTCAATTTCGTTGATTTCAGCTCTGAGTTTAACTATTTCCTGTCTTCTACTACTTTTGGTGTTGGTCTGTTCTTCTTTTTCTAGGGCTTTGAGCTGAAGTGTTAGGTTGTTTATTTGTTGATTTTTACTTCTTTTATTGAATGCGCTCCATGAAATAAATTTTCCTCTAAGTACTGCTTTCATAGTGTCCCAAAGATTTTGATATGATGTTTCTTTGTTCTCATTTACCTCTAAGAATTTTTTAATTTCCTTCCTAATATCTTCTGTTATCCATTCATCATGTAATAGCATATTGTTTAATCTCCAGGTGTTGGAGTAGCTTCTGTTTTTTACTCTTTCATTTATTTCTAACTTCAAACCATTATGATCTGATAGAATACAAGGTAGTGTCTCTATCTTCTTGTATTTGCTTACATTAGCTTTGTGGCATAATATATGGTCTATTTTAGAGAAGGATCCATGTGCTGCTGAGAAGAAAGTGTATTCGCTCTTGGTTGGATGGTATATTCTATAAATGTCTGTTAAGTCTAAATTATTGATTGTGTTATTGAGATCTATGGTTTCTTTGTTCAATTTTTGTTTGGAAGATCTGTCCAGTGGTGAGAGAGGCGTGTTAAAATCACCTAGTATTATTGTGTTATGGTCTATTTGGTTTCTGAAATTGAGAAGGATTTGTTTGACATACATGGATGAGCCACTGTTTGGGGCATAGATGTTTATGATTGTTATGTCTTGCTGATTTATGGTTCCCTTAAGCAGTATGTAATGTCCTTCTTTATCCCTTCTAACTAGTTTTGACTTGAAGTCCACATTATCTGAAATGAGGATGGATACCCCAGCTTTTTTGCTGAGTCCATGTGCATGATATGTTTTCCCCCATCCTTTCACCTTTAGTCTATGTGTATCTCTTTCTACGAGGTGAGTCTCTTGCAGGCAACATATTGTTGGATCTTTCTTTTTGATCCAATCTGCCAGTCTATGTCTTTTGATTGATGAGTTCAGGCCATTAATATTCAGGGTTATTATTGAGATATGATTAGTATTCCCGGTCATTTGGTTCATTTTATTTATTTATTTATTTATTTATTTATTTATTTTGAGACGACTTGGTTCTTCCTTTATTTGACAATTCCTTTAGGATGGTTCCTCCCATTGCTGATTTGTTTCTTTGTTTTTCATCTCTTCCTCATGGAATATTTTGCTGAGAATGTTCTGTAATGCTGGCTTTCTTTTTGTAAATTCTTTTTTTTTTTTTTTTTTATTTATTTTTTTTTTATTTTTTTTTTTTATTGTAAACAAATGGGATACATGTTGTTTCTCTGTTTGTACATGGCGTAAAGGCATACCATTTGTGTAATCATAAATTTACATAGAGCAATGTTGTTTGATTCATTCTGTTATTTTTTTCCCTTCCCCCCACCCCTCCCACCCCTCTTTACCCTCTATACAGTAGTTCCTTCCTCTATACTTGCCCCCCTCCCTAACCGTAACTCTAACCCTTCCCTCCCCCCCATTATGTGTCAACCTCCACTTATTAGCGATATCATTCGTCCGTTGGCTTTTTGAGATTGGCTTATCTCACTTAGCATGATATTCTCCAATTTCATCCATTTGCCTGCAAATGTCATAATTTTATCATTCTTTATGGCTGAGTAATATTCCATAGTATATATATACCACAGTTTCTTTATCCACTCATCAATTGAAGGGCATCTAGGTTGGTTCCACAGTCTGGCTATTGTGAATTGAGCAGCTATGAACATTGATGTGGCTGTATTTCTGTAGTATGCAGATTTTAAGTCCTTTGGGTATAGGCCAAGGAGTGGGATAGCTGGGTCAAATGGTGGTTCCATTCCAAGTTTTCTAAGGAATCTCCACACTGCTTTCCATAGCGGCTGCACTAATTTGCAGCCCCACCAGCAGTGTATGAGTGTACCTTTCTCCCCACATCCTCGCCAACACCTGTTGTTGCTCGTATTCTTGATAATCGCCATTCTAATTGGGGTGAGATGGAACCTTAGGGTGGTTTTGATTTGCATTTCTCTTATTACTAGAGATGTTGAACATTTTTCCATATGTTTGTTGATTGCTTGTAGATCTTCTTCTGTGAAGTGTCTATTCATTTCCTTAGCCCATTTGTTGACTGGACTGTTTGAATTCTTGGAGTAGAGTTTTTTGAGTTCTTTATAGATTCTGGAGATTAGTGCTCTATCTGAAGTATGATTGGCAAAGATATTCTCCCACTCTGTAGGCTCTTTCTTCGCATTGCTGATAGTTTCCTTTGCTGAGAGAAAGCTTTTTAGTTTGAATCTATCCCAGTGGTTGATTCTAGCTTTTATTTCTTGTGCTATGGGAGTCCTGTTAAGGAAGTCTGGTCCTAGACCAACAAGATGAAGATTTGGACCTACTTTTTCTTCTATAATCTGCAGGGTCTCTGGTCTGATTCCGAGGTCCTTAATCCATTTTGAGTTTAGTTTCGTGCATGGTGAGAGATAGGGGTTTAGTTTCATTCTGTTGCATATGGATTTCCAATTCTCCCAGCACCATTTGTTGAAGAGGCTATCTTTTCTCCATTGCATATTTTTGGCCCCTTTGTCTAGTATGAGAAAATTGTATTTATTTGGGTTTGTGTCCGTGTCCTCTATTCTGTACCATTGATCTACCTTTCTATTTTGGTACCAATACCATGCCGTTTTTGTTACTATTGCTTTGTAGTAGAGTTGAAGATCTGGTATTGCAATACCCCCTGTTTCACTCTTCCTGCTAAGGATTGCTTTAGCTATTCTGGGTTTCTTATTCTTCCAGATGAATTTCATAATTGCCTGCTCTATTTCTGTAAGGTACGTCATTGGGATTTTAATTGGAATTGCATTGAATTTGTATAGCACTTTAGGTAGTATGGCCATTTTGACAATATTAATTCTTCCTATCCAAGAACATGGAAGATCTTTCCATCTTCTAAGGTGTTCTTTAATTTCTTTCTTTAGTGTTGTATAGTTCTCATTGTAGAGGTCTTTCACCTCTTTTGTGAGATTGATTCCCAAGTATTTTATTTTTTTCGAGGCTATTGTGAATGGGGTAGTTTTCCTAATTTCTCTTTCTGAAGATTCATCACTTATGTATAAAAATGCGTTGGATTTATGGGCATTGATCTTGTAACCTGCTACTTTACTGAAATCACTTATGAGTTCTAAGAGTTTTCTGGTGGAATTTCCAGGTTCCTCTAAATATATAATCATGTCATCAGCAAACAGGGATAGTTTGAGTTCTTCTTTCCCAATTCGTATCCCTTTAATTTCTTTGGTTTGTCTAATTGCTCTGGCCAGAGTCTCAAGAACGATGTTGAATAGAAGTGGTGAAAGAGGGCATCCCTGCCTTGTTCCAGTTTTTAGGGGGAATGCTTTCAGCTTTTCACCATTTAGAATGATATTAGCCATGGGCTTAGCATAAATGGCCTTTACAATATTAAGGAATGTTCCCACTATCCCTATTTTTTCTAGTGTTTTGAGCATGAAGGGGTGCTGTATTTTATCAAATGCTTTTTCTGCGTCTATTGAAATAATCATGTGATTCTTGACTTTAAGTCTATTAATATGGTGAATTACGTTTATTGATTTCCTGATGTTGAACCAACCTTGCATCCCTGGGATGAAACCCACTTGATCATGGTGCACTATCTTTTTAATATGTTTTTGTATGCGATTTGCTAAAATTTTGTTGAGAATTTTTGCGTCAATGTTCATTAAGGATATTGGTCTGAAATTTTCTTTCCTTGATGAGTCTCTGTCTGGTTTAGGTATCAGTGTGATATTGGCTTCATAGAATGAGTTTGGGAGGGTTCCCTCCTCTTCTATTTTATGGAATACTTTGAGAAGTATTGGAATGAGCTCTTCCTTAAAGGTTTTGTAGAACTCGGCTGAGAACCCATCTGGTCCCGGACTTTTCTTTGTTGGTAGGCTTTTGATGACTTCTTCTATTTCAGTACTTGAAATTGGTCTATTTAAATTGTTTATGTCCTCCTCATTCAGTTTAGGCAATTCATATGTCTCTAGAAACCTGTTGATGTCTTCGATATTTTCTATTTTGTTGGAGTATAGATTTTCAAAATAGCTTCTAATTATGTTTTGTATTTCCATCCTGTCTGTAGTGATATTTCCTTGTTCATTCCGAATTTTAGTGATTTGGGTTTTCTCTCGTCTTCTCTTTGTTAGTGTGGCTAAAGGTTTATCAATTTTGTTTATTTTTTCGAAGAACCAACTATTTATTTTGTCAATTTTTTGTATTGTTTCTTTTGTTTCAATTTCATTGATTTCAGCTCTGAGTTTAACAATTTCCTGTCTTCTACTACTTTTGGTGCTGTTCTGTTCTTCTTTTTCTAAGGCTTTGAGCTGTAGTGTTAGGTTGTTTATTTGTTGAGTTTTACTTCTTTTATTAAATGCGCTCCATGAAATAAATTTCCCTCTAAGTACTGCTTTCATAGTGTCCCAGAGGTTTTGATATGATGTTTCTTTGTTCTCATTTACCTCTAAGAATTTTTTAATTTCCTTCCTAATATCTTCTGTTATCCATTCATCATATAATAGCATATTGTTTAATCTCCAGATGTTGGAATAGTTTCTGTGTTTTACTCTTTCATTTATTTCTAACTTCAATCCATTATGATCTGATAGAATACATGCTAGTGTCTCTATCTTCTTGTATTTGCTAACATTAGCTTTGTGGCATAATATATGGTCTATTTTAGAGAAGGATCCATGTGCTGCTGAGAAGAAAGTGTATTCACTCTTGGTTGGATGGAATATTCTATAAATGTCCGTTAAGTCTAAATTATTGATTGTGTTGTTGAGATCTATGGTTTCTTTGCTCAATTTTTGTCTGGAAGATCTGTCCAGTGGTGAGAGCGGCGTGTTAAAATCACCTAGTATTATTGTGTTGTGGTCTATTTGGTTTCTGAAATTGAGAAGGATTTGTTTGACATAGATAGATGAGCCACTGTTTGGGGCATAGATGTTTATGATTGTTATATCTTGCTGATTTATGCTTCCCTTAAGCAGTATGAAATGACCTTCTTTATCCCTTCTGACTAACTTTGGCTTGAAGTCCACATTATCTGAAATGAGGATGGATACTCCAGCTTTTTTGCTGAGTCCATGTGCATGGTATGTTTTTCCCCATCCTTTCACCTTTAATCTATGGGTATCTTTTTCTATGAGGTGAGTCTCTTGCAGGCAACATATTGTTGGATCTTTCTTTTTAATCCAGTCTGCCAGTCTATGTCTTTTGATTGATGAATTCAGGCCATTAACGTTCAGGGTTATTATAGAGAAATGATTTGGTTTCCCGGTCATTTGGTTCATTTTTAAAATTTTGTTTATTTATTTGTTTGACACAACTTGTTTCCTCCTTTATTTGACAATTCCTTTAGGATAATTCCTCCCTTTGCTGATTTGCTTCTTTGTTTTTCATCTCTTCCTCATGGAATATTTTGTTGAGAATGTTCTGTAATGCTGGCTTTCTTTTTGTAAATTCTTTTAGCTTTTGTTTATCATGGAAGGATTTTATTTCATCGTCAAATCTGAAGGTAAGTTTTGCTGGGTATAAGATTCTTGGTTGGCATCCATTTTCTTTCAGGGCTTGAAAAATGTTGTTCCAGGACCTTCTAGCTTTTAGGGTCTGGATTGAAAAATCTGCTGATATCCGTATTGGTTTCCCCCTGAATGTAATTTGATTCCTCTCTCTTGCGGCCTTTAAAATTCTGTCTTTATTTTGTATGTTGGGCATTTTCATTATAATGTGCCTTGGTGTGGGTCTGTTGTAATTTTGTATATTTGGAGTCCTATAAGCCTCTTGTACTTGATCTTCCATTTCATTCTTCAGATTTGGGAAATTTTCTGATAGTATTTCATTGAATAGATTGTTCATTCCTTTGGTCTGTTTCTCTAAGCCTTCCTCAATTCCAATAATTCTCAAATTTGGTCTCTTCATGATATCCCATAGTTCTTGGAGATTCTGTTCATGATTTCTTACCATCTTCTCTGTTTGTTCAACTTTGTTTTCAAGGTTAAATATTTTATCTTCAATGTCTGATGTTCTGTCTTCCAGGTGTTCTATTCTATTGGTTATGCTTTCTATGGAGTTCTTAATTTGGTTTATTGTTTCCTTCATTTCAAGGATTTCTGTTTGGTTTTTTTTCAATATCTCTAACTCTTTATTGAAGTGATCTTTTGCTTCCTGTATTTGCTCTTTTAACTGTCGATTGGTGCGATCATTCAGTGCCTGCATTTGCTCTTGCATCTCGTCATTTGCTTCCCTGAGCATTTTAATTATGTACATTCTGAACTCCCTTTCTGTCATTTCTTCTGCCATGCTGTCGTTGGGTTTCATTGATGTAACATCTAGATTTGTTTGCAGCATTTTCTTTCCTTGTTTTCTCATATTGTTCAGGTATCAGTTGACCGCTGTGATATTGCAGATTTCCTCTATTGTCTTATAATATCCCTGAAGATTTCTATTATATCCCCTCTTAGTCTTCAGTAGCCTGAAATCTTGGAGGAAGTTGATAATGCAGTGCTCCACAAGGGAGCTGACTCCCTAGGGGTGGTGGCCTTCTGGTGGGGTATATTCCCTGCTAGTGGGCAGAGGTACCTTCACTTGCTGATGAATGGTCATCCAGAAGGGAAGTAGGTTGTGGGCTGATGCAAGACCAGTTTGGGCCTGTGTCTCTGATTTTACGGTCCTTTTGGGAGAACCTCACCCAACAGGGAGGAGTCACCTGGTGGGGAGGTCTCGCTGGTCGGTTTTCCTCCCAGAGGTTCCGTTCAATTCACAACTACCGCCTGGGCTGGGCAGCCTTCTTCTGCAATGATCCCAGGGACCCGGACCTACCTCCTGGGCCTGGAAGCCTCACCCTTCACAAACGAATCTCCTTCGGCTGCCTCTCCTCAGAGAAGCTGCCTGCAGTCCTGGAGCCTTCGCTCCGCCCCTCAGTTTGTCTGTGGGGCCCTTCCACCAAGAAGCCATCTAGGACCCTGCTCTGCACTTTTCACCTGGCTATGCGGCCCCTCCTCTGAGCAGCCACCTGGAGCCCCTTACAATCGCTCCGAGTCCCAGTGACCCGCCACACGCCTTTTCCTCCGGCAGCCACCTGTTGTTCCGTGCCGTCGCTCTAAGACCAAGTGACCCACCACGCACCACTTTCTCCACCAGGCAGTTACCCAGAGATCTGGTGCGTCACGAGTCCCAAGAACTCACTGTGCACCTTCTTGTCCCGACTGCCTCCCGTAGCCCTGGTGCAGTCACTTCGAGCCCAAGTACCCCGCCGCGCTCCTCCTCCTTCTCCAGACAACCCCCCTGTGTTCAGGAGCGGATGCTCTGGGACCAAACCACTCACCACGCTGTTCCACCGGATAGCCGCCCAGAGCCCTGGCGCAGCTGTTCCAATTCCAAGCGACGTGCCGAGCCCGTATTTCTCCTTCTCCTCTGGGCAGCCCCCTGTGTTCAGGGGTGGTCACGTTCAGTCCAAACAGCTCACCAAGCACCTTCTCCTTTGGGCAGCCTCCCAGAGCGTGGGTGGGTTGCGCCGAGTCCAAGCGCTGTGGTGAACAGCCACCTCTTCAATGCTCTCAGCTGTCTGCGGTCACTGCTCCGGCGGGGGGAGGGGCGCCTCGCCGGCAGTTCTACTTTGCAACGATCCCTGCTTTCGGGGTTACCGCCCTGTCCGGGGGCTACCGCCCCGTCCGCCTGCCCAGTGGGAAACACTCACCCGGCTTCTTTGAGTTGGTCCCAAGTCTCTCAATATCTCCTTTTCTTGAGTCCTGAACCCACGCTGCTCCTCCGGATAGCCGCCCGGAGCCCTGGCGCAGCTGATCCAATTCCAAGCGACGTGCCGAGCCCGTATTTCTCCTTCTCCTCTGGGCAGCCCCCTCTTCAATGCTCCCAGCTGTCTGTGATCACTGCTCCGGCAGGGGGAGGGGCGCCTCGCGGCCGTTCTACTTTGCAAAGATCCCTGCTTTTGGGGCTACCGCCCCGTCCAGGGCTCCTGCCCCGTCCGGGACGTCTGCTCAGTGGGAGATTCTCGCCCGGCTGGTTTGAGTTGGTCCCAAGGCTCTCTATATCTCCTCTTCTTGAGTCCTGAGTCCTGGAGCAACACGAAACGCAGCCACCCTCTAGTCCGCCATCTTGAATCCCCGAACATTTTTTCATGTATCTGTTGATTGCTTGTACATCTTCTTCTGTGAAGTGTCTGTTCATATCCTTAGCCCATTTGTTGATTGGGTTATTTGTATTCTTGGTGTAGAGTTTTTTGAGTTCCTTATAGATTCTGGAAATTAGTGCTCTATCTGAAGTATGAGTGGTAAAGATTTTCTCCCACTCTGTAGGCTCTCTCGTTGCATTGCTGATAGTTTCGTTTGCTGAGAGAAAGCTATTCAGTTTGAATCTATCCCAGTTATTGATTCTTGCTTTTATTTCTTGTGCTATGGGAGTCCTGTTAAGGGAGTCTGATCCTTAGCCAACATGTTGAAGATTTGGACCTACTTTTTCTTCTATAAGATGCAGGGTCTTTGGTCTGATTCCAAGGTCCTTGATCCATTTTGAGTTGAGTTTTGTGCAGGGTGAGAGATAGGAGTTTAGTATCATTCTGCTGCATATGGATTTCCAGTTTTCCCAGCACCATTTGTTGAAGAGGCTATCTTTTCTCCATTGCATATTTTTGGCACCTTTGTCTAGGATGAGAAAATTTATTTGGGTTTGTGTCTGTGTCCTCTATTCTGTACCATTGATCTACCTGCCTATTTTGGTGCCAATACCATGCCGTTTTTGTTACTATTGCTTTGTATAGTGAAGGTCTGGAATTGCAATACCCCCTGCTTCACTCTTCCTGCTAAGGATTGCTTTAGATATTCTGGGTTGCTTACTCTTCCAGATGCATTTCACGATTGCTTGCTCTATTTCTGTAAGGTACATCATTGGGATTTTATTTGGAATTGCGTTGAATCTGTATAGCACTTTTGTTAGTATGGTCATTTTGACAATATTAACTCTTCCTATCCAAGAACATGGGAGATCGTTCCATCTTCTAAGGTTTTCTTTAATTTCTTTCTTCAGTGTTCTGTAGTTCTCATTGTAGAGGTCTTTCACCTCTTTTGTGAGATTGATTCCCAAGTATTTTATTTTTTTCGAGGCTATTGTGAATGGGGTAGTTTTCCTAAAATTCTCTTTCTGAAGACTCATCACTTATGTATAAAAGTGCATTGGATTTATGATCATTGATCTTATATCCTGCTACTTTACTGAATTCACTTATGAGTTCTAAAAGATTTCTGGTGGAATTTTCTGGTTCCTCTAAATATATAATCATTTCATCAGCAAATAGGGATAGTTTGATTTCTTCTTTTCCTATTCCTATCCCTTTAATTTCCTTGGTCTGTCTAATTACTCTGGCTAGAGTTTCGAGGACAATGTTGAATAGAAGTGGTGAAAGAGGGCATCCCTGCCTTGTTCCAGTTTTTAGTGGGAATGCTTTAAGTTTTTCACCAGTTAGAATGATATTGGCCATGGGCTTAGCATAGATGGCCTTTACAATGTTAAGGAATGTTCCCACTATCCCTATTTTTTCCAGTGTTTTGAGCATGAAGGGATGCTGTATTTTGTCAAATGCATTTTCTGCATCTATTGAAATAATCATGTGATTTTTGACTTTAAGTCTGTTGATATGGTGAATTACATTTATTAATTTCCTGATGGTGAACCAACCTTGTATCCCTGGGATAAAACCCACTTGATCGTGGTGCACTATCTTTTTAATATATTTTTGTATGTGATTTGCTAAGATTTAGTTGAGAATTTTTGCATCAATGTTTATTAAGGATATTGGTCTGAAATTTTCTTTCCTTGATGTGTCTCTGTCTGGTTTAGGTATCACTGTGATATTGGCTTCATAGAATGAATTTGGGAGGGTTCCCTCCTCTTCTATCTCATGGAATACTTTGAGAAGTATTGGAATGAGCTCTTCTTTAAAGGTTTTGTAGAACTCGGCTGAGAACCCATCTGGTCCTGGACTTTTCTTTGTTGGTAGGCTTTTGATGACTTCTTCTATTTCATTACTTGAAATTGATTTGTCCAAATTGTGTATGTCCTCCTGGTTCCATTTAGGTAATTCATATGTCTCTAGAAACCTGTTGATGGCTTCGAGATTTTCTGTTTTTTTTGGAGCATAGATTTTCAAAATAGCTTCTAATTATGTTTTTTATTTCAATCTTGTCTGTTGTGATACTTCCTTGTTCATTCCGAATTTTAGTAATTTGGGTTTTCTCTCTCCTTCTCTTTTTTAGTGTGGCTAAGGGTTTATCAATTTTGTTTATTTTTTTCAAAGAACCAACAATTTATTTTGTCAATTTTTTCTATTGTTTCTTTTGTTTCAATTTCCTTGATATCAGCTCTGAGTTTAACTATTTTCTGTCTTCTACTACTTTTGGTGTTGCTCTGTTCTTGTTTTTCTAGGGCTTTGAGCTGTAGTGTTAGGTCATTTATTTGTTGAAGTTTACTTCTTTTATTGAATGCACTCTATGAAATAAATTTTCGTCTAAGAACTACCTTCATAGTGTCCCAGAGATTTTGTTATGATGTTTCTTCCTTCTCATTTACCTCTAAGAATTTTTTAATTTCCTTCCTGATGTCTTCTGTTATCCATTCATCATACAATAGCATATTATTTAATCTCCCGGTGTTGAAGTAGTTTCTGTTTTTTACTCTGTCATTTCTAATTTAAATCCATTATGATCTGATAGAATACAAGGTGTTACCTCTATCTTCTTGTATTTGCTAACATTAGCTTTGTGTCATTATATATGGTCTATTTTAGAGAAGGATCCATGTGCTGCTGAGAAGAAAGTGTATTCACTCTTGGTTGGATGGTATATTCTATAAATGTCCGTTAAGTCTAAATTATTGATTGTGTTATTGAGATCTATGGTTTCTTTGTTCAATTTTTGTTTGGAGGATCTTTCCAGTGGTGAGAAAGGTGTGTTAAAATCACCTAGTGTTATTGTGTTGTGGTCTATTTGATTTCTGGCATTGAGAAGGATTTGTTTGACATACATTGGTGAGCCACTGTTTGGGGCATAGATATTTATGATTATTATGTCTTGCTCATTTCTGCTTCCTTTAAGCAGTATGCAATGTCCTTCTTTATTCCTTCTGACTAGTTTTGGCTTGAGGTCCACATTATCTGAAATGAGGATGGATACCCCAGCTTTTTTGCTGAGTCCATGTGCATGGTATGTTTTTCCCCATCCTTTCATCTTTAGCCTGTGGGAATCTCTTTCTATGAGATGAGTCTCTTGAAGGCAACATATTGTTGGATCTTTCTTTTTAATCTAATCTGCCAGTCTGTGTCTTTTGATAGATGAGTTCAGGCCATTAACATTCAGGGTTATTAGTGAGATGTGATTTGTATTCAGTCATTTTTTTTTTTGACATGACTTGATTTCTCCTTTATTTGGTTGTTCCTTTAGGGTAGTCCCTCCCTTTGCTAATTTACATCATTGTTTTTCATCTCTTCTTCATGGAATATTTTGCAGAGAATGTTCTGTAATGCCGGCTTTCTTTTTGTAAATTCTTTTAGCTTTTGTTTATCATGAAAGGATTTTATATCATCGTCAAATCTGAAGGTAAGTTTTGCTGGGTATAAGATTCTTGGTTGGCATCTGTTTTCTTGCAGGGCTTGAAAAATATTGTTCCAGGCCCTTCTAGCTTTTAGGGTCTGGATTGAAAAATCTGCTGATATCTGTATTGGTTTCCCCCTGAATGTAATTTGATTCTTTTCTCTCACAGCCTTTAAAATTCTGTCTTTATCTTGTATGTTAGGTATTTTCATTATAATGTGCCTTGGTTTGGGTCTGTTGTAATTTTGTGTATTTGGAGTCCTATAAGCCTCTTGTACCTGCTTTTGCATTTCATTCTTCAGATTTGGGAAATTTTCTGATATTATTTCATGGAATAGATTGTTCTTTCCTTTGGTTTGTTTCTCTAAGCCTTCCCCAATCCCAATAATTCTTAAATTTGGCCTTTTCATGATATCCCATAGTTCTTGTAGATTCTGTTCATGATTTCTTACTGTCTTTTCTGTTTGGTTAACTTTGTTTTCAAGATTAAATATTTTGTCTTCAATATCTGGGGTTCTGTCTTCTAGGTGTTCTATCCTATTGCTTATGCTTTCTAAGGAGTTTTTAATTTGGTTTATTGTTTCCTTCGTTTCAAGGATTTCTGTTTGATTTTTTTCAATATCTCTAACTCTTTATTGAAATGATCTTTTGCTTCCTGTATTTGCTCTTTTAACTGTCGATTGGTGCGATCATTCATTGCCTGCATTTGCCCTTTCATCTCCTCCTTCAATGCCTGCATTTGCTCTTTTATCTCATCGTTTGCTTCCCTCATCATTTTAAATATGTACATTCTGAACTCCCTTTCTGACACATCTTCTGCCATGCTGTCATTGGATTTTATGGTTATACTGTTTAGGTTTTTTTGGGGACATTTTTTCCCCTTGTTTTCTCATATTGTTCAGGTATCTACCCCTCTAGTAGTGAAATTCTGGGATATTGCAGATTTCCTCTATTGACTAATATTGTCTCTGTGAATTTCCAATAACTCACCTCTTAGCCTTCAGTAGCCTGAAGTCTTGGAGGAAATTGATAATATGGTGCTCTACTAGGAAGCTGGCCTTCTAGGGGTGGTGGCCCTCAGGTGGGATATATTTCCTGGTGGCTCTGAGTTGGTCCCAAATCTCCCAATGCCTCCTCTTCTTGGCTCCTGGGTCTTGTCACAGGTCCTCTAGCCTCCTGTAGATGTCTCAGGAAGGGAGTTGCCCTTCCAATGATGATGGCCATGCTCTCAGGAGTAATTCAAAATGTCTGCACCAGCCTATAAAGAAGCCTCTGTCTAGCTCTGTGATGGTGACAAACCTCAGCGTGGTGGTCAGGTGGGATTGTTCAGTAATAACGTCTGTCCTTGGCCTGGTGGCTGGGCAGTATAGCTGTCCACCACCTACCTCCACGACGTAGGCAGCCTGACTCACCTGCCAGCTCGCTCTGTGACTGCTGAACAATATACTTTTGAATGATGAATGCATCATTTAAGAAAGCAGGGAGGACAACCTGGTCCAACCAAAGTACAGCATTAGTTGAATAATTCCCTGAGACAGAACTGTGGGGTTCACAGGAAACTGATAGAGGGTGGAATTGGACTCTGTCCCTGAAGCTATGGTCAAATGGACCATAGCTGATGTAAACAGAACAGGATATTACTGTTTACACAAAATTATGATGTTTATTCACCAGTGATTTAATTTAACCTATTATATGCACTGTGGAAGAAATAAAACTAGTGAAAAAATAACATTATTAAGAAACATCAGTTTTAATAAAGAAATCAGGAAGAAAATTTTATAATTCTCAGTATTAAATCAAAATGAATATACAATTTACCAGCATCTGAGGGATACAGTGAAGGCTGTTCAAAGAGGGAAGAGTACCTACATTTAAAAACACCTCAAATGAATAATTCAATGATGCATTGCAACGTCTTAGAAATACAAGAAGAAACCAATACCAATACTAATAGAATGAAATAAATAAAAAAGGTCAGAGCTAAAATTATATGAAATAAAAACTAAAGAACAATATAAAGAATTAATGCAATGAAAAGTTGGTTCTTTGATAAACAAGATTGATAAACCCTTTGCTAAGCCAACCAAAAGAAAGATTAGACCCAAATTAATAAAATTAGAGACAAAATTGGAAATTATTACAATGGATAAACTAAAAATCTAGGAAGATTATGAATTATTTTGAAGACTTATATCCCCATAAATGAAAAATCTAGAGGAAATTGATAAATTTTTAGGCACACAAGTCCTGCCAAAACATATCCAAGAGGATATAGAAAACCTGGTCAAATAACAAGCTATGATATTGAAGCAATACTATAAGCCTCCCAAGACCAATAACAAAGAGATTCACAGCTAATTCTACTGTATCTTTAAAAAAACTAATGCCATTACTCCTCAAATTATTCCATGAAATATAAAAGAAGGGATTATTTCCAAATTCATTATAGTAAGTCAGTACCATCCCAATACCAAAACCAGTAAGGATATTTCATGGAATGAAAAACTAAAGATCAATATCCCTGATGAACACAGATGCAAAAATCTTTAATAAAATATTAGCAAATAAAATTAAACAGCACATTGAAAGGATCACACAACATGATTAAGTTGGTATCATTTCAGGGATGCAAAGATGTTTCAACATACACAAATCAATAAAGGTAATATGCCACATAAATATAACCAAGGACAAATATCACATGATCACCTCAAACCATGGAGAAAAAGCCTTTGAATTTGACACACTTTCATAGACATAACCCTGAAGAAACTATGGATAGAAGTAATTTACCTCAACATCATAAAGGCTATATATGACAAACCCAAGGCCAACATCATAACAAATGGGAAAAAGTGAAGGCATTTTCTATAAAGTAAGGCATAACACAAGGATGTCCACCCCCACTACTGATTTTAGTTATACAGGAATAAAAACCAAGAAATGGGATAGCCAAGCCATATAGTGGTTCCATGCCTAGTCTTTTGAGGACACTATACTGCTTTACTAAGTGGTTGTACTAATTTTCAGTCCACATCAAAGTTTATAGTAGTGTAATTTACAATAGCCAATCTATGGAACCACTCCAGGTGCCGCTCAACAGACAAATGGATAAACAGAATGTGGTACATATACACAATGGAGTTTTACACAATTATAAAGAAGAATGAAATTATGGCATTTGCTAGTGAATGGAAAGGGAAAACATTGTGCTAAATGAAATAAGGTAGACTCAGAAAGTAAAAAATGAAGTGTTTTCTCTCATTTGCAGAATCTAGAGTGAAATAAGGAAAAACCCAGGAGAGGATCCCCTGAAAATTGAACAGAGATCAGTAGAGATGGGGAAGGAGATTGAAGGGGAGGGTGGAGGGATGAGAAAATGAAGGAACTGTGGAATGAAGTTGATCAAATCATGCTATATAAATATATGAATATACCACAAGAAATTTCACTTTTATGTAGATCTATAAGGCACCATTTAAAAAGCCAATAAATAAATAGAAGGAAGATCAGTAGAATAGAGAAAGGGGAACAGAGGAGAGAAGAGAGGAGGGAAAGTATAATTACCGGGGATTGAAATGGAGAAAATTATATTTCATGCATATATGAGCATGTCAAAATGAACTCCCCTACTATGTACCACTATAATGGAGTATTAAAACATTTAAAAAGAATATAGATAACATTAAGTGCTGGTGAAGATATAGGAAAAAGTTACTTTTATACATTGTTGTTGTGAATGTAAATTTTTACAGCCACTACGAAAATCATTGAGGAGGCAAATGACTAAAAATAGAACTACATATGATCTGGCTACACTACTCCTTGGTATTTATCCAAAAGAATTAAAATCAGCATACTTTAGTGATACTTGCATATCCATATTTACTGCAGCACTACTTAAAATATCCAGGTATGTTAGTCAGCTTTGTGCTGCTGTGACCAAAATGCCTGACAAGAACAACTTGGAGGAGGAAAAATTTATTTTGGTTCATGGTTTCAGAGGATTCAGTCCATGATTGGCAGTTTCCATTGCTCGGGGCCTGAGGTGAAGCAGAACACCATGGTGGAAGGGTATGGCAGAGGAAAGTTGATCAACTCATGGCAACTGGGAAGCAGAGAGAGAGAGAGGATGGGCCTGGGGAGAAGATAAACCTTTTTGCCTGCAACTAGGTACCATCTCCTTGTAATCCATTTAGCCAGAAATGAATTAATTCACTGATGAGGTCAGAGCCCTTATGATCCAATCACTTCCTCCAAAACCCACCTCTGAACACATAAGACTTTGGGGGAAAATTTCAACCTTAACACCAGGTTATAGAATCAGCCTAGTTTTCCATGAACAGATGAATAAAGAAAATGTGGCATATGGACATAATGGAGTTTCATCAAGTTACAAAGAACAGCAAAATTATGTCATTTGCAGCAAAATGGATGGAACTGGAGAGCATCACATTAAGGGAAGTGAGCCAGACTCAGAAATAGAAATATCATGTTTCTTCTCATATGTGGAAGCCGGTGGTCAAAAAGGACTTTGTGAAAGTGGAAGGGAAACCAATAGAGTAGAAGAAAAAGAGCAGGAGAGGGAGGAGAGAAGAGTTAAGGAGGGGTGTTGCAGAGTGAAATTGATCAAATTATGTGATATGCATGTACCAATATGGTATGATGAAACCCACCATTCTTTACAATTAATAGGTACTAATAAAAAGTAATTCAAATTCTTGTGGAAGGATTAAGAAGTCATTCTCATGTTAGGGTCAGTCAGTTTTAACTGATCTCATGCTATCTCAAATTCTCTGAATGACACTGAACTTTGGTGGGAAATGGTTGGAAGATTTGAGACGGCACAAAGTTATAGATATGACAAAGAGGGGGGTAAAAATAAAGGTTACAGAAATTATTGAGAGAGTGTTCTCATAAAAGGACATTTTCTCCTTCCTCCAATACCTGAACTGAAGCAGCTTTCAGACACATAATAGGGTCTGGATAAATCATTGATTTATATAGTATTTTAGAACTACCTATATGACTTAGCTGCCATTTAAATATACTCTATTGCAAAGATATTCTGAGATTCAGATCTTGATGTCTAATTCTACTTTGACATCACAAGTCATACATAAGTTGTTATATCCATCATGTCACAGCAATTTGGAATATAAATTTTGTGATCATGAAGAGTAAATTATCTACACCATAATTTTTTTCATTTATGAAAAAAGTCTTAATATATCCATTCCTTGGCTTTGGGGGAAGGAATAAACTTCTCTCTGATATTTTTCCAGACTAATGCTCATTTTTGGAGAATAACTTGTTAGAATCTACCGACATTTATTGGAAAAAGATCCTCATTTTTTTCAATTCTCAAGTTGTCACCTATCAGAATCAAACTAAGAAAAAAATGTTATAAAAATGGTTCTTAGTGACCAAAGTACCAATATTTCTGCTCTTTACTAATAAGAACACTCTGAGACTAACCTCAAAGCTTATGTATTCTTACTTTACAAACACTTCTAATAAATTGGGTTATCTGACCTTCAAATGAAAAACAGCCTAGAGTCAATGAATTAAGGGTTGGTTTGGGAAGAGGTCCTTAAGTAACCTCAAGGATCATTGTAGGTGGCATATTGCTTTTACTTTTTGAAATATGTGCACTAAAGCCACATTATATTTGAATTTGATACACAGTTATTTTAGTTCAAACATATCTTTGCATGGTTAAGCAAAACAATGAATTAATTGCTCCAATATTGTTAGCTCATTTGGAGAATTAAAAACTGCAATTACGCAATTACAGTGGATAATGATTTTTAATTTGTTTTATAAAAACAAAAATTAAGAATGGTATATTGATATTTTATTCCAATAAAATCAAAATAATCACATAATCTCATAATTCTAGGAAAAGCAAAATAATGGGAGACACCATTTATAAAGTGCTTGCTCTGCTCCAGGCACTGTGCTCAGCAAATTAATATATAATCCCTAATCCTTATAAGCAGTGCTACAAAATGAATAATATTACCCTCATTTTATAGGTGAATTTAAATTATTGCTATTCCATCTCTCTGAAGTATTTGTTTCCTTTTACACTGTAAATATACACTACTTGTCATTTTTGCCTTAATAAAAATAGGAGGAAAAGAGAAAAAAAAGAAAATTAAAAAATGTAAGGGAGTTGAAAATGATAAATATAGTTTGAAATAGAACAAAATGTATATATACTTCATCATGTTGTACATAGTAATTGCATATAATTTTATCTGTTCATTTAAAAACTAAAATAAAAAATTTGTAAGTTGAGGGAAGGTTTTAAATTGACTTTTCATCAAGAGTCCCCAGTGTCCTGGATTCAAGTTGTCTTTAGATTGTTTATCTTTTTTTAATTGACATATAATTGTACATATACATGGAGTACAGTATAATAATTTAATACATGCATATAATACATAATGACAAAATCAGGACAATTATCAATTACATGTCTTTATCATTTATTTGTGTTTGGATTCTTTGAACTCCTCTCTTCTAGTTCTTTATAAATATATAATAAATTGCGAAATATAGTTACTTTACTGTGATATGGAATGCTATAATTTATGGAATGCTATAATATCTAACTATTCAATATATGAACTCCCCCAAATCCCCTCCCCTTCCTAGCTTCCATTAATCATTACTATGTTATTTGAGATCAGTTTTTTAAAATTTTCTTACATGAATGAGAATGTATGGTATTTGTCTTTCTGTGTGGCACTTATTTAACACAATATCTTCTGGTTCCATCCATTTTGCTGCAAATGACAGAATTTCATTCATTTTTATGATTGAATGATGTTCCATTGTGTTTATGTAAGTGGCATATTACTTTCAAAAGAATTTATCTTTATTTTTTTTGAAAAAAAAAATTTCAATTAATTTTTAAAATTTGTTCTAATTAGTTACACATGATAGTAGGATGCATTTATGCATTTTGGTAAATCATATATAAATGGAGTATAATTTCTTTTTAAATGAATTCTCTTATCTAACTTCAGGGCTTAGCACTTTATATACTACCTAATTATATCTCACTCAACTTGATGAGCAGATTAAGAATTACTGTCTATATTCTCTCCCATTTCCTCTACCCATACTCATGGTATCGCCCTCAGAAAATTTTGCAGAGAGGATATATCTGTCCTGACAACCTCTGCCCCATGGAAGATGACTTTTCCTATTATCAAAGAAGGTACCAAGACATGGAAAATTCTAGCCACAAACTTGTGTTTATGTAGGTTGTTCTACCCTCAAAATTAGGCAGAACTTATAGGCCTGCATCATGAGTAAGTGACTTTCAAGTTTCATGTTCTCATATAAACTAATAAAGAAAAACAGTATCACAGAAAAATTAGAAGTTATAACAAAAAATTCTCAGGAGATATAACACACACACACACACATATGTGTCTCAAATTTACTGATCATCAAGGAAATGCAAATTAAAACTTTTTCATATTATTTGTGGTAGGGATACACTGGTGTTAAGAGTATAAATCTGTACAAAGATTTAGAGATCAAATTGTTACAGTGGTCCACTTTATGCTTTGAATATAACTATTGCTGCTCTGCCACTGCAACTTATTTTTAAAATGGACATGTTTCTTTCTCCTCCTCTCTCCCTGTTACTCCCTAATCTTGTATCCTCCCTAATCTCATGGGAAACAGGGTTACCTTTCTTCCCCATCCTAGGCAGAGTTATCTGTCCTTGAGTACATACCCACCATAGGAATGAAGTAATCCAGACTTTGAAGATGGTACCAGAAGATCTCAGAAATGACAGTCGCCCAAATTAACAAGTGAGCTGCAACTCCAACAGAGAACATATAGAATGTAGCCTTTGAATCACCTCTTTAAAAGCCCCCTGTTTTTGCTGATGGGGAGAATCACAGCCTTTAGGACAGGAGTTCCCTGTGTTTAGACTTTGCTAGCAAAGCAATAAATCTTTTTTCTTCAAATACCGTGTCCTTGTTATTGGTTTGGCATTAAAAACAAGGAGAAAACTTTTGGCAACAAAATTGGCAATAGATATCAATATTATGTTATATCTATTACTCAGAAATTCTATTCCTAGGTCTATGTTTTGAATAAGGTCTCATACTTGAACATACAGAAACCAGATACAATACTACCATTAGAGATTGTTATGGTTTAGATATGCTGTGTCACCCAAAAGCTCATGTGTGAGACAAGGCAAGAATTCCAGAGGTGAAATGATTAGGTTATGAGAGGTATGATCAGATTGTGTACTGATCCACTTGAATGGATTAAATGGGTGATAACTCTTGGCAGGTAGGTCATAGTTGGAGAAGGTAGGTCACTGGGGCCATGCCTTTGGAGTTTATATTTTGTCTTTGGTAAGCAGAGCTCCCTCTGATTCCTGATTGCCATACCCTCCTGTCCTGATGTTCTGCGTCACTTTGGGCCCAGATCTACCTATCCAGCCATCTATGAATTGAGATGTCTGAACTCAAGAGCCCCAAATCAACTTTTCCTCCACTAATTATTCTTGTCAGGTCTTTTTGTCATAGTAACAAAAAGCTGACTACAACATAGATGATTTTATGATAGGAAAATTTAGGAAGAGTACTAATGTCAGTCATAAAAAGAATGTTTCATTTATTACTTATTCATCTAAAAGAATAATATGCAGCAATGAAAAAGTCACAGACCTTAAAACTACATTGAGTCATATGAATGAAAATCTGAATTTAATACCCAATTAGAAAAGCAAGTTTCAGAAGTACACAAGAAGTATACTATTTAGAGAAAATTTAAAATATTAGAGAATATTGAAAAAAACACACATAAATAATGTAACTCTAAAATTCCACTGAATCCAAGGCTGTGTTTATCTGTGGAAATGTATAAAGTTTGAGCAAGGAGGCATCGACAGGGAGGGTCAAATCTTTTGGTATATATCATTTCTTACATTGGGTGAGATGTACATATGTGTCTGCTACAGTATTTTAATATCTTTTATATGATTGAAGTATTTCAAAATATATTTAAGAATTATAAAATATCGGTTACCGCTACAACATGCCATGATGTTTTTGCCTCACCTGGGCCCAGAGCAACAGAGTTGGCCATCTGTGGATTGAGACCTTTGAAACCATGGTCCTCAAATAAACTTTTCCTTCTCTAAAATTGTTCTTGTGTGTTCTTTTGGGCACAGTGACAAAAAAAGTTGACTAAAATTGTATCCTTTCAGTTCACCTATTATTTCAATCCTAGCTGAATCAGGTGAGTCACAAATTTGTTGGTAGCGCCCTACCCAAGTGCACATTGCATATTTTCCTTATTTTTTCTTGGAATATCCTCTGGTCCTATGACCCTTGGTACATCAATGCAGAAAATTCAACTCCTGGAGGGCAACCTTAAAAACATTGATAGTCAATTCTTACAGGCATTTATATGCTTCTTGGAAGATTCCAACGGAATCAAACTTCATTTCCTACTGCAGCAATGGGAGAACCATTGTTATTTTGGTTTCTTTTCTTTCCCTTCCTCACTTCCACTGCTTTAAACTTGCTTCCTTGATCATTTCCACACCCTAATCTTTGCTTTAAATTCTGCTTAGGAGAAGCCTGCAATACAATATGATCCGATAGAAATGTTTATTACACACAATGTAATTCAGGGACCTGCTGTAGGAGAATTAACAAATATATTCAACCAAGCTTTCCCTGCAATTATCTACTGGCATGATTGTTGTCAGTAAACACAAGATAGCTGATATCTTAGATTGCAATGCATTGTCTGTCAAATTCATCAGGAAACTTGACTAAAGGGAGGCTAAGTCTGATATCTGGAAAGAGGGTCATTATCTTCTTTTGGAAATACAATATACAAACTCTGAAGTCATTACTATTCAGAATCACTAGGAAAGGTTGTGTTCAAGAGATAGGAAAAGGAAAGATTGAAGATTTCAGGACCAAGTGTCCATTCTTACTCAAGTTATATTTGACATCTGTCCTTGCAGTCTATGCTTGTTGCATACTTCTCTTCTCAAAATAATTCCCCTGCTGGTACTCTTTTTTTTAAACATGGAATAAAGTGGCCTAATAAACTAATTCAAAATAATTGCTTAAAGGAACCACTCTTTTACATAGGCCATTAATTTCAATAGATGTTTATGTTTTCAAGCTTACAAATGTTAAGAGATATTTTACCAGCCAAAAGAAGAAGCATGCCTGCTGTATTTATCTGGATGTGTTCCTATCATGTAATGGTGGTGATTTGCTAGTAATTTATAACTTATGTTGTATAAGAATTTACCTGAAATGAAGAGATTTTCCTTTATTACATAAAACACAGTTCTCTATTGACCATCTAAAAAGGCAATTTAAAATAAGTTGAATTTTTAAAAATATCAATAGTATTCACCTCAAAAAATACATTTTTTTATCAAATTTTTTTTGTTTTATATTTGTCCTTAATCTTATTGCTACACACACACACACACACACACACACACATATATATATATATATATATATTTTTTTTTTTGAGTAAAGGGAAAAAGAAAGTTTATTGCCTTGGTAGCAAAGGAGAAACATAGGAAACTCCTGTCTCAGAGTCTGTGATTCTGCCCATTGGCAGGAGCAGGGGGCTTTAAAGAGGTGATTCAAAGGCTACTTTCCATGCATTTTCTGTCTGGAGGTGTAATTCATTTGTTAATTTGGGAGACACTTGTTTCTGAAATCTTCTGGTACCATCACCCAAATCTGGATTACTTAATTCCTATAGTGGGTCTGTGCTCAAGGACAGATAACTCTGGGGAAGAAAGGTAATTCTGTTTCCCCTAACATTAGGGAGGGGGAGAGATTAGGGAGGAGCAGGAAGAGCAGAAGAGAAAGAAACATGTCCATTTTAAAAATAAGTTATAGTGGCAGAGCAGCAAGGGCTATATTCAATGCATAAAGTGGATCACTGTTACATTTCCCCACTGTCAAAATTTATATTCCATTTCTATGAAAAAATGGGTGATGACATCTGCAAGCTGCTTCCTGTTGAAAGAGGGAGAAGTTGAGGGAAGTAACCCAAAGTCCTTGTTCTCCATCAGGTGGGGTACCGACAGTTAAGGGTATTCAGCACCAAAGCAGTTCAGAGGTCCACAGTGGCAGATGTTAACTGACTAGACAAGACATACACAGGGCAGGGATCGTGCTAAGATAACAATAAATAAGATAGCAAAGCATTACTTTTTTGTAAACAATTAGCACAAAAGCAATTAGTATTTTAGCCAGTCTCTGAAAACCATGAAGACAGTAACTTATAATCATATCTGTAGAAAACAGATCAAGATTATTTAAGTAGAAGTTTAGGAAGATTTGTAGGTCTATGAGATCAGGCTCAAATTAATTCAGGACAAACTTGCAACTATAGAGTTCTTTGTGATCATTATTATTAGGCACTTCTACACAAGAACACTTCCTCTATAGCCTCTAGGTTTCTTTCTTTAGTAGGAATGACACAAGTACACATCTTAAGTTAACTTAAAAAAAACATTGTTTTTCCTTTTAAAACTCCATATAGGACTGTGCTTAGGCTATATGCTCCTGCAAGTTCTTTAAGACTAAGTTAGTCAAAACCAACCTGGTTCTTATCTACTCTTAAGAGTCAGCTGAGATTCCTCAGACGTCACTCCTGGGGATGTGTGTGAAGCCTCTCCAGCGACCCTCCTCTTTGCAGCATGTGCACTGGTTGACTTCAAGTTCTCTAGCGTCCTCTCAATCTCCCTGATTGGCAGATGGGTTGACTCACCAGAGTTGCAGGACCCAGAGATGGGTCCCATCATTCTCTGCATCCTGACTGATTTTAGAGGGCAAGGGCCAAAATGTTGGTTGCTTTTTCCTTGACACTTTTACTTCCTTGACTTTGGTCTCCAATTTTATTGTTTGTTTGTTTTAAACACCCAGCAAGCCAGTTTCATCAGACTTAAAGGAGTAACAGATTGTAACTTCAATATCTATAATTTTGCAGTTAACCCTTTCATTAATTGGGGTTAGTATTAGTACTGGATGTCAGCATTATATTCTATCTGTCCTGTACATGATAGCTTCTTATCTTAAATTAACCCAGGTTTTGTTTTTAAGAAGCAGTACCTCTGCAAAACATGAACAGGCAATATTTAGAAAATTTATAAGGAAAATACAAAATGGAATTATCAGAATACAAACATATTCAGTTTGTGTAATAGCTGTGAACCATGAAAAATTATTTTTATAATCTTAAACTTTTACGTAGTTATGTATTATACCTCCTATTTGAGAACGTAGTAATCTTTACAACAAAAATTGATCTTTTGAATACAATTTTAAATGAGCTGAAGTTTAGCCTGTTTTGGAGCCACTCTAACATGGAATAAGATGGGAGGCAGAGCTTTATCTCAGGTAAGGTGGGACTCTTCACAAATAACATAATACAACATTACATCTGAAACATGAATGAAAGAAAGGCTAAGAGAGATTTTAACTTTTGTGGAAAAAGTGGCAGAATGTTTCATGTTTTACAATGACATCTTTAAACAGACCAGATCTCCTTATTATCTTCCAAAAATGCCTTTGGGCTAGGGATATAGCTCAGTTGGTAGAGTGCTTGCCTTGTAAGCACAAGGCCCTGGGTTCAATCCCCAGCACCCCCCCCAAAAAATAAATAAAAGATAAAGATATCCTGTCCATCTACAGCCAAAAATGCCTTTAAATTTTATTTCCAGTGTGAAGAGTAACACAAAATTGTATATGCAACTTAGTGACAACAGGTTATTTTTATCCAGCTAAAAAACATCAAATGACATGAGTAAATACCAACCACATTTGTCATTTCTATGCAAATCTGAGAATTTTGCTACTTATAATTTTAGTTTGGAGAACACTAACCTGGCAACGTGCTCTCCTAAGTTTTACGTTTAACTAAGTTTAACTTTTAAAGTACATTTTATAATCCATAGTGTACAGTAACAATAATCACAAGTTTGCAGGGGTTAGCAAAAAATCAAAGATAGCCTTAAATATCTTATACATTTAGGAAACAGTATTAATGATCAGAAATTGAGTTAGTCAAAGCAAACAGATATAAGACAGGTCTTCAATGACAGTGTGGTTCTTCTATGTCAGATACAATGTACAAAAGAGAGCACTTATTGGTTATCTTGCCTGTAAACTTATATAAACTTTCATCTTATAAACTACATAACACTTTGACAGGACTTAGATATAGTTCTCAGATGCATACATATACCTAGTCACATAGTTAGGGTGTCAACTATATTGTTATAACCTAAATAATAGTTGTTTGTTTAACCAGTTACAAAGTAATCATTTAAGATTTTAAAACAGATACAAACCCTAATTCCTTTAAGACTTAGTTTCCCAAGTAATAAAACCTAACAAATACAAGAAAAGTATCTTGATAGATAAGAGCAGATTAATGTTTCAGACCTTGCTTCATATCAGTACATTAAAGGCCAAATAACTTTGTGCTAATTATAGTCAATTTAATCACAAACACAAACTTTTTGAGGTTTACCTTCTGTAAACCTGTGACATACTCAAATATTCACAACTCATAGACATATGAGTTAGTTTTGTCCTCTTAGTTTTGTCCTCTTTCATCTTGGAATTTAGCACAAGAATATTACTTTAAAAGACAAAACACTTTCTCATCCAGAAGCATTTATTTTACCTTCTAATTTTCCACACTAAATATGTATTTCCATACCTATAACTTGCTTTATCTTTTCAGTTTCAGGCCCTTTCTCATGTTCATATTCTGGAATAATCCATATGAAAGTTATCTGTGCATGTAACTTACACAACAAATTTCATCCAAGGAGAGGGATCAGACAATTTGGCATATAGGAAAACTGTATCTTAATATTTTCTCTTCTAGGTTGCATTCAAGGGGTTGGAGCACAGGATATTTTTGAGCGTGACCAGTCTCCCTTATCATTATCATGATGCCATCAACTTTAAGTGAGTTCCCCACTGTCAATTGTACCCAGAGTCTCTTTTGGGGCCTCTTTCTTGTACTGAGCATATTGATATGCAATGGAGGTGGCCCTCTCCATCTTTTCCTTTAGGCTTTATTGAAGATCCCTTTGTATAGGCTGTCAACAAAACCCAGGTTGGCCTTAGTTTCTGTCCTTTTCTTTTCTGGGTGCAGTTGTTATTCTACCAGTCTCCCCCTCCATTTAGTTTGATTGGAATATTTTTATAGCAAGAACTGCTTTGTCCCAGTGATGAATATCACCTATCCAAATGGATCGTCCTGTCAGATCATAAAAAGAAGACTATTCCTGTCCCCAGGTCATAAACTAACAGTGCTTAAGCCTACTGCCACATCCTTTGTGGCCAGCAGCGTCCACAATCCATGGGCAAAAGGGGCTGGAAGGCAAGGCAGAGATCAGGTTCCTTTTGGTCATCTCTCTACAGTCCAGGCAGTTTTTCTGGGAATTTTTTTCCAGCTTAGGGCTAGTGTCTTTGAGCACAGTGAGATGATCTGCAGCTGCCTGGGGCCAGGCTGAGAAACAGTACCAGGAGTGTCAATGCTCGGGTTTAAAAGATTTAAATCTTTTTTAACCTTTTCTTCTGTTGTCTTGCTATCCTTGCATACCAGAGGCAGTGCCTTTTGTCACCTTCAACTTAGTTCCTGATGGTTCAGACCCCTTATCATGCAACTGCATAAAAACCTGTACATATACTTTACCCCTGACAGACCAACTTCAACATCAAAACTATATAATCCAGAAAAACCATTCACAGTCCAGACTGTGTTACAGTAAACCGTCTTTCTCTTAATCATGCATATACCTATAGGTGGCCCATCCAGCCAAGATCTCTCTGTTCAAGAGACTACTGGTAAGATCAACACATCATGGCCCATGTCTTAAAGGGCCAGTAATAGATAAAAAAAAAAAATCATAGACTAGAGAGGATCATGGAAACCAGGGCTGACAGATGGGAACCTTTAATACAGATAGACCTTCATGTACAAATTTCTTCCACTTATTTTACCTTTGACAAACCAACTCCAACTGCAATTTTGTATAATTCAGAATGCTATTCAAAAGCCATATTGTTACAGTAAGACATTATCTTTGTCTTTATCAAGCTTATATCTATAGGTGGCCCTTCAACTTACTTTACCTCCACAGACCAATGCAGTTGCAAGATTGTACAAAAAAAGAAACAGACAGACAACCATAGAGGAATCCCAAAACCATGGCCAACAGAAAGGAACCTTTAAATTGACCAGCTAAGATCTTTCCCAAGAGGCTACCTGTAGGATCAATGCAGGATTGGTCATGCCTTGAAAGGGACACTAAAAAATACAAACCAAAACAAAGACAGACAACTGGAAGGAATTCCAAAGCCCAAGGTCAAGAAACAAATGAGAACATAGAACAGAAATATTCTAGGTTCTCAAGTCCTGCTTAACCATGAATCCTACACCAGTGGTGCCATAGATGTTCCGACAAGAGGGACCAGATGTGCGGAATCAAGTGTCTTGGCATGCACATCGAAGGTCTTGCCAGATGACCAAGGGTGTCACAAGGTTTACGGGGTTCAGTTTCCATTTCCTCAAAGTGGACCATAATGGAGCAACATGTAATGTTCAGGGAGAGAAGGCATGAGTTTCCCAAAGCAAAAGGAGCTTCAGTAGCTGCTGGGACAGTCCCTCAGTCCCTCACTTTACTCACAGGAATAGCTCCTCCATTCCACACAAGAAAAACTCACCCAAACTCACTCCTAACTCTCCTACAGTTGACTCTCATCAAGTTCACCAGCCACCTTGCATCCTCAGTATGGAAGTAGGATTCCTCGGAGAACTAGGTCTATCCAAGAAAACTGGAGCAGGGGCTGAATCTTGAGTCCCATCTGGGTCACCAATTTTGTTCCCAAAATCTTGGTCCTTGTCCCTGATGCCAATCCAATAATAAGGACACCATTTTTAGAAAAAGGAAAAAGGTTTATTTCTTTGCTACCAAAGGAGAAACACTGGGGACTCCTGTCCCAGAGGCTGTGATTCTCTTATTACTATATTTTACTGAGAATTTTACTGTGTAGCCAACTCTTCCAAAGGCTTCAAGTCAATGAGGTATTAAAAACTTTTTCACACGGTTATGTATGATGTTAACATTAAGGGAAGTTGGATGAAGGATATTCAGGAACTTTCTGTACTATCTTTGCAATTTTTTATGTAAATCTAAATTTATTTCAATTATCCTAATATTAATATCTTAACTAATCAAGCAATGTTACATTCTCAACTTCCTTCCGGAAACCAAACCATCAATAATATGTCAATTTTGTTCACACAGGACATGTTCATGTTGCTAATCCTTTTCAGGTAAATTTATCCATGTCAGTGTCTTGACATTGCACTGAATTTTCTATCTGTACTTCATTACTATCCTTTTCTCTCTTTTCTGTTCTGAGACAAAATGCATGAGACAGAGATTACAGTGAAACAAGTGCACTTTTTATTTCAAAAGTATGTATTCTTTGGGGAGTTTATTTTTTTCCATTAAGAAGAGAAAAATGACCACTCTTCTTATACAGAGAGCATGAGATAGCTTATATACTTTAGTAGGAATCTAGCTGCTGCTTGAGATAGGTGTGCAATGTTTCTTGTCTCTCCCTTATGTTGAGTGACAACTTCAAACTGAAGATTGCATTATTAGACATAAATTACTTTATTAGAAGTGTTCTCCATAACTGATTTATTTACATCCTTTTATTATCAGAAAACATTTTAGGAAGGAAACATACTCAAATAATCTATGTAAAAGTACAAATTAATTCCAGCTTATGATTCTAAGCTTGTTTCCATTTGTAAAAACTACAGAGAATAAAATGTAGCATAAATGGGTGAATTTCATGTCTCATTGGGGGTGATATTTAAAGGCAGGTAATGGGTTAGAGATATTCCTAGGTTTTTGATATGCACAATATCAATTACTAGTGTGTAAAATGCAAGCCCAGCCCTTTTGCTGAAATAGAACTAGAACTGATCTTCTTTTTCCTGTGGCATACTCCTCTTATTAGTCATACATATCACTCATTCAGAGACAGACCATTAGGTCTTGAACATTATATAGTGTGTTATACAGAAGCATCAATACATATGGAATTCTTTTTTATAAAGCTACATCTTGCACTGGGAATTTGAGGCCACTTTATCATCAGAGTCTCTTTTTCTCTTTGATTGAAAGGTTCGGCCAACCCGTCTTAGGTAGAGGTAGACTTCCCAGTTATGTCTCAACAAAAAGAGTGGATATTTCTCTTTGCTTTCTGGGGTAAGCTGTGAGTCATATTTCTGGGTACACTGAAGATGTTCTTTTAAGGCTGTTCTTAATTAAGCTCCCTGTTCTGGGTGCTCCTTGAGTAGCTTCAAAATTTATGATTACACAAATGGTATGCCTTTACGCCATGTACAAACAGAGAAACAACATGTATCCCATTTGTTTACAATAAAAAAAAAAAGAATGAATGATCTCGCTGATAAACGGATGATGACACATAATGGGGGGGAGGGGGCAAGAATGGAGGAAGGAGGGACTGTATAGAGGAATAAGAGGGGTTGGGGGAAGAAAAAAGTAACAGAATGAATCAAACAGCATTACCCTATATAAATGTATAATTACACAAATGGTATGCCTTTACTTCATGTACAACCAGAGAAACAACATGTATCCCATTTGTTTACAATAAAAATTTTTTAAAAAGTGGTTGAGGTTTTTGGATCCAAGATGGCGGACTAGAGGGAGGCTGCGTTCCTTGTCGCTCTGTAACTATGGTTTCAAGCAGAGGATATCTGTTTCTCTGTGAGGCAGTTTTTGCTGCTTATCGGTCCCCTGGTGTTTAACCATTTGCTGTGATCACCTACAGTCAGCCAGCATAGTGACACCTTTTTTGAGAGCAGATTGCTCAGTGTCAGGCATCTATCATCCGCCATTTGCCTGCCTCTCGCCTGTCCATCGCCTGCCTTACTCCTATCCATCACCCAACGTACGAGGTTCACCTCCCGATCATCTGACAACAGCCAGCAAACTGATCGCCGACCACCAGTGGAGCACCAGCTTCCTGCTGCTGCCTGGAAGTTCACTGTTACAGTACCTGCAGGTTTGATTACACGTGTCTGCCGCCATTTTGAGACAACAGCCAGGCCCCATAGGACCCCTGGCCGGACTGACTGAGCCCCATTCTCCAGGATACCTCAGCCCAACCAATCACTCCCTGCCTCTGGGGCCCTGTTATCGACTGACTGCTCCCTGCTGCCAGGACCCCCAGACCAACTGACTGCACCCTATCACTGGGACCCCAGAGCAACTGATTACACCCGGCCTCCTTGATCCCACAACCACACCAAACACACCGGACTTCCAGGACCCCTGCCGGACCAACCGCATCCCATCTCCAGGACCTCCAGCTGACCACGTCCACCCCTGAGCTTCAGCTCCCCATTTGCCAACACATTTGGAAGCCAGAGCAGCCATCTTGGATAATCCTGGAAGCCTTAACTCTGATCTTCAGGTGGGGCAAATCCCATCCTGAGACGCCTGCTGGAGGCTTGAAGCTCATTGTCAGGTACCTCTCATGCATCAGGCTACTGAACACTGGGAGGCTTCATTAGTATATGACTGTTATACAGTAGATTTTCTTTTTTCTCCTTTTTAAAAAATTTAAGTTTTTATTTCTTTACTTTTCTTGCTCTCTTTTCCTTTTGTTTACCTGTTTCCTCAGAGTCTCTTTCTCCCTTTTTTGCATGCTAACATCCGATATCTTTTGATTACACTCTCACCCTTTGTATTTTCTAGAACTTCTGTATATTCTTTTCTTATCCCATTAACAGCCACATTCTATATCCCTCTTCATCTTCTTTGTCCTCCATTAGAAACTGAAGACCTTATTGCAAACCTGTTTGTTTTACCGTAGATAATATTTGAACTCATTTTGTTTATTATGACAATTTTGTTATTGTCCCCATAGGAGCTATTTGGTCTAGGATTGCATAGTGTCTGATTTGGGCACTGCTAATATTGATCTTCCCTTGAAGAAAGGTTTTGGAAACCTATAGGGCCACTATAAGCCTATAGGAGGAAATCTGCAATACCCCAGATCTGCACTGCTAGAGGGGAAGATACATGAACAACATGAAAAAACAAGGGAAGAAAATGATTCAAACAAATCTAGATTCTATATTAATAGAATCCAATGACAGCATGTTAGAAGAAATGTCAGCAAAGGACTTCAGATTATACATGATTAAGATGATTCACGAAGCAAAGGATGAGATAAGAGAGCAAATGCAGGCAATGAACAATAATACCAATAAGCTGAAAGAGCACCTGCAGGAAGCAAAAGATCATTTCAACAAAGAGAGATTCTCAAAAAAAAAAAAAAAAAAACCAAATGGAAATCCTTGAAATGAAGGAAACAATAAACCAAATAAAAAACTCAATGGAAAGCATCACCAAAAGACTAGACCACTTGGAAGACAGACAATGAAGACAAAATATTTAATCTTGAAAATAAAGTTTGCCTAACAGAGAAGATGGTAAGAAATCATGAACAGAATCTCCAAGAACTATGGGACACCATGAAAAAACCAAATTTAAGAATTATTGGGATTGAGGAAGGCACAGAGATACAAACCAAAGGAATGAACAACCTATTCAATGAAATAATATCAGAAAATTTCTCAAACCTGAAGAATGAAATGGAAAATCAAATACAAGAAGAGGCTTCAGAACACCAAATGCACAGAATCACAACAGATCCACACCAAGGCACATTATAATGAAAATGCCTAACATTCAAAATAAAGATAGGATTTTGAAGGCTGCAAGAGAAAAGCATCAGATTACATATAGGAGGAGACCAATACAGATAGCAGCTGACTTCTCAACCCAGACTCTAAAGGCTAGAAGGGCCAGGACCAACATATTTCAAGCTCTGGAAGAATATGGTTGCCAACCAAGAATCGTATATCAAGCAAAACTAACCTTCAGATTTGAAGATGAAATAAAATCCTTCCATGATAAACAAAAGTTAAAAGAATTTACAAATAGAAAGTCTGAGATACAAAATGTTCTCAACAAAATATTCCACGAGGAGAAATGAAAAACAACAATGTGGGTCAGCAAAGGGAGGAACTCCCTTAGAGAAAAACCACTCAATGGAGAAACCAAGCCAACTTAAAAACCAAAAATAAGCCAAATGACTGGGAATACATATCTCAATAATAACCCTGAACGTTAATGGCCTAAACTCATCAATCAAAAGACATAGACTGGCAGAATGGATTAAAAAGAAAGACCCAACAATATGCTGCCTGCAAGAGACTCATCTCATAGAAAAAGACATCCACAGACTAAAGGTAAAAGGATGGGAAAAAACCTACCACGCACATGGACTCAGTAAAAAAGCAGGGGTTTCCATCCTTATATCAGATAAAGTGGACTTCAAGCCAAAGATAGTCAGAAGGGATAAAGAAGGACATTTCACACTGCTTAAGGGAACCATAAATCAGGAAGACATAACGATAGTAAATATTTATGCCCCAAACAATGCTGCATCCCTGTACATCAAACAAATCCTTCTCAATTTCAGGAAACACATAGACCACAACACAATAATTCTGGGTGACTTTAACATACCGCTGTCACCACTAGATAGATCTTCCAAACAAAATCTAACCAAAGAAACCATAGAACTCAATAACATAATCAATAACCTAGACTTAATAGACATATATAGAATATTCCATCCATCAATGAGCAGATTCACTTTCTTCTCAGCAGCACATGGAACCTTCTCGAAAATATACCATATGTTATGCCACAAAGCAGCCCTTAGGAAATGCAAAAAAATAGAGATACTGCCTTGTGTTCTATCAGATCATAATGGACTGAGAGTAGAAATCAATGACAAAATAAAAAAGAGAAATTACTCCAACACCTGGACACTAAATAATATGCTATTGAATGAAACATGAATAACAAAAAACATCTGGGAGGAGATTAAAAAATTCTTAGAGGTCAATGAGAACGGCAATACAACATATCAAAATCTCTGGGACACTATGAATGCGGCACTAAGAGGAAAATTCATTGCATGGAGCGCATTCCAGAAAAGAATGAAAAGTCAACAACTAAATGACCTAACATTATAGCTCAAAGCCCTAGAAAAAGAAGAACAGAAGAACAGCAAAAGTAGTAGAAGACAGGAAATAATTAAAATCAGAGCTGAAATCAATGAAATTGAAACAAAAGAAACTATTCAAAAAATTGACAAAACAAAAAGTTGGTTCTTTGAGAAAGTAAACAAAATAGATAAACCCTTAGCCACACTAACAAAGAGAAGGAGAGAGAAAACTCAAATTACTAAAATACATGATGCAAAAGGAAATATCACAACAGACACCACTGAGATACAGAACATAATGAGAAGCTACTTTGAAAATCTATATTCCAACAAAATGGAAACTACCAAAGACATTGACAAATTTCTAGAGACATATGCTCCTCCCAAACTGAACCAGGAGGACATACATGATTTAAACAGATCAATATCAAGCAATGAAATAGAAGAAGCCATTAAAAATCTACCATCCAAGAAAAGCCCAGGACCAGACGAATTCTCAGCCGAGTTCTACAAGACCTTCAAAGAAGAACTCATTCCATTACATCTCAAAGTATTCCAGGAAATAGAAAAGGAGGGTACCCTACCGAAATCATTCTATGAAGCTAATATCACCCTCATACCCAAACCAGGAAAAGACACATCAAGGAAAGAAAATTTTAGACCAATATCCTTGATGAATATAGATGCAAAGATCCTTAACAAAATATTGGCAAACTGTATCCAAAAACATATTAAGAAAATTGTGCACCACGATCAAGTGGGGTTCATCCCTGGAATGCAAGGATGGTTTAACATTCATAAATCAATAAACATAATCCATCATGACAATAGACTTAAGGATAAGAATCATATGGTTATTTCAATTGATGCAGAAAAAGCGTTTGACAAAATACAAAAAAGAAAAAAAAGTGGTTCAGCACCCTAGGAATTAGACAAGAGACCCTGCACCAAACAGAAGAAAAAGTGGGCCCATATCATCAAGTCGGCTTAGGACCAGACTTCCTTAAAAAGACTGCAAAAGCATGAGAAATAAAATCAATAATCAATAAATGGGATGGATTCAAACTAAAAAGTTTTTTTTTTTCTCATCAAAGTAAACAATCAATAACATGAAGAAAGAGCCTACAGAGTGGGAGAAAATTTTTTCCACATGCACTTCAGTTAGAGCATTTATCTCCAAAATTTATAAAGAACTTACAAAACTATACACCAAAAATACAAAGAACCCAATCAATAAATGGGCCAAGGAACTGGACAGACACTTTACAGAAGAAGACACACAGGCAGCTAATAAATATATGAAAAAGTGTTCAACATCTCTAGTAATTAGAGAAATGCAAATCAAAACTAATATATCATCTCACTCCAAATAGAATGGCAATTATGAAGAATACAAGCAATGATAAATGTTGGCCAGGATGTGGGGAAGAAGGTACACTCGTATATTGCTGGTGGGATTGCAAATTGGTGCAACCACTCTGGAAAGCAGTATGGAGGTTCCTTAGAAAACTTGGAATGAACCCACCATTTAACCCAGCTATCCCATGCCTTGGCCTATACCCAAAGGACTTGAAATCAGCGTACTACAATGATGCAGCCACATCAATGTTTGTAGCAGCTCAATTCACAATATCCAGATTGTGGAACCAACTTAGATGCCCTTTCAATAGATGAATGCATAAAGAAACTGTGAGTATATATATATATATATATATATATATATATATATATATATATACACACAATGGAATATTACTCAGCCATAAAGAAGCATAAAATTATGGCATTTGCAGGTAAATGGAGGTAAGCAAGATAAGCCAATCCCCAAAACCCAAAGGCCAAATATTTTCTGTGAGTGGATGCTGATCCACAATGGGTGTGGCAGTGTAAGGGAAAAATGGGGGAACTTTGGATTGTGGAGAGGGGAATGATGGGAGCAGAGGGGAATCGAGTGGGAAAGATGATGGAATGAGACAGACATCATTACCCTATGTATGGTGTGACTCATGCATAACCAGAGAAAAGAAAAGTCGTACTCCATTTGTGCACAATGAACCAGAATGCATTCTGCTGTCCTGTATAACTAAATAGAACAACTTAAAAAAGAAGAAAAAGGGGGCTAGAAAGCTCAAGATTATAGAATACCTGCATGTGGGAGATATATGTGTGTACATATATGTGTATACACACACACACACATATGTATATACAAACACACATGTACATGTGTGTGCATAGTCATGTTAAATCTCATAAAAATCTCCGAAAGTGAGTACTATGATCTTAATTTCACAGATGACAAAATTTAGCCTCCTTGTGTATTGACAGATTTTAAGTTCAACAACATGATGACTCTTAAGCAACTAATGAATTTGACCATCAAGAGAGGAAAGAAGAATATAAACATTGTGGAATAACTAGATCTAGCTAACAGGGCCTAGGGTTGTGGCTCAGTGGTAGAGCACTTGCCTGGCATGTGTGAGGCATTGGGTTCATTTCTCAGAACCACATATAAATAAATGAATAAAATAAAGGTCCATCAACAACAAAGAAAAAATTTTTTAAAATATAGTTAACATATGCATTAGTTATTTATCATTTTGTGGCAAGAACACATAATACCATCTTGTATATAATATATGCATATAATATTATCTGTCAAAAACAACTTTTAAAAGAGACAAAAAGGAGATGAAAGGTCTCAGGGAGGTCATCATCTTCTCTCTGGGCACAGCCAATCTACTGTAGTTTCCACTCTTTTTTAGAGTAAAACCACAAACCTAGAACCTGGTTAAAGAGAAACCTTAAGGGAAGCCAAAATCTTTTTTTTTTTATTGTAAACAAATGGGATGCATGTTGTTTCTCTGTTTGTACATGGCGTAAAGGCATACCATTTGTGTAATCATAAATTTACATAGAGTAATGTTGTTTGATTCATTGTTATTTTTCCGTTCCCCCCACCCCTCCCACCCCTCTTTACCCTCTATACAGTACTTCCTTCCTCCATACTTGCCCCCCTCCCTAACCCTAACTCTAACCCGAACACTAACCCTTCCCTCCCCCCCATTATGCGTCATCCTCCACTTATTAGCGATATCATTCGTCCTTTGGCTTTTTGAGATTGGCTTATCTCACTTAGCATGATATTCTCCAATTTCATCCATTTGCCTGCAAATGCCATAATTTTATCATTCTTTATGGCTGAGTAATATTCCATTGTATATATATACCACAGTTTCTTTATCCACTCATCAATTGAAGGGCATCTAGGTTGGTTCCACAGTCTGACTATTGTGAATTGAGCAGCTATGAACATTAATGTGGCTGTATCTCTGTAGTATGCTGATTTTAAGTCCTTTGGGTATAGGCCAAGGAGTAGGATAGCTGGGTCAAATGGAGGGTCCATTCCGAGTTTTCTAAGGAATCTCCACAATGCTTTCCAGACTGGCTGCACTAATTTGCAGCCTCACCAGCAATGTATGAGTGTACCTTTCTCCCCACATCCTCGCCAACACCTGTTGTTGCTCGTATTCTTGATAATCGCCATTCTAATTGGTGTGAGATGGAATCTTAGGGTGGTTTTGATTTACATTTCTCTTATTACTAGAGATGTTGAACATTTTTCCATATGTTTGTTGATTGCTTGTAGATCTTCCTCTGTGAAGTGTCTATTCATTTCCTTGGCCCATTTGTCGACTGGATTATTTGAATTCTTGGAGTAGAGTTTTTTGAGTTCTTTATAGATTCTGGAGATTAGTGCTCTATCTGAAGAATGATTGGCAAAGATATTCTCCCACTCTGTAGGCTCTTTCTTCCCATTGCTGATAGTTTCCTTTGCTGAGAGAAAGCTTTTTAGTTTGAATCTATCCCAGTGGTTGATTCTAGCTTTTATTTCTTGTGCTATGGGAGTCCTGTTAAGGAAGTCCGATCCTAGACCAACAAGGTGAAGATTTGGACCTACGTTTTCTTCTATAATCTGCAGGGTCTCTGGTCTGATTCCAAGGTCCTTGATCCATTTTGAGTTTAGTTTCATGCATGGTGAGAGATATGGGTTTAGTTTCATTCTGTTGCATATGGATTTCCAATTCTCCCAGCACCACTTGTTGAAGAGGCTATCTTTTCTCCATTGCATATTTTTGGCACCTTTGTCTAGTATGAGAAAATTGTATTTATTTGGGTTTGTGTCCGTGTCCTCTATTCTGTACCATTGATCTACCTTTCTATTTTGGTACCAATACCATGCCGTTTTTGTTACTATTGCTTTGTAGTAGAGTTGAAGTTCTGGTATTGCAATACCCCCTGTTTCACTCTTCCTGCTAAGGATTGCTTTAGCTATTCTGGGTTTCTTATTCTTCCAGATGAATGTCATAATTACTTGCTCTATTTCTGTAAGGTACGTCATTGGGATTTTAATTGGAATTGCATTGAATTTGTATAGCACTATAGGTAGTATGGCCATTTTGACAATATTAATTCTTCCTATCCAAGAACATGGGAGATCTTTCCATCTTCTAAGGTGTTCTTTAATTTCTTTCTTTAGTGTTGTATAGTTCTCATTGTAGAGGTCTTTCACCTCTTTTGTGAGATTGATTCCCAAGTATTTTATTTTTTTCGAGGCTATTTTGAATGGGGTAGTTTTCCTAATTTCTCTTTCTGAAGATTCATCACTTATGTATAAAAACGCGTTGGATTTATGGGCATTGATCTTGTAACCTGCTACTTTACTGAATTCACTTATGAGTTCTAAGAGTTTTCTGGTGGAATTTCTAGGTTCCTCTAAATATATAATCATCTCATCAGCGAACAGGGATAGTTTGAGTTCTTCTTTTCCAATTCGTATCCCTTTAATTTCTTTGGTTTGTCTAATTGCTCTGGCCAGAGTCTCAAGAACGATGTTGAATAGAAGTGGTGAAAGAGGGCATCCCTGCCTTGTTCCAGTTTTTAGGGGGAATGCTTTCAGTTTTTCACCATTTAGAATGATATTGGGCATGGGCTTAGCATAGATGGCCTTTACAATGTTAAGGAATGTTCCCACTACCCCATTTTCTCTAGTGTCTTGAGCATGAAGGGGTGGTGTATTTTATCAAATGCTTTTTCTGCATCTATTGAAATAATCATGTGATTCTTGACTTTAAGTCTATTGATATGGTGAATGACATTTATTGATTTCCTGATGTTGAACCAACCTTGCATCCCTGGGATAAAACCCACTTGATCATGGTGCACTATCTTTTTAATATGTTTTTGTATGCGATTTGCTAAAATTTTGTTGAGAACTTTTGCGTCGATGTTCATTAAGGATATTCGTCTGAAATTTTCTTTCCTTGATGAGTCTCTGTCTGGTTTAGGTATCACTGTGATATTGGCTTCATAGAATGAGTTTGGGAGGGTTCCCTCGTCTTCAATTTCATGGAATACTTTGAGAAGTATTGGAATGAGCTCTTCTTTAAAGGTTTTGTAGAACTCGGCTGAGAACCCATCTGGTCCCGGACTTTTCTTTGTTGGTAGGCTTTTGATGACTTCTTCTATTTCAGTAGTTGAAATTGGTCTATTTAAATTGTTTATGTCCTCCTCGTTCAGTTTAGGCAATTCATATGTCTCTAGAAACCTGTTGATGTCTTCGAAATTTTCTATTTTGTTGGAGTATAGATTTTCAAAAGAGCTTCTAATTATGTTTTGTATTTCAATCCTGTCTGTTGTGATATTTCCTTGTTCATTCCGAATTTTAGTGATTTGGGTTTTCTCTCGTCTTCTCTTTGTTAGTGTGGCTAAAGATTTATCAATTTTGTTTATTTTTTCAAAGAACCAATTATTTATTTTGTCAATTTTTTGTATTGTTTCTTTGGTTTCAATTTCATTGATTTCAGCTCTGAGTTTAACTATTTCCTGTCTTCTTCTACTTTTGGTGCTGTTCTGTTCTTCTTTTTCTAGGGCTTTGAGCTGTAGTGTTAGGTCGTTTATTTGGTGAGTTTTACTTCTTTTATTAAATGCGCTCCATGAAATAAATTTCCCTCTAAGTACTGCTTTCATAGTGTCCCAGAGATTTTGATATGATGTTTCTTTGTTCTCATTTACCTCTAAGAATGTTTTAATTTCCTTCCTAATATCTTCTGTTATCCATTCATTATATAATAGCATATTGTTTAATCTCCAGATGTTGGAATAGTTTCTGTGTTTTACTCTTTCATTTATTTCTATCTTCAATCCATTATGATCTGATAGAATACATGGTAGTGTCTCTATCTTCTTGTATTTGCTTACATTAGCTTTGTGGCATAATATATGGTCTATTTTAGAGAAGGATCCATGTGCTGCTGAGAAGAAAATGTATTCTCTCTTGGTTGGATGGTATATTCTATAAATGTCCATTAAGTCTAGATTATTGATTGTGTTATTGAGATCGATGGTTTCTTTGTTCAATTTTTGTCTGGAAGATCTGTCCAGTGGTGAGAGAGGCGTGTTAAAATCACCTAGTATTATTGTGTTAGGGTCTATTTGGTTTCTGAAATTGAGAAGGATTTGTTTGACATACATGGATGAGCCACTGTTTGGGGCATAGATGTTTATGATTGTTATATCTTGCTGATTTATGCTTCCCTTAAGCAGTATGAAATGACCTTCTTTATCCCTTCTGACTAACTTTGGCTTGAAGTCCACATTATCTGAAATGAGGATGGATACTCCAGCTTTTTTGCTGAGTCCATGTGCATGGTATGTTTTTCCCCATCCTTTCACCTTTAGTCTATGGGTATCTTTTTCTATGAGGTGAGTCTCTTGCAGGCAACATATTGTTGGATCTTTCTTTTTAATTCAATCTGCCAGTCTATGTCTTTTGATTAATGAATTCAGGCCATTAACATTCAGGGTTATTATAGAGATATGATTTGGTTTCCCGGTCATTTGGTTCATTTTTTAAATTTTATTTATTTATTTGTTTGACACAACTTGTTTCCTCCTTTATTTGACAATTCCTTTAGGATAATTCCTCCCTTTGCTGATTTGCTTCTTTGTTTTTCATCTCTTCCTCATGGAATATTTTGCTGAGAATGTTCTGTAATGCTGGCTTTCTTTTTGTAAATTCTTTTAGCTTTTGTTTATCATGGAAGGATTTTATTTCATCGTCAAATTTGAAGATAAGTTTTGCTGGGTATAAGATTCTTGGTTGGCATCCATTTTCTTTCAGGGCTTGAAAAATGTTGTTCCAGGCCTTTCTAGCTTTTAGGGTCTGGATTGAAAAATCTGCTGATATGCGTATTGGTTTCCCCCTGAATGTAATTTGGTTCTTTTCTCTCACAGCCTTTAAAATTCTGTCTTTATTTTGTATGTTAGGTATTTTCATTATAATGTGCCTTGGTGTGGGTCTGTTGTAATTTTGTGTATTTGGAGTCCTATAAGCCTCTTGAACTTGATTTTCCATTTCATTCTTCAGATTTGGGAAATATTCTGATATTATTTCATTGAATAAATTGTTCATTCCTTTGGCTTGTTTCTCTAGACCTTCCTCAATCCCAATAATTCTTAAATTTGGCCTTTTCATGATATCCCATAGTTCTTGTAGATTCTGTTCATGATTTCTTACCATCTTCTCTGTTTGTTCAACTTTGTTTTCAAGGTTAAATATTTTGTCTTCAATGTCTGAGGTTCTGTCTTCCAGGTGTTCTATCCTATTGGATATGCTTTCTATGGAGTTCTTAATTTGGTTTATTGTTTCCTTCATGTCAAGGATTTCTGTTTGGTTTTTTTTCAATATCTCTAACTCTTTATTGAAATGATCTTTTGCTTCCTGTATTTGCTCTTTTAGCTGTCGATTGGTGCGATCATTCAAGGCTTGCATTTGCTCTTTCATCTCATCGTTTGCTTCTCTGATCATTTTAATTATGTACATTCTGAACTCCTTTTCTGTCATTTCTTCTGCCATGCTGTCTTTGGGTTTTATTGATGTAACATCTAGATTTGTTTGCAGCATTTTCTTTCCTTGTTTTCTCATATTGTTCAGGTATCAGTGGACCGCTGAGATATTGCAGATTTCCTCTATTGACTTACAATGTCCCTGAAGATTTCTATATATATCCCCCCTGTTTGCCTTCAGTAGGCTGAAGTCTTGGAGGAAGTTGATAATGCGGTGCTCCACAAGGAAGCTGCCTCTCTAGGAGTGGTGGCCTTCAGGTGGGGTATAATCCCTGCTAGTGGGCAGAGGTGCCTCCACTTGTTGACCAATGGTCATCCAAAGGGGACCTAGGCTGCGGGCTGAGGCAAGGCCTCTTTGGGCCTGAGTTTCTGGTTTTACCGTCCTTGTGGGGAAACCTCACCCGGCAGGGAAGACTCACCTGGTGGGGAGGTCTCACTGGTCAGTTCCCTCCTAGAGGTTCCCCTCAATTTACAGCTACCGCCTGGGCTGGGCTGCCTTCCTCTGCAAAGTTCCCAGGGGCCCGGCCCTACCTCCTGGGCCTGGGAGCCTCACCCTTTGCAGATAAATCTCCTTAGGCTGCCCCTCCCCAGAGAATCTGCCCGCAGGCCTGAAACCTTCGCTCCGCCCTAAGCCTGTCTCTGTGCGGCTCTTCCACCAAGAAGCCTCCTGGATCCTGGGACCCTGCTCTGCACCTAATTGCCTGGCTATGCGGCCCCCCCTCTGAGCAGCCACCTGGGGCCCCGTACAATCGCTCTGAGATTCATAGACCCGCCACACGCCTTTCCTCCAGACAGCCGCCCAGTATTCCGGTGCGGTCACTAGGAGTCTAAGAAACTCACTGCGTGCCTCCACCTCCCACCAACCACCTGTAGCCCTGGGCAATCAATCACTCCGAGTCGAAGTGACCCTCCCCGTTCCTCCTCCTTCTGTAGATAACCCCCCGGGGGTTCAGGAGCGGTTGCTCTGAGTGGCTCTGAATCCACGTGACCCGCTGCACGGGTCCTCTGGGCAACCGCCCGGAGCTCTGGTGCGGCCACTCAAGACCAAGCAACCCACCACGCTTCTCCTCCAGGCAGCCCCCCTGTGTTCAGGAGCGGTCGCTTTAGGTCTAAACAACTCACCACTCGCCTTCTCCTCTGAGCAGCCGCCTGGAGCGCTAATGCAGTTACTGCAAGTCCAAATGACCCGCCGCGCTCCTCCTCCTCCTCCTCCTACTCCTCCGGGCAGGCCCCGGGGTTCAGAAGTGGTCTGAGTCCAAACAGCTCACCACGCAGCCCCTTCTCTGGCAACCGCCTGTAGCTCTGGTGTAGTCACTCCAAATCCAAGCGGCCGCGCTCCCCTTCCTCCTCCTCATCCTCAGGGCTGGCCCCGGTGTTCAGAAGCAGTCGTTCTGAGTCCAAACAGCTCGCCACGCGGCTTCTCCTCTGGCAACCGCCTGTAGCTCTGGTGCAGTCACTCCGAATCCACGCGGCCACGTTCCTCCTCCTCCTCCTCAGGGCAGGCCCCAGTGTCCTGAGTCCACACAGCTCTCCTCGCCACTCCTCCCCTGGGCAGCCGCCTGAGCCCCAGTGGTTGCTCCGAGTCCCAGCTCTGTGCCGAGCGGCCTCCTTTACGGCGCTCCCAGTTGTCCGAGTTCACTGCTCCAGCGGGGGAGGGGCGTCTCGCCGGCAGTTCTACTTCACAAAGTTTCCTGCGTTCCGGGACCACCGTCCCATCCGGGACGCCTTCCCAACGGGTGAGAGTCACCTGGCTGCTTTGAGTTGGTCCCAAGTGTCTCAATATCTCCTCTTTTGAATCCTGAGTCCTGGAGCAACATGAAATGCAGCCACCCTCTAGGCCGCCATCTTGAATCCGTCTTCCATTCTTTTGTTTTTTGAGATTGGCTTATCTCACTTAGCATGATATTCTCCAATTTCATCCATTTGCCTGCAAATGCCATAATTTTATTATTTTTTATGACTGAGTAATATTCCATTGTATATATGTACCACAGTTTCTTTATCCATTCATCATTTGAAGGGCCTCTAGGTTGGTTCCACAATCTGGCTGTTGTGAATTGAGTAGCTTATAGATATGATGTGGCTGCATCTCTGTAGTATGCTGATTTTAAGTTCTTTGGGTATAGGCCAAGGATTGGGATAGCTGGGTCAAATGGTGGTTCCATTCCAAGTTTTCTCTGGAATCTCCATACTGCTTTCCAGAATGGGTGCACTAATTTGTAACCCCACCAGCAATGCATGAGTGTACCTTTTCCCCCACATACTCGCCAACACCTATTGCTGCTTGTATTCTTGATGATCACCATTCTATCAAAATCTCTGGGACACTATGAAAGCAGTACTTAGAGGAAAATTTATTTCATAGAGTGCATTCAACAAAAGAAGAAAAAATCAACAAATAAATGACTTAACACTACAGCTCAAAGCCCTAGAAAAAGTAGAACAGAGCAACACCAAAAGTAGTAGAAGACAGGAAATAGTTAAAATCAGAGCTGTAATCAACAAAATTGAAACAAAAGAAATAATAGAAAAAATTGACAAAATAAATAGTTGCTTCTTTGAAAAAATAAACAAAATTGATACACCCTTAGCCACACTAACAAAGAGAAAGAGGGAGAAAACTCAAATAACTAAAATTCGGAATGAACAAGGAAATATCACAACAGACACGAGTGAAATAGAAAACATAATTAGAAGCTATTTTGAAAATCTATACTCCAACAAAACAGAAAATTTCGAAGACATCAACAAGTTTCTAGAGACATATGAATTACCTAAACTGAACGAGGAGGACATACACAACTTAAATAAATCAATTTCAAGCAATGAAATAGAAGAGGTCATCAAAAGCCTACCAACAAAGAAAAGTCCGGGCCCAGATGGATTCTCAGCTGAGTTCTACAAGACCTTTAAAGAAGAGCTCATTCCAATACTCCTCAAAGTATTCCATGAAATAGAAGAGGAGGGAACCCTCCCAAACTCATTCTATGAAGCCAATAGCACCCTGATCCACTTTGAGTTGATTTCTGGGGTTTAATTTCATTTTACTGCATATGTATTTCCAGTTTTCCCAGCACCATTGTATGTTTTTGGCATCTCTGTCTACTATGAGGTAACTGTATTTATGGGGTTTATCTTGGTGTCTTCTATTCTGTACCATTGGTCTGCCTGTCTACTGTGGTGCTAATACCATGCCATTTTTGTTACTATTGCTCTATAGTAGAGTTTAAGGTCTGGTATGGTGATACCTTCTGCGTCACTCCTCCTTCTCAGGATTGCTTTGACTATTCTGGGTCTTTTATTCTTCCAGATGAATTTTATGATTGTTGTCTCTATTTCTATGAGGAAAGACATTGGGATTTTAATTGTAATTGCATTAAATCTGTATAGCACCTTTGGTGGTATGGTCATTTTGACAATATTAATTCTGCCTATCCTAGAACACAGGAGATCTTTCTATCTTCTAAGGTTTTCTTTAATTTCTTTCTTTAGTGTTCTGTAGTTTTTACTGTAGAGGTCTTTCACCTCTTGTGTTAAATTGATTCCCAAGTATTTTATTTTTTTGAGGTTATTGTGAATGGGGTGGTATTCCTAATTTCTCTTTCAGAGTCTTAATCACTTATGACTTGAAATGCATTAGATTTACAACTGTTGATTGTATGTCCTGCTATTTTGCTGAATTCATTAATTAGTTCTAGAAATTTTATGGAGGAATTTTTTGGATCCTCTCACTATAGAATCATGTCATTGTCAAATAGTGATAGTTTGAGTTCTCCTTTTCCTCCTAGTATCCCTTTAATTTCTTTTACTTGTCTAACTGCTCTGGCAAGATTTTTAAGAACTATGTTGAATAGAAGTGACAAAAGAGGGCATCCCTGTCTTGTTTCAGGTTTTAGAGAAATTGCTTTCAATTGTTCTCCATTTGGAATGATGTTGGTCTTGGGCTTAGCATAGATAGCCTTTCCAATGTTGAGGTATGTTCCTATTCCCCCTAGTTTTTCTAGAGTTTTGAACATGAAGGGGTGATATATTTTACCAGATGCTTTTTCTGCATCTGTTGAAATAATCATATGATTCTTTACTTTAAGTCTATTTATGTGATGAATTACATTTATTGGTTGTGGATGTTGAACCAACTTTGTATCCCTGGGATGAACCCCACTTGATCATGATCACTATCTCTATGTTTTTGTATGTGATTTGCCAGAATTTTGTTTAGAATTTCTGCCTGTATGTTCATTAAGGATATTATTCTGAAGTTTTCTCTCCTTGATATATCTTTGTCTGGTTTTGGTATCAGGGTGATGCTAGCTTCATAGAATGAGTTTGGAAGGCTTCCCTCATTTTCTGTTTCATGGAGTACTTTGAGGAGGACTGGTATTAGTTCTTCTTTGAAGGTCTTATGGAACTTGGCTGAGAATCCACCTGGTCCTGGGTTTTTCTTTATTGGTAGGCTCTTGATGGCAACTTCTCTTTCATTGCTTGAAATTGATCTGTTTAAGTTGTGTATGTCCTCCTGATTCAGTTTGAGTGAATCGTATGTGTCTAGAAATTTGTCGATGTCTTTGAGATTTTTCTATTTTGTTGGAGTATAGATTTTCAAAATAGCTTCTTCTTATCTTTTGTATTTCACTAGTGTCCATCATGATATTTCTTTTATCATCATTAATTTTAGTAGTTTGAGTTTTCTCTTTCTCTTCATTGATGTAGCTAAGGGTTTATCATTTTTGTTTATTTTTTCAAAGAACTAATTTGTCATTTTGTCAATTTTTGAATTGTTTCTTTTGTTTGACTTTCATTGATTTCAGTTTGGATTTTAATTATTTCTTTCTTCTACTTTTGGTGTTGATATGTTCTTCTTTTTCTAGGACTTTGACATGTAATTTTAGTCATTTATTTGTTAAATTTTTATTATTTTAATGAATGAGCTCAATGCAATGAACTTTCCTCTTAGTATTGCTTTCATAGTGTTGTAGAGATTTTGATATGTTGTATCGGTGTTCTCATTTACCTCAAATAATTTTTTTTTATCTCTTCCTTGATGTATTCTGCTATCCATGCATCATTCAATAGTGTATTATTTAGTCTCCAGGTGTTGGAGTAGTTTTTATTTTTTATTTTATCATTGATTTCTAATTTCATTCCGTTAGATCTGACAGAATGCAGGGTTGTATTTTTATATTTTTGCATTTCCTAAGGGCTGTTTTGTGGCATAACATATGATCTATTTTAGAGAAGGATCCATGCACTGTTGAGAAAAAAGTGTATTCACTTGTTGATGGATGGAATATTATATATCTATATCTATATACCTTAAGTCTAAGTTATTGATTGTATTATTGAGTTCTGTGGTTTCTTTTTTCAGTTTTTGTTTGAAAGATCTATGCAGTGGTGAGAGAGGTGTTTTAATGTCACCCAGTATTATTGTGTTGTGGTCTATTTGATTCCCGAAATTAAGAAGGGTTTGTTTGATGTACACAGATGCTCCATTGTTTGGAGCATAAATATTTATGATTGTTATGTCTTGTTGATATACAATTCCGTTAAGTAGTATGAAATGCCCTCCTTTATCTCTTCTGACAATTTTTGGCCTGAAGTTCACTTTATCTGTTATGAGGATGGAAACTCTTGCTTTTTTATGGTCTTTGTGCATGGTATGTTTTTTTTCCCATCCTTTCACCTTAAATCTATGGATGTCTTTTTCTATGAGATGAGTCTCTTAAAGGCAGCATATTTTTGGACTCTTTTAAAAAATTCAATCTGCCAGTCTATGTCTTTTGATTAATGAGTTTAGGCCATTAAAATTCAGGATTATTATTGAGATACAATTTGTATTCCTGATCTTTTGACTTGTTTTTGAAACTTGACTTGGTTTCTCCTCTGATTCGCTTTTCCTTTAGTGTAGTTTCTCCCTTTGCTGACTTTCATTGTTGGTTTTCATTTCCTCCACATGTAATATTTTGTTGAGAATGTTCTGCAGTGTAGTCTTTCTATTTGTAATTTCTTTTAACTTTTGTTTATCATGAAAGGTTTTTATTTTGTCATCAAACTGGAAACTTAGTTTTGTTGGATATAAGATTCTTGATTGGCATCCATTTTTCTTTCAGAGTTTTGTATATATTGTTGTAGGATATCCTAGCTTTTGGGTCTGGCTTGAGAAAAATGTTGATGTTCAAATAGATTTTCCCCTGTCTGTAATCTGATACTTTTCTTTTGTGACCTTTAAAACACTAGCCTTATTTTGTATGCTGGGCATTTTTGTTATAATGTGCCTTGGGGTGAATCTGTTGTAAATTTGTACATTTGGTGGCTTGTAAATCTCTTAGATTTTCAATTTCATCCTTTAGGTTTGGGAAATTTTCTGATATTATTTCATTGAATAGATTGATCATTCCTTTGGTTTGTATATCTGCGTCTTCCTCTATCCCAATAGTTCTTTAATTTGGTATTTTCATATTATCCCATAGTTCTTGGAGGTTCTGTTCATGATTTCATACCATCTTCTCTATGTGATCAACTTTATTTTCATGATTATATATTTTGTCATCATTGTCTGAGGTTCTGTCTTCCAAGTGATCTAGTCTATTGGTGAAGCTTTCTATTGAGTTTTTAATTTGGTTTACTGTGTTCTTCATTTCAAGGATATCTGTTTGGTTGTTTTTCAGGTTCTCTATCTCTTTATTGAAGGAATCTTTTACTTCCTTCATTTGCTCTTTTAACTGTTTATTGATGTGGTCATTCATTGCCTGTATTTGTTCTGTTATATCATCCTTTTCTTTGCACATATTTTAATCATGTATATTCTGAACTCCTTTTCTGTCATATCTTCTACTGTGCAGTCAATGGATTCTATTAATATAGCATCTTGGTTTGTTTGGGGTGCTTTCTTCCCTTGTTTTTATATGTTGTTCATGTATCTTCCCCTCTAGCAGTGTGGATCTGAGGTATTACAGTTTCTGCCCTATAGATTTATAGTCTCTGCAGGTTTCTAATACCTCATCTTTAAGGAGGAGATCAATATTAACAGCATCCAATGAAAACAATATGCAGCCTTAAACCATATAGCTCCTATTAAGACATTAACAGTTTTGTCACAATAAACAGAGATGATGTGTTCAATTATTATCTACAATATAAACAATAGGTTTGCAATAAGGTCTACAATTTCTAATGGTGGACAAAGACAGAATGGGGAAGTGGTGTAGGATGTGATTTAATGAGTAACAAGTGAGAATGTAGAGGTACTAGATCATAGAAAGATTGAAAGAGAAATCAAAAGAAGTTGGTTGTTAGCAGGTGAAAATAGAGAATGAGACTCCAAGGAAACAGATAAATAAGAGGAAATAGAGTAAAAAGAAAAAGAGAAAAACATGTAAAAAAAATAAAAGAATCAGGGTTGGGGATATAGCTCAGTTGCTAGAGTGCTTGCCTCACAAGCAAAAGGCCCTGGGTTCAAATCCCCAGCACCACAATAAAAAATAAATAAATAAAAGAATCTATGACTTTAGACTTTAATATACTATCCAAACCTCCCAGTCCTCAGTTGCCTGATGTGTGAAAAGTACTTTATTTGAAAGATGTTGGGGATGTGAGAGTGGGAAACAAAAAAAAAAAAAGAAAGAAAGAAAAAGAAAGAAAAATAGGGGAAAAAAAGAACCTTGAAGGAGAAATGAACAATCATTTCTTTTGGAGTTCAATATCTTCTCTGCCTCCCTTCTTTTCTGATGGACAGGGTTGTCTGGAGTTTTCTGGTAACTCCACCCTCAGGATGGTAAAAGTTACTAAGGTGGGAGGATTGGACTTGGAGGCAAGAAGACTCCTAGAGGCAGGGTATAGCAATTGCCAGTTCCTCTGGAAGAGCTCCCACTGGGACTGTCCTTGGGGTACACTCATGTGACACAGGAGCCTGTTCTTAGACCCTTCCCTCACTTGTGGGCCCCACAATTCCTGTTCTCTAATTTTGTCTCTAAATTGTATCTCTCCTTCCACTGACCTTTTGACTTCCCAATGAGGAACCTCTCTCCCCAGATGTCCTGAGGGCTGAGCACCAGGACCTGTGTGCCTATAATGGAAAACTCTTCTGTATTGGACTGATCAGGCCAGGCATTGAAAGCTGTGGGCCCACCACATAGCTGCAAGCACTGGACTGTGTTGGTGGCTAGGGGGTGGTTGGGAGATGGGACTGAGGGGTCAGAGGGCCCTGTTGATTGCAAATCTGTCAGGACCAGTTGAGCAGTGGGTGCTGCATTGGGGAGGGAGTCATGGACCAGGCTGATGTCAGATCCCAGGAAATACTGCCCAAGTTGTCTCTGGGATCCTGGTGGGTGCCTGGCTGGTTGACTGGATGACCTGGGATTAAGATGTCCTCACACCCTTTTCCAACCTACTGACTCCTTACAAGGCTCTCTCCTGTCTCTGCAGCAAGGTGGTGCCTATTAGTACACTTAACATGGATACCTCAGATGTAATCAAGCCTGTAGGGACCTTGATGATGTGCTTTCAGGTCCTAGCTGTTAATCCTAGATGGAAGTGGCCACAACCCTAGTTGGTGTTGGAGGGAGGGGCTAACTTGTAGGTACCTTGATATTGGGCTTGTAGTCTCTGGCAGGTGTCTCAAGATGGAAACTGCCATGCATTGGTAGATGGGGAACCAAGGAGTTTCCATGCAGGCAGGCACTGGGCTTGATCTGTGGGGGCAGCTCTTGCCTTTCTGAGAAGCTCTCACATGTTTAAATTTGTTCTATAATTCATTATACTGGTGGCTCCTGTTGGTCACTTGAGGGCAGTCCTAAGCAGTGTCCCTGAGAAATCACTGAACTTGACACAATACATGGCCTATAACTGCCCAAATGTCTTACTTTTAGGCAGTAAATGCAAAACTCTTTGTAGCCTAGTAGAGCAAGACTGGGTAATGCCAGGCAGTGTTTCTCCAAAGCTGATAAGTTTATCTAATGCATTCTGAAACCTAGTCCTGTAATGACCCAAGAAATCTTGCTGAGCAGACAAAAATAATTGTCACTTTATTTCCAGTGTTGAACTTTGTTGTTGAAGTAATTTAATGACAATCTCGATTCCAACTTCCAATGCTTCAACTTAGGCTGAGGGTCACAGTATTCAAATTGAGTTATAGATATTCTCTGTTCACTCAAGGTTAAAGTCCAAATGAAGCCCAATATGATGCTAGTTTGTTTCTGCATACAGGCATTTTCTATTATGCATTGTTTTGTCTACCATGCTGCTTTACCCAACCCCAGATGCCCTTCCTTTCATTGTTTCTTGCTTTAATTCTACTGACCTTTCAAACTGTACTTCAAATCTATCTGTTCCACCAAACCTCTCTAGATCACTTATCTTCCTCTGACATTATTTTCCTTCTCTGAATTGCTGTTGCTATAATCATGCATTAGCTGTGATTGTTATCATCTTCTCAAAGAGTCTTTTAAAATTTTCATTGTTATTTAGTGAGAAACATGTATCTAGCTTATTTTTCTAAAAAAGATGGTGACGTTTTTGAAAGAATGCATTATGGTTATTTTTGTGTCTGCCACAATGCCTACAACAAATATTTGAGTGGACATGATATTTTCATTTGCATAATGGCTTCTTCAAATGCTTGCTAAACATCAACTCTCAAAGATTTCTGCTACTGGAGGAGGTCAAGTAGATATAAATAATCCAACATTTGAATTATTCAGAATTAATTTATATAGAATTTTGGAAGATATTAGTGGCAGTTGCATTCTTTCCCTAATAAATGATTTACAAAATAATAGTAACACCAACACCAAGACTATACTTTTCAGAATTTAGTTCAGACTAATAGCGATTCATCTGTATTTGCTGAGTACCTGTAAGAGAAGGCAAGAACATGGGACCTAGTCAAGAACTGGTTACAAGGAGAGTCTAGAGATTCCAGATTACTTGGTAATTCACATACTACCCACAACCACGTTGATCTATATACCTACACATTTGCCACATTTCACTTGTATTTCTCACAGGCACTGATTGAAAAGTGACTAAGAGTACACATGGCCTACATTCATATTCTGGCTCTCTCATTTCCTAGTGTAATTAGAGACAAGTTACCTCTCTATACTTGAGTATCCTCTTGAACAAAATGGCTATAATGATAGGACATATTTCATAGGATTATTTGTATGAAAATAAAATATGTAAAATGCTTAGGATAATGTCTGACATATAGTAAATTCTCAAATGTTAGAGAATGAGCCCGTAAAAATATATAAAGGAAGAAAGATCACTATTCTCTTGCTTTATTCTCTTAGAATCCTAAGTGACCAGAGAAAGTGCAGTGGCTAATCATAAACAGAACCCAAACTGTGTTTTCCTCTTGGAAGAGAATGAGGGGTAAGTTAAAGTAGAATTAAACAAGAGAAAGAGTAACTCATATATAGGTACAAAATTCCCAAGTATAATCCAGTACTACAGAAAGCTATTGGAGTTTTCATGTAAAAATGTGGAGTTGCTCAACCAACAGTGAATATTTAACTTCCAGAGACTTCTAGAGAGTGAAATTTGTGCATAACTCAGTTTATAGATGAACTCCTGCTATGTGACTGGAGTCAATGACCCCAAGAAGATTTAAGGGCTCAAAAGTTTGGGTGGGGAGGTATGACACAGGCATAAACGGAATTAATTGCCACTTGGGGTAGAAGGAATGTGAATAAAAAAGGAAGCAGGTGTTCAAGCTATTTTTTGAAAGTGCCAAATCAGGAAAGCTATTACCAAGATCAACTTCTCAAAGTTGCCTAGTGAGTAGGTAATTTGGGATAGGACTTGAAGGTCAAGTAAAAGTTTACTTTAAATGTGTCACAGCAATGTGTTATGATAGAAAGACACTTGTTCTTGACTCAAATAGGCCTGTGGTAGAAGCCAGACTCAATTACTTACCAGTTACATTGTCTGAATAATACTTACAAGACTATTGTATTTGTTAAGTGCCTAATGCAATGCCTGGCATACAGTACAGTCTCAAAAATGGCCACTGATGGTAACAATAACACATTGGACTATTATTTATGATGATATGCTGTGTGAAGCACAAATATTTCATGTTTCTTCTTTATCATTCTGGGTAGCAGTAGTAAATTTCTGCAGGGCTTTCTGTGCTCACCACCCTGGAACTATTGTAGAGGACATAAGGACACAAGCTAATTCAAAGTATCCAGAGGCCCATGACAGAAGTAATTGAATAGACTTAAACCAGCAATTATAGCAAATGTCAAGGATACCTAGGGTCTGTGGAAAATCTGATCTATGCCAAATTATAAATCTAGAGTACTTTATCCTCATCTTTCCCTCCTACTTCTCTTTCAATTCCTTTCCTTCTTCCTTTGTCCCAAGGGGCAGTGTGGACCTCACGCTGCTTTGTTCTTCCAATTAATGAGTAAAGACAGCAATCTAATAAAATTACCAAACACAAAGATTTAAGGAATTTACTCTTATTCTCCCCATGGATATCAAGAGATGGACAGTGTTCAATATAAATTATGAATTCTTTGTTCTTTTGAGATACACCTGACAGTAGAGTGTATTTTTACATACTATACATACAAGAGTACATCTTATTCTAATTAGGATCCTATTCTTGTGGTTTTACATGATGTGGAAATTCACTGGTCATGTATTCATATATGAACATAGGAAAGTTATGTACTATTCATTCTACTCTCTTTCCTATTCTCATCATCCCTCCCTTCATTCCCCTTTGTCTAATCCAATGATTTTCTATTCTTCCCCTCCCCACCCTTCTTGTGTGTTAGTATCTGCATATCAAAAAGAACATTCTACCTTTGCTATTTTTGGAATTGGCTTATTTCACTTAGCATGATAGTCTCCAGAACCATCCATTTACCAGCAAATGCCATAATTCCATTTTTTTATAATGCTGGGAATCAAACCCACGGCCTTGTGCTTGCAAGGCAACCACTTTACCAACCGAGCTATTTCCCCAGCCCGCCATAATTCCATTTTTCTTTAAGACTGAATAATATTCCACTGTGTATATAGGTACCACATTTTCTTTATCCATTCATTGGTTGACGGGCACCTAGGTTGGTTCCATAGCTTAGCTATTGTGAATTGAATTGCTATGAACATCAATGTGGCTACGTCATTGTAGTATGCTGATTTTAAGTCCTTTGGGTATAAACTGAGGAGTGGGATAGCTGGATTATATGGTGGCATTCTAAGAGTAAGATTTTGGGTGTCAGCAACGAGTAAGCATATGAGGTTGGGACTAGGCTGGTTATAAATAAAACTATTGAATTCATTTTATGTAGAGAAAAGCATGATGGAAGGGAGAAGTGTTTGACATTTGCAAATATGTGAACTACCTTAATATCTCAGCTACAGTGGCACTTTTTTGCTATATTGACCCAGGTCTAGTAATTTTATCTCCCTGTTCTCATTTTCTCAAATGAGTAATGGGTATGATAATTATCTTATATAGGATATGTAGGGTAAGAAAAGCACTTCTTGAATTGAATGTACACACAAACCACTTGGGAAGCTTGTTAAAATGGATCCTAATTCAGAAAGTCTGGGGTGGGGCCCAAGATTCTGCATTTCTAATGAGCTCTCAGATGGTACCAATGTTTCTGGTGTCAAGATCACATTTTGGGTTGTCAGGGAACATTAGATAATGTAAGTAATGACAAAATGGGTTTTCTTCCCAATTTCGTGGAAAGAGGTTATTTCTCACTTTTGGCTTGTTGCCACTTATGAAAAAAGTCTCAAGATGAGATTGGAGAAATGCAGAGATGAAAACACTGTCATCAGAATTTGAGGAGGAAGCTACCGCATAAGTGGAAATCTTGAAAACTGTATATTTTCCTCTCGAAGGGAGATTTTTATGAATGTTCAGACTTCTTGAAGGGAGATTTTTATGAATCTTGAGGCTGCTTGAAGGGAAGTTAATCATGTTGACTTGTCTTCCAGGCAACAAACAATGGCTGCCTGTGTTTCCTACCAGAGGTTTCCTAGTTCCAGTGCTGCCTATAGTTGCTGTGCATTGCTCCTTTTTCATTTGAGTGTAAATATGATTGATGTTTATTTTAAGGAACATGCTCTCTTCTTTCAGTATTCTAGTATGCTATACCATTTCTATAAATATAAATGAGCTATATTTCTGAAGGCTTGTTTCAGCAGTTATAGTTATGTTGCCTTCTCATCTCAGAAGTGTTCCTCCCTTGCACTTCATCTTTTCTCTCTAGGTTTCTTTGTTTTCTTTCTTCTGACAGCAAAATTTTACTTCTTTTGGAAATACTTATGTTTGATTATTTGATTTTATTTATATAGTTAGAAATAATAATGCATTTATTTGGATTGAGAGATCACAGACAGTTCTCTAATCAAAATTCCTTAATGAAATATGCCTAGTAGATAAAATTTTAGTTTTCTTATACATTCAAAGTCTTAAGAAGATGAGAATGGTTTGGAAAATGAATACTTACCATAATAATATCCCAATTAGTGAACATTCTCAAAATTTACAATGCATTCCAAAGTAAGGTTTCAATGTCTAAAATTTTGGCATGAAAGTTGGAATACTATTATTCTAATTTTAAATTAATAAGGGCTATATAAATGTGAAATGAACCATAATTTTTACGTAAGTGGACTTCTCTTTTCTATTTTTATAATATCTTATTGTTGCATTATAATTATTAAAATACAGCAAGTGGATCGGAGGAGGGAGGAAAAAAGGGAAAGGGAAGGAAATGAAGAATGAGATTGATCAGATTGTGTTATGTGCATGTACAAAAATTTAACTTTCTTAAAGTACTTACTCCAGTCTCAACTGCAGTCATATCATCAACATTCTCCCATTTACGAGCTCATTATCTCATAGTTGAAAAGCACTGTACTGAGACTGAAACTATATTCTTGACCTAGAGTTGGTTTATTTTAATTAACTGGGAAAGCACAACCATTCTGTCCAGGGTAATGTGGCATGCATGAGTATGCACAAGTTGATAGACATATGTAAAGTATCATGTTGGATGATGGTTATATACAAGATATTGTAGGGAATACAATGAGAGCAACCAAAAAGGAACACCATATTCCCCTGTAGCAGAATGGAGTACAGAATGTGAGGGAGGTAAGAGAAGTTGGCCAAATGTTCCTTTGCTGAATTTGGTGGATAAGTAGGTGTCTCATGTGCAAGTGAGACTCCCTTCAGTGATCCTGTAAAATGAGTTTTTAAAAACCTTATAATTTAGGAAATTGATCCTTGACAGCATAGTTTAAACAACAGGTATTTAAAAAACACATTTATTGAGATAAAATTAACATATAATAAATATATTTGAGGAATACAAATTTTGACATATGTGTATACCAGTGAAACCATTACAGTAAAAGTAATAAATACATAACTCCCAAATTTCCCTGTACCCTTTTGTAATCTCTCTTCCTGTCCTTCCAATTCATCCCAATTTCTGTCTCCAGGAACAAGCTGATCTACTTTTTGTCACTGTAGACAGTTGGTATTTTTATGGAATTTTATACAAATGGAGTCAAATACTATGTACTGTTCTTTAACCAATATTTCACTCAATTGTTGAAATTCTGTTGTATGGTCATTCTTTTTATTGCTGAGTAATATTCTCTTTTATGGCTATATCAGAGTTTGTTTTGCCATGAATCTGCTCATAGGAATTTGGGCAGATTCAAATTTTGGACTATAACAAATAAAGGTTGTATAATAGCCATTGTATAGACATGATATTTCTTTTTTATTGGATATATATGTAGGAGTAGAATTATCAGGTCATATGTTATGTGTTAGTTTAACTTATCAAGGAATTGTCAATTGTTTTCTATTCGCCTCCTTGCCAACACTAGATATATTCAGTCTTTGTTATTTTAGATCTTTGAATATATATATCCACATTGTGGATTTTTTTATTGGTTCTTTCTAGTCATACATGACAGTAGAATCCATTTTGATATAATTATATAAGCATGGAATATATATCATTCTAACTCGGAAACTGTTCTTAGATATACATGATGGTGGGATTCACTGTGGTATATTCATATGTATACATAGGAAAATTATGTTAGATTCATTCTGCTCTCTTTCCTTTTCCTATCCCTTCCCCTTCCCTTCATTCCCCTTTAGCTAATCTACTGAATTTCTATTCTTCCACTCCCCACTCCTCATTGTGGGTTAGCTTCCATATATCAGCGAAAACATCTGGCCTTTGTTTCTTTGGGATTGACTTATTTCACTAAACATGATATTTTCCAGTTCCATTCATTTACCAGCAAATGCCATAATTTCATTTTTCTTTGTGGCTGAGTAATATTCCTTAGTGTATATATAGCAGGTTTTCTTTATCCATTCATCTGTTGAAGGGCACCTAGGTTGGTTCCATAGCTTACTATTGTGCTTTGAGCTGCTATAAACATTGATGAGGTATAACTGTAGTATGCTGATTTAACTTTTATTTCCCTGAAGGCTAAGATATTTGACATGTTTTTATTGTTTATGTGTTATCTGTCTATATTCTTTGAAAAAGTGTACACACAGCTTGGTGTGGTGGCACACGCCTATAATCCCAGCAGCTTGGGAGACTGATGCAGGAGGATTGCGGGTTCAAAGCCAGCCTCAGCAAAAGCAAGGTGCTAAGCAACTCAGTGAGACCCTGTCTCTAAATAAAATACAAAATAGGACTGGGGATGTGGCTCAGTGGTCAAGGGCCCCTGAGTTCAACTCTCCAGCCCCCTCAAAAAGCATCTGCACAATCTTTTGCTCATTTTTATTGGAATATTATTTTATTTTTATTGAGTTTTGAATTCTTTAATATTCTGGGTACAGGTTTTTATTATACAAACAATTTGTGAATATGGAACTGGAATTCTAGTATGCCCACTTCTAGTATGATCTTGCCCTAGAGAAGCTGATACGTCATTGAAGGTGTCAGGACAATACAGAGTTAAACATTGAAAACTTTAGGTGCTGTGAATGAGGATCTTATAGAGTGTCATGGGAGTACAGAGTACAATGCATTTTGTCTGGGAGAGTTTGGAAAGATTTCTCAGAGGAAGAAGGAACTTTAATGCTTTGTTTTGAAAGGTGATGAGTTTGCAGGTGGAGAACCTCTCTAAAATATCATTCTAGACAAAGAGAATGTGTTGCAGAGGCAAGAAGGTATATTTGGGAATTGTACATTCTGGAATGACCAGAGAGGATGGATGAGGATGAAAAGAAGTCTGAGAGTAGATTGTAAGGTCGTAAAGAACTTAGTAGATCAAGTTTAAGAATCTGAACTGCATCTTCAAAGCAATAGGGAGCCTGCTGAAGGGTTTTAAACATCAGAGTGAAATGGTCAGATTTGCATTTTAGAAAATGTCCTACAGTGATGGTAAAGGATTAGAAGAGGATAATGAATTCAGGAAAAATAACAAGAACCTGAACAAAGCAGCAACATCAGGGAGAGAGGAGGGGGTAAATTCTCAGGATATTTAAGAGTGTTAGATGTTGATGAGTATTTATTTAAACGTTAGGAGTGAGAAAGATAATGATTCATAGGATGACCCCCAGATTATACTTAAAATAATGGAATGATTTGGGAGTGCATTCCTTAGGTCCAGTGATGCAGGAGTATGAACAGGAGAGATGGAGAGTAGTTTAAAAATTTATTTTTTTTTTTTACTTTTTAGTGCATAAATAGGGGGGTTCATTTAGACATATTCATAAATGGAGTTGAGGAGTATTTTATGTTCAATTCATTCATTCATTCAACAATTTTTTACTGAATACCTACCATATGCTAGGAAGTAGAAATGTGAAGAAAGTCAAAACAGAGACTGTGATAGTCTTCAGAGATCAAAAACTTCAGCATAGAAGAGAGAAAATGAAATAATCCTAGAAATGTATAATTTAGAATTGACTCTGAATTTCTTGAAGTAAAATAATACAGTATTGAGACAGTGCACACAGGTAGACTTGATGTAATCTCAGCTTCAAGAAATATTACCTTGAAGGAGTAAAACTTAACAAAAAGATCTGAAAGAATTAGACTGGTCAAGATAAAATAACAATGGTTCTGATAGGAAGAACAGGATATAATAAATGTAGGATATCCAGTGGAGATTTTCAAAAGGCAGGTGAAAACATGCATCTAGAAACAAGGTCTAAGATGGAGTAGTTATCCATTCATGGTGCAGATAAAACCATGGCAGAGATGAGAAATTTGAGTGAGCTTTGTAGAATGAACAGAGAAAGCTGATGCTTGGCTTGTAGAATACCAATATTGAAAAGGAAGACAGAAGAGAAGAGCAAGTAAGTTAAAGAACAAGGATGAACAATCAACCATGAAGAGGAGGTCCAAACAAAATAGAGACCATACCAAGAAAGGAAACACATGGCTGCCAATGCCAAATGTATGGCAATGACTATTCTGGTTTACTGAATTCCCCTTCCCCTCACCATATTTAGAAACATTTGTGTGGTATGTATTAATTCTGCTGATTGTCTTTTCCTGGACTGAATCAGATCCTTGCCTCATTAAGTCTCAAGGGAGGCAAGCATATAAAGGGAAAATTTATTTTTTATATTGATTCTAAATGTTCTCAAGGGAAGTTGTTTTGGCATTTTCCCCTTTGCCTGTCATTCTGAAAAATGATTTAAAATTTTGGATTCATGTAATCATTTTGCAGTATATTTTAAATGTAATCATATTTCATAGTATATGTTCCTTGTTCTGTGAAATGAGTCAGAATACTGTGGCCATTTCATCTCTTCTGGGAAGGAAAATCAAGATGCAAAAAGGACCTCCTCCCAGCCTGCAAGAATTATTTGCAGCTAAACACATATATGTATACGTATATATGCTAGGAGGCTTTCTGTAAGGTCCAAATTAACTAACCAAAAAAATAAATAAATAAATGAACCCATTACCTTTCTCCCTGTCTCCTTGCTTCTGTGGGTTGATCCTTCAAAGTCTAGTTCATTGCCTTCTCTAGATGCTAACTCCAATATTATAATCATCCATTCATTGCCCTTCTATTATTAGCAGTAATTTTCTTAGAACCCCCTATGCCCTATGCAATGTGCTAAGAATTATTAAACAATACATTGTGTTGCTTAACTTTTAAGCTATTATGTGAGATAGATTAATGACACCCATACTATAGAGGAGGCGGCTGAGGCTTAGAAATGCTAAGTTATTTGTCACATTTTTTTTGACTATTTTTTTAGTTTTTTTTTTATTGTAAACAAATGGGATACATGTTGTTTCTCTGTTTGTACATGGCATTTTTTGAATCCTAATATCTTAACTATCAAGTAGCAAACTATTCATAGTAAAGATCATATTAGCACTTAGCATATGCCCAGTTAGATTGCACCCACCCACCATCTCCTAACAGCAAATGTTTCATTCTCATTCACATGTCATATACATCATAGATCAGTTTTACTAAATGTTCTCTCATCCCATGACCCAGGCTATCAAAGCTTCTGCTATCTTGAAAGTTGTTGATTGCCAAGGCAAAGGGAAAAAGCTCTGGAGGTATCTTATGGCTGCAATTAAATGCTTTGGCATAGAGGTGACAGCATTGTTTTCATTTATAATTCATCAGCCAGGGATAGTCATTTGACTCCATACAACCTCAAGCCAGTCAAGAAATGTAGTCTGACTTAGGGCTTGGAAAGGACAACAGCTGAAACTGAGCTGCACTAATGATCACAGAAAGTGAAAGGGGTTTATATAGTAGATCTCTGCAACCATTTCAGAGCCATGCATTCTAGGTCTTAACTGACAAGAACTTTAAAACTGTATTGCAGAATCAAACCACAATGAGATACCACTTTCATACCCACTAGAATAGATACAATATTTTTTTAAAAAGTGTTGATGAGGATATAAAGAAACTGGAATCTTCATATATTGCTGGTGGAAATGTAAAATGGTGCATCTGTTTTGGAAAACAGTTTGGCAGTTCCTCAGAATGCTAAACATATTTACCATGTGACAGCAATTCTACTTCTAGGTATACACCCAAGAGAAATGAAAATATGTCCACAAGAAATCTTGTACATAAATGTTCATAGCAGTTTTCTTCATAATACCTAAATAGTGGAACAACTCAATTGTCCATCCACAGATTAATGGTATAAACAAAATGTGATATATTCATATAATGGAATATTACTCAGCAATAATGGAAATGAAATACTCATACATGCTATAACTTGCATGAACTTTGCAAAAATTACACTAAGTGAAATAATATAGTTACAAAAGACCACGTGCCATGTGATTACATTCATATGAAATGTCCAAAATAGGCAAATTCATAAAGACAGATTAGTGGTCATCTAAGACTAGGGCTGTTGTGCTAATGAATATGGAGTTTTTCTTTTGGGGAATGATGAAAATATTTTAAAATTAGATTGGAATGGTGATTGTATGTTTCTAAATAATCTGAAAATTATTGTATACGTTAAGTGGATTATATGTAATAATATAAATACCTTCATGAAGTTTTGAAAATTGTATCACTGAATCTCTTTCTAGGGCATATTATAATGTTTCTAAACAAAAGTGGTAGAAAAGAAGGATGTCCAACTTAGTCACTGTCATGTGAGGTAGGTTTGCCATTTCTTACTTAAGTAAGAAATTTCATTTGATTCTTTATAATTTCTATGTTTCAGCACATGCCCTTTGTCATAGGGTCACAACATTACTTATGTCCCAATAGCAACATGCTCCAACACCTGTGCAGGAAGACCTGGCAACACAAGAAGTTATTGTTATGAGTAGGAACTTCTTATATTAGTCATCCATTTGAAATAAGAGTTCTATAACTTAGTATCTATTTCATTTTTGTCCCCTGTATACAGAAGTCTTAGAGTCAAATTCAATGCTAAAACATCAAATTTATGTTCATTTCTGTTGTGAGCAGGATGACAAGTTCTTTCTTTTCTTGGTCTTGATTTTGTAATCCTATATTCTCTCTAAGCCCATCTTATATGACCTCTCACTTTATCCCATATCACCCATATCTTTATCCCATATCACCTCTCACTCTAGGTTCATTTCCATTATTTAGTTCTTCATTACTTTTCCCACTATTTTTCTTTCCCATGCTTCCAACCAAACCCTAGTTAGAATAGTTTCTACTATCCACCTTCCTAGCACCCAAGAGGCTGAGGGCTATAAAAAAATGCAGGAAGGAAAGAAAAACCAAACAGTGATGCAGACTGGGGACATGTCATAATTCTTAGATCAGTAACACCTATAGGGCCAGCCTCTTGGACTGTTGATCCTCATATAATTCCCAGGGCAGTATTCATTCTGTTCTAAAAAATAATCTGTTTTAATTCTTCATTCTTCTCAAGTCATCAGATTCTACTCTTTCTCCATCACTTTCAATTAGTGTTCACTTATTTTATGTCTCACAAAATTTAAAAACCTTCAGATGAAAAGCCCTTAAACTTCCAGTCACATATTCTACAAACTAACTGTTCACTCTAATGTAATGGAATAATTATCCCTATACTTGGTAAATAATCCTATTTCTGTTCAAACATCTTCATCTGGCTCATATTCATGCCTTTTCTCTCTCCTTTCTTTATCTTAATCACATTCATTCCCATTATCTCATTCCCATAAGAATTTAAACAGCTTAAGTCCCTTCTCTTTTAAAAATATATTTCCTCTTGTATAGGGTGAGAGATCAAGTTTCATTCTTTTACATAGAGATATCCAGCTTTCCCAGCCCCCATTTGTTTAAAAGGCTATCTTTTCTCCTCTTATGCTCTTAGCAACTTTGTCTAGTATGAGATAACCGTATTTATATATATAGGTTTGTCTGTGTCTTCTATTCTATTTCATTGGCCTTTGTGTCTGTCTTGGTGCCAATACCATTCTGATTTTGTTACTATAGTTCTGTAGTATAATTTGAGGTCTGGTATTGCGGTGTGAGCCACATCTCCAGTCCTTTTTATTTTTTTGAAACACGGTCTCACTAAGTTGCTGAGGCTCACTTTGAACTTTTGATCCTCCTGCCTCAGCCTCCTAAGCCACGGGGATTACAGGCATGCACCACCATGCCTGGCTCAGTGTGACCCTTTTTTGCTTAGAATTTTTTTGGGTACTCGATCTTTTATTCATTCAAACAAATTTTAGGACAGTTTCTTCTAGTTCTGTGAAGAATGTCTTTAATATTTTGATTGGTATTGCATTGAATCTGTATAGCATTTTTGGTAGTGTGGCCATTTTGATTATATTAATTGTGCCTATCCAAGAACATGGGACATCTTTTCATCATCTAAGGTCTTCAATTTCTTCCTTAAATGTTCTATAGTTTTCATTATAGATCCTTTCACTTGCTTGGTTAGGTTTATTCCCAGGTGTTTTTTTGAGGTTACTGTAAACAGGATAGTATTCCCAATTTCTTTATCAGCATTTCCATTATTGGACATAGGAAAACTACTGATTTTTGTGGGAGTTTTTATATTGCTACTTTGCTGAATTTGTTTATATGTTCTAGAAGTCTTCTGGTGAAGTTTTTTATAGAAACATGTACTTGACCTTGGGCATTGTGTAGCCAGGGTCCTCTCTCTCTAATTCCCTCCCAGGCCTGATGTTCTAAATAATTGTAATTCACAGTATTTCATCTTTTCACCTTCATCTCAGCCTTCAGAGTAGTCAATCTGCCCTTTTGCTCATCATCCTAATAAACTGCATCACTGTATCTTCACTCAATCTCATGTCACTAGTCTAGTGAACTATTTTCAGTTCTTTAGGTGATATTCTGTACAGTTGATAACTTTATCTTTCTCAAAACATTATTTTTTATTTAGTCCTGTAACCCTACATGCTTCTTCTTTTTCTTAAGAATATTGGGTTCTTCTCAGTCTGTTCTTCAAACTTTTCTTCCTCCATTTATCTCTATGTATTATATACCTTCCAACTCTATTCCAAGTCTTATTTTATTTTCATTCTAAATGATATACCTGAATAATTGCTTTCTTTCAAAAATATTCCTAGACCTAACCAGTGGGAGATGAAGGAGGAAAAGACTCTTTGAGAATAAGAGTGTATGAGTTTCTAAAGCTTGGTTTGAATCTTAAATCTTTTATGTGTAGTTTCACAGGGAAATCTGGTTTCCTGGAAGAAATTTGGGAAGGTGGGAAGATTCTTCCTGCATGTGGCAGTTTCTCCCATTATCTTTTACTTTGAATATTTATTTCTGAAGAAATACATCATTATACCCTTTCCACTAAAATAAATGATATCATTTAACTGGATTTGTTGCTATCTTTCCTTTATTCATATTGTCTTGTATGATGTTCATATTAATTGGTGTCAGAAGTCACTGTGATGCAAAGACCCCAGATCCTAATGGCCAAAGCTAACAAGGAAAGATATTGCAGCAAAATATGTGGATATTAGCAGACCAGATTGATGGGTAGACCATCCTTGGCATCAGGACAAATACCTCTGTAGTAGGTAATGAAGGAGGAATTATTCCAAGTGAGGTTTATCACCCTATTAACTCTGAGCTTCTTGTCACTATGAGTAGAAAATGAATTACAATCCCAAATTTGGCCAAATTGCAACTATCCGATTTGTCTCTAGCAAAGCTTGGCATTTGTGGCAGGAATTGAAACAGTGAGCAATCTGACCTAGTATCTGACTGTTAAAGACAACTAACACTGAAATTATGATATTGATATTAGGATAAAACCATCAGAAATGGCAACATTGAGGATGAGGTTCCCAACTGATCATGACACAGTCATATTTATTAGGTTGTTTTTTAGGCAAATTTTGGGTTTAAATGTGAAAAGGGAAGAAAGCAACTGAGATTTGTATATTTTCACTAACCCAAGGATGGAGATTTCAAAGGAAAAAAATTAAAATGGAAAGTCTTAGAATTACTTTAAGCTATGATAAATTTGTTATGTGCAGAAACTAATTGTTTTGTTTTGTTTATTTTAATTCTTCTTCAGGAAAGTGCTATGCTATGTGGAACTCTGTGATTTAAATATCCGAAATATTTTTGGTAGCATTTCAGAAGTGTGGGCATAAGAAATAATTTTCCATGTGAACTAGATGCATTCAAGGTGAAAAATCAAAAGAATTTAGTTGAGATATGAAACTACCTGTGGTAAAATTTAATAAAAAGAATTTGGTTTTAGAAAATTCTGCTAAAGAGATGTATTAGAACCAAGTAAAATCAGTACTAAGAATGTCTAAGAAATTGCAAACTATATTCATAATTATGTCCAGGGTGAGCCATGGATATGAAGCATACTGATTTGAAATTGTCTCAAGACAATAAAAATAAGTGTCAAATAACTGATATTTGCAGACAAAATTATATTTAGGAAAAGATGACCTTCTTGGGACAGAGCCAACTAAGATAAAGAAGGCAATGCTGGCATGAAGCCCAGATTTCCTCAAATCTTGGAAAAAGGCCAGCTACTCTTTCCTGTCTGGAACCTTTAGAATTTTGACTTGAAACTATAAGGGTAAGGATTTCCTTCCTCTCTCCTATGCTTTTAATTAAAAGTGATTCAAAATTGGGAAATTCCCCAGGAGAAGTTTAACTAAAAGAGATTTTATTTTAAAACACTCAGAAAAGGTCCTGAAAATAATCCAAAGAGAGAGAAGGAAGAACAAGCAGGGCAAAGTAACTTAAGTAAGAAAATTTTGAGAACATTGGATTTTACCAAAGGAAGAAAGATCAAACCATTCTCCAAGCTAGATTGAAGCTGGACACACTTGCCTCCAGCAGAGCAGCAGTCATTACCAGAAGCAAAAATGCAGGATATCTATAGGTAAAACCACGTGACCCTTAGGTATTGCTGTTACCCCTTCCTAAATGCAGATACAAATTAAACATGTATATGAGATTTCTTCACCCAGTCCCATTTAGACACTGATTTAGTGTCTAAATCAGTTAAATTATTTGGGATCATAAAACCTGAATCGTGGATTACTACCAAGTTGTAAAAACTTAATTATTTATTCTCAGCCACTTTCAGACTGAAGTGGGAGTCCCAACACAAAATATGCTTATCTAGATTTGGGCAAAGCTATATCTAACATTTGGGCATCTTATTATGCCCCATTCACCAACTTATGTAGAAGAAAGTGATTATCCCTATAATAGTTGTACATTTATACAGTTGTGAATTTATACAGAATTAGATGGGCTAAAATCTCTGCAAAATGTTGGATAATTGCATTAAACTATTCTATGCTACAACTTGCTGAATTCTCACATATATTTTATGCAGGGATTAAAAACTGCAGGGGTAGGTCAGAAAATGATGGGAATTACTTGCACAGGGATTTGGAGATGTTTCAATGTAATATTGGAAATGAAATGCATCATAATCTAAATGTGCTAGTGTTTTCTGAGTTGCCCCTTGTGGAATTTAGACAATTCATAGACATTATTCTACTTGAACTCTTGAAATTAAGTTTTATGTATCTCAAATTTCTACATATCAATTTGGTTGTACCTTCTAATATTCTTAATTGGTTCAACACTGAGAAAAGTAATTTCAATATATTTTGTGTAAGTTACCTATTGTCATGAATATGCTTTATGATAAGCCAATCCCTAAGTAGTTTAAAAACAAATATTTATTGTTTATACATGTAGAGTAATTGGTTGAGGCAACTCTGCCATTCTTAGCTGGGCTCACATATGTGGATGTTTCTCATCATTGGTTGTTTTTGACTGGTTGCTGCTTGGGTAAATGGGGCCATTCAGATAAGCAATGTGTGTGTTTCGTCCTCCTGATTATATTCTCATGGAAAGGCATAGATGCAAGGGAGAGAGTAAAAATATAAAGGGTCTCTTCAAAGCCACAGAACTGCTACACCTTCATATTCACCATATTCTATTGGTTAAAGCTTGTTACAAGGCCAACATGGGTAAAAGAAATTGGAAAATACACTGTCTCTTTGGTGACAGAACATTGTGGAAAAGAGCATAGACATGGAGATTGTGGATGAAGAACTGGGACTATTGATAGAATCAATCTACTACATATATAAATAGAAAGGTCTTTTGAAGTTTCAGTTCACTAATAAGGTGCCCATGATAAGTAAGTAATGATAGTAGGAACTGTAATAGTGAGAAGTTAATGAAGAGCTTTTTGGAAAAACCATAAAAGCTTAAAATTATCTGTATTGTCCTATTCCTTGATATTATAGATTTATAGGAACATTGTTGAAGTACTGAGTAGTCTGTGCCTCTGTATTCTTTGGCATTTTTTGTGAGAATTTTGGGATTTCCTTTTAATTTTTAAGCAATTGGTGATTAATGAAAAAGACAAAAGTGATCATTCAGAACAAGGATGGCAAATTTTTTTTTCTGTAAAGGGCCAATTAATAAACATTTTAGGTGTGGTGGGCCATGCTATATCTACCACAACTACTCAACCAACCCTGGCATTACAAAGCAAAGTCATTCAGACTATATGTAAAGAAACAAAGATGACTATGTTTCAATAAAATTTTATTTTAAAGCTAGAAAACTGGGTTGATTTTGTTGATGGGCAGTAATTTGTTGACTGCTAATCTAGATTTTCATATTTTGATGTCAATCCCATGATACCTGAGCAAAAGAGAAGGAAAAAGACTTCTAAATATGGAGTAACAATGTAAATTAAGAGTACTATTTGTTGTGACAAAATGTGAAATCATATACCAGAAGTTTCTTGAAGGAATACATAAAACTGTGTCAATAAACTCTCATTTTAGAGCAAGGTAAAACAGAAATTTTTTTTTCTCATACCAGTGGTTTGAAGCTCCTTGGTCTGCCTTGAGTTTTTTTGTGAAATAATACAATGTGCTCTTCCTGGTACATAGATGGTGATCTCTATGGGCATGAGAAGTTACAATGAATCTGGCATATTCTGTCATGGGAAAGCAAGAGTATCTTTTTTTAATGTTTGGATATGTGACCCTTAAAATGTTCTCTTTCAGCCAGGTTGTAATAAATTGAATGTCAAAAAATAACCACTCCAACACACATTATTATGAAAATGCCAAACATACAGAATAAGGATAGAATTTAAAGGCTGTTAGAGAAAAACAACAGGTCACAATTAAGAGGGAAACCAATACACATCTCAGCTGATTTCTCAACCCAGACCCTCAAAGCTAGAAGGTTTGGAATAATGGGTATTCCAAGTTCTGAAAGAAAATGGATGCCAACCAAGAATACTATATCCAGCAAAATTAAGCTTCATAACTGATGATAAAAAATTCCATGTAAATATAAGTTAAAAAAATCCACAACTAGAAAACCTGCACTACAAAACATACTCAATAAAATATTTTGTGAAGAAATGAAAAATAAAAGTGCAAACTAGCAAAAGGAGAAACTACATTAGAAAAATAATCAAAGGAGAAACTAATTCAAATTAAAAACCAAGAATAACTCAAAATGCCAGGGAATAAAAACCATATCTCAATAATAACATCAGAAGCAAATGGCCTCTACTTATCAATCAAAACACATAGACTGCAGATTGGATTTAAAAACAAGACCCAACAACATGCTGTCTCCAAGAGACATAGGCAAATCCACAGACTGAAGGTGAAAGGATGGGAAAAGACGTCACTCATGGATTGTGTAAATAAGCAGGGATTTTTATCCTCATATCAGATAAAGTGGACTTCAAGTCAAAGTTAATCAGAAGGAACAAAGAAAGACATTTCATACTGCTTAAGGGAATTATACATCAATAAGACATAACAATCATAATATTTATGCCTCCCAAAATAGAGTATCTACATACATCAAAAAAACCCTTCTCAATTTCAAGAATCAAATAGACTACAACACAATAATACTTGGTAACTTTAACACACCTCTCTCATCACTGCATAGATTCTCCAAATAAACATCAAATAAAGAAGGTATAGAACTAAAAAATACAAATTAATAATTTAGACTTAACAGACATACATAGAATAGTTCATCCATCAGTGACTAATACAGTTTCTTCTTAGCAGCACAAGGATCTTTCTTTAAAATAGGATATATCTTAGATTGCAAAACAACTCTTAGTGAATACAAAAAAGATTTTTGCATTACCTTGCATTCTATCAGATCATAATGGAATGAAGTAAGAAATCAACAATAAAATAAAAATAGAAGCTATTCTAACACCTGGATACTAAATAATACACTATTTAGTTATCAATGGATAGCAGAAGAAATCAGGGATAAAAAAAAGAGGTAAATAAGAATAACAACACAACATATCAAAATCTCTGGGACACTATGAAGACAGTACTAAGTGGAAAGTTCATTGCATTAAGCACATTTACTAAAATAATAGAAAGTTCCCATATAAATAACCTAACATTACATCTGAAGGCCCTAGAAAAAGAAAAAATCAACACCAAAAGCAGGAGACTGGAAATAATTAAAATCAGAGCTGAAATCAATAAAATTGAAACAAAGGAAACAATTCAAAAAATCGATGAAACAAAAAGTTGGTTATTTGAAAAAAATAAATAAAAAACCAATAAACCCTTAGCCACGTTAACAAAGAGAAAGAGAGAAAACTCGAATTACTAAAATTTGTGATTAAAAAAAAAGTATATAATGATGGACACTACTGAAATACAGATAATAATCAGAAACTATTTGAAAAACAGATCCTCCAATAAAATAGAAAATCATGAAGACATGAGTATATTTCTAGAGACATGACCCACTGAAATTGAATCAGGAGGACATAGAAAATTTAAGCAGATCAATTTCCAGCAACAAATTTGAAGATGCCATCAAAAGCCTACCTAACAAGAAAAGCCAAGGACCAGACAGATTCTCAGCTGAGTTCTCTCAGACATTCAAAGAAGGAGTAACACCAATCTTCCTCAAATTATTCAGTGAAATAGAAAATGAAAGAACCCTTCCAAACTCATTCTATGAAACTAGTATCACCCTGATACCAAAACCAGACAAAGAAACGTCAAAGAAAGAAAACTTCAGACCAATATCACTGATGAACATAGAAGCAAAAATTCCTAATAAAATCCTGGCAAATCACATATAAAAACATGTTGATAAGATTGTGCACCATGATCAAGTGGGTTCATCCCAGGGATGCAGGGTTGGTTCAACATACAGAAATAAATAAACACAATTCATCATATCGATAGACTTAAAAAGAAGAATCACATGATTATCTCATTAGATGCAGAAAAGGCATTGACAAAATGAAGCACATCCTCATGTTCAAAACACTAGAAAAACTAGGGATTGTAGGAACATATCTGAACATTATAAAAGCTAGTCATGCTAATCCCAAAATCAACATAATTCTAAATAGAGAAAAACTGAAAGCATTCCCTCTAAACCTGTAAGAAGAGAGGGATGTCCTCTTTCACACTTATATTCAATGTAGTCCTTGAAACCCTAGCCAGATCAATCAGACACAAGAAAGAAATCAAAGGAATACGAATAGGAAAAGAAGAACTCAAACTATCCATATTTGCTGATGACATGATTCTAATTTAGAAGACCCAAAAATCTCCATGAGAAAACTTCTAGAACTCACAAATGAATTCAGCAAAGAAACAGGATATAAAAGTAACACCCAAAAATCAATTGTATTCTTATACTTCAGTGATGAATCCACTGAAAGAGAAATAAAAAACTGTCCCATTCACAATAGCCCCCCAAAACTGGGACTCAATCTAACAAAAGAGGTGAAAGACCTCTACAATGAAAACTACAGAATGCTAAGGGGAAAAAAAAATTGAAGACCTTAGAAGATGGAAAGATCTCTCATGTTCTTGGATAGGCAGAATTAATATTGTCAAAATGACGATACTACCAAAAGCACTATACAAATTTAATGCCATTCCCACTAAAATTACAATGATGGTCTTCATAGAAATAGAAAAAAGTCATTTGGAAAAATAAGAGAACCAGAATAGCCAAAGCAATCCTTAATGAGAAAAGTGAAGCAGGAGGCATTACAGCAGTACCACACCTTAAATTATACTACAGAGCTATAGTAACAAAAATGGCATGGTATTGGCACCAAAACAGACAAGAAGAGCAATGATACAGAATAGAAGACACAGAGACAAAACCACATAAATACAGTATCTCATACTAGACAAAGGTACTATAAACATACATTGCAGAAAAGAAAGCCTCTTCAACAAACAGTCCCAGGAAAATGGAAATCCATATGTAATAAAATGAAATTAAAACCTTATCTCTTTCCCTGCACAAAATTCAACTCAAAGTGGATCAAGGACCTAGGCATTAGACCAGAGACCTTGCACCTACTGAAGAAAAAGTAGGCCCAGCTCTTCCTCATGTAGGCTTAGAAACTGACTTCCTTAACAAGACTCTTACAGTACAAGAAGTAAAATCAAAAATAAATAGATGGGATGGTATCAAACTAAGAAACTTTTTCACAGCAAAGGAAGCAATCAAGAACATGAAGAGAGAGCCTACAGAGTGGGAGAAAATTTTTGCCACATGAACCTCAAATAGAACGTTAATCTCCAGGATATATAATGAACTCAAAAACTTAACACCAAAACAAATAAACGAAAAAATAACCCAATCAATAAATTGGCAAAGGAACTGAACAGGCACTTGACAGAAGAAGAAATATGAATGGTCAACAAATATATTTAAAAATGTTCCACATTTCTTGCAATCAGAGAAATGCAAATTAAATCTTCACTGAGATTCCATCTAACTCCAGTGAGAATGGTAATTATCAAGACTACAGGCAACAACAAATGGTGAGGATGTAGGAATAAAAGTTCACTCATACATTACTGGTGGGAGTAAAAATTGGTGCAACCACTCTGGAAAGCAGTATGGAGATTCCTCAAAAAACTTGGAATGTAACCACCAACCCTTTGACCCAGCCATCCCACTCTTCAGTTGTAGGGAACATTCCTCAAGCTTATCTGACAGCAGTCGCTGACACCATGGTCTAAGTAAGCCAAAGAGTGTGGACAGAGAAACTGAGGTAATGGTAAAGACTCGCCATGGAATGAAGGTCTTTGCAGTTGTTCATGCTGAGCTAGGAGCTGAGGGAAGGCCTCGTTTTGTCATGCATCCCAGCAAGCTGTGATGTGAGCTCGCCCTGCTGCCTTGCCTCATGCTGTGTGCAGGAGCTTGCCATTCCCCCAGTCCTTTGTTGCTGGGCAGAATTGCTTAGGCGTGCTTGGTTTGTTTACACTACCTGGACCATTGACATATAGTTCACCTATAGGCTCACTCTGTTATACTTTAACAAGCATGTTAACCTGATTGGATAATGTGCCTATATATGTCCTGTGCAACCCTAAATAAAATTAGATCTGTGCCTTCAGAGCTCGATCTCTGATGCTTGAGTAGGCACAATGGGTAAGGCTAGGTAGGGTAGGCATCATTCGTCCTCACCCTCAGCAAACCCATCTCTGAACATCTACATTCAGTTTATACCCAAAGGACTTAAAACCAGCATACTACAGTGACACAACCATGTCAATGTTTATAGTAGCTCGATTCACAAAAGCCAAGCTATGAAACCAACCTAGGTGCCCTTCAACAGATGAATGGATAAAGCTAATATGGCATATATACACAATGGGATATTACCCAGCTACAAAGAAGAACAAAATTATGGTATTTGCCAATAAGTGGATGGAACTGGAAACTATCATGGTAAGTTAAATAAGCCAGTTCCAAGTAGCCAAAGACCACATATTCTCTCTAATGTGCAGAAGCTAACACACAATAAGCAGGAGAAGGAAGAATAGACATTCATTGGATTAGACAAAGGTAAATGAAAGGAAGGAAAGAGGGATAGGAATATGAAAGACAGAATGAATTGGACATAACTTTCCTATTTTCTATATGAATACATGTCTAGCATAACCTCACATCATGTACAACCACAAGAATGGGACATATACTCCATGTATGTATGATATGTTAAAATATACTCTACAAACTTGGAATGGAACCACCATTTGGCCCAGTTATCCCACTCCTCAGTACATACCCAAAGAACTTAAAATCAGCATACTACAGTGACACAGCCACATCGATGTTTATAGCAGCTCAATTCACAATAGCCAAACTATGGAACCAACCTAGATGCCCTTTAAAAGATGAATAGATAGAGAAAATGTGGTATATATATATATATATATATATATATATATATATATATATATACACACACACACACACACACACTAATATGATGGAATATTACTCAGCCATAAAGAAGAATAAAATTATGGCATTTGCAGGTAAATGGATAGAGTTGGAGAATATCATGCTAACTGAAATAAGCCAAACCCAAAAAACCAAAGTCTAAATGTTTTCTCAGATATGCAGAAGATAATTCATAATAAGGGGTCAGGGATAGGGAAGAATAGAGTTACTGTATATTAGGTAGAGGGGAGTGAAGGGAGGGGAAGGGGTATGGGGTAGGAAGGAGAGTAGAGTGAAACAGACATTACCTCATATACATGTATGACTGCATGGCCAATGTGATCCTGCAATATGTATAATCAGAAAAATGAGAGATTATACTCTATTTATGTATAAGCTATCAAAATGTATAAATGCATTCTACTGTCATGTATAACTAAACAGAATAAATTTTTTTAAAAAATAAAAAAATATGCTCTACTGTCATGTATATCTAAAAAGAACAAATAAAAAATAAATCCTGAACAAAAAGAGACTATTTGCACTGCTTTTCTATTTGGGCTATTATTTATATCCAATTATCAGACTAGGGACAGAGTGGGTGACAAATTCAAGTGATAAAGCAATATGGAGGACTTCAGTTCTTTCAATGGACTCAATACTTTCTTGCCTTCCTTGAAGAAATTTTAATACTTCTCACATTAGCTATAAATTAGCAGATTGCCATTAGTCACCTTCTCATCCTCTGTCAGTGGATGTCTCAAATTTAAATCTAAAATTAAGTCATCAAATTCTCACATGTACAAACAGAGAGACAACATGTATCCCATTTGTTTACAATAAAAAAAATAAAATAAAAAAAAAATTGAACAAGGAAACCATAGATCTCAATAACACAATCAATAATTTAGACTTAACAGACATTTATAGGATATACCATCCAACAAAGAGCAGATACACTTTCTTCTCAGCAGCACATGGATCCTTCTCTAAAACAGACCATATATTATGCCACAAAGCTACTGTTAGCAAATACAAGAAGATAGAGACACTAGCATGTATTCTATCAGATCATAATAGATTGAAATTAGAAATAAATGACAGAGTAAAAAACAGAAACTACTCCAACACCTGGAGATTAAATAATACACTATTGTATGATGAATGGATAACAAAAGATATCAGGAGGGAAATTAAAAAGTTTTTAGAGGTAAATGAGAAAAAAGAAAACACATACCAAATCTCTGGGACACTATGAAAGCAGTACCTAGAGGAAAATTATTTCATGCAGCACATTCAATAAAAGAAGAAAAAATGAACAAAGAAACGACCTAACACTACAGCTCAAAGCCCTAGAAAAAGAAGAACAGAGCAACACCAAAAGTAGTAGAAGACAGGAAAGTGTTAAAATCAGAGCTGAAAACAATGAAATTGAAATGAAAGAAACAATACAAAAATTGACAAAATAAATAGTTGGCTCTTTCAAAAAATAAACAAAATTGATAAACCCTTAGCCACACTAAAAAAGAGAAGGAGAGAGAAAACCCAAATTACTAAATTTCGGAATGAACAGGGAAATATCACAACAGACACGATTGAAATACAAAACATAATTAGAAGCTATTTTGAAAATCTATACTCCAACAAAACAGAAAACCTCGAAGACATCAACAGGTTTCTAGATACATATGAATTACCTAAACTGAACGAGGAGGACATACACAACCTAAATAAATCAATTTCAAGCAATGAAATAGAAGAAGTCATCAAAAGCCTACCAACAAAGGAAAGTCCAGGACCAGATGGGTTCTCAGCCGAGTTCTACAAAACATTAAAGAAGAGCTCATTCCAATACTTCTCAAAGTATTCCATGAGATAGAAGAGGAGGGAACCCTCCCAAACTCATTCTATGAAGCCAATATCACCCTGATACCTAAACCATACAGAGACACATCGAGGAAAGAAAATTTCAGACCAATATCCTTAATGAACATTGATGCAAAAATTCTCAACAAAATCTTAGCAAATCGCATACAAAAACATATTAAAAAGATAGTGCACCACGATCAAGTGGGTTTTATCCCAGGGATGCAAGGTTGGTTCAGCATTTGGAAATCAATAAACGAAATTCATCATATCAACAGATTTAAAGTCAAGAATCACATGATTATTTCAATAGATGCAGAAAAAGCATTTGATAAAATACAGCACCCCTTCATGCTCAAAACACTGGAAAAAATAGGGATACTGGGAACATTCCTTAACATTGTAAAGGCCATCTATGCTAAGCCCATGTCCAATATCATTCTAAATGGTGAAAAACTGAAAGCATTCCCCCTAAAAACTGGAACAAGGCAGGGATGCCCTCTTTCACCACTTCTATTCAACATTGTCCTTGAAACTCTAGCCAGAGCATTAAGACAAACTAAAGAAATTAAAGGGATAGGAATAGGAAAAGAAGAACTCAAACTATCCCTATTTGCTGATGAAATGATTACATATTTAGAGGAACCAGAAAATTCCACCAGAAAACTTTTAGAACTCATAAGTGAATTCAGTAAAGTAGCAGGATATAAGATCAATGATCATAAATCCAATGCACTTTCATACATAAGTGATGAGTCTTCAGAAAGAGAAGTTAGGAAAACTACCCCATTCACAATAGCATCGAAAAAAATAAAATACTTGGGAATCAATCTCACAAAAGAGGTGAAAGACCTCTACAATGAGAACTACAGAACACTAAAGAAAGAAATTAAAGAAAACCTTAGAAGATGGAAAGATCTCCCATGTTCTTGGATAGGCAGAACTAATATTGTCAAAATGGCCATACTATCAAAAGTGCTATACAGATTCAATGCAATTCCAATTAAAATCCCAATGATGTACCTTACAGCAATAGAACAAGCAATCATGAAATTCATCTGGAAGAATGAGAAACCCAGTATCACTAAAGCAATCCTTAGCAGGAAGAGTGAAGCAAGGGGTATCGCAATACCAGATCTTCAACTCTATTACAAAGCAATAGTAACAAAAATGGCATGGTATTGACACCAAAATAGACAGGTAGATCAATGGTACAGAATAGAGGACATGGACACAAACCCAAATAAATACAATTTTCTCATACTAGACAAAGGTGCCAAAAATATGCAATGCAGAAAAGAGCCTCTTCAACAAATGGTGCTGGGAAAACTGGAAATCCATATGCATCAGAATGAAACTAAACCCCTATCTCTTACCCTGCAGAAAAATCAACTCACGATGGATCAAGGACCTCAGAATCAGACCAGAGACCCTGCATCTTATAGAAGAAAAAGTAGGTCCAAATCTTCAACATGTTGGCTTAGGATCAGACTTCCTTAATAGGACTCCCATAGCTCAAGATATAAAAGCAAGAATCAATAAGTTGGGATAGATTCAAACTAAATAGCTTTCTCTCATCAAAGGAAACTATCAGCAATGCGAAGAGAGAGCCTACAGAGTGGGAGAATATCTTTGCCACTCATACTTCAGATAGAGCACTAATTTCCAGAATCTATAAAGAACTCAAAAAACTCTACACCAAGAATACAAATAATCCAATCAACAAATGGGCTAAGGAAATGAACAGACACTTCACAGAAGAAGATGTACAAGCAATCAACAGATATATGAAAAAATGTTCAACATCTCTAGTAATAAGAGAAATGCAAATCAAAACTACCCTAAGATTCCATCGCACCCCAATTAGAATGGTGATTATCAAGAATACAAGCAACAATAAGTGTTGGAGAGGATGTGGGGTATAAGGTACACTCATACATTGCTGGTGGGGTTGCAAATTAGTGCAGCCACTCTGGAAAGCAGTGTGGAGATTCCTTAGAAAACTTGGAATGGAACCACCATTTGACCCAGCTATCCCACTCCTCGGCCTATACCCAAAGGACTTAAAATCAGCATACTACAGAGATGCAGCCACAACAATGTTCATAGCTGCTCAATTGACAATAGCCAGATTGTGGAACCAAACTAGATGCCCCTCAATTGATGAATGGATAAAGCAACTGTGATACACACACACACACACACACACACACACACACACACACACACACACACACTGGAATATTTCTCAGTCATAAAGTGTAATAAAATTATGGCATTTGCAGGCAAATGGATGCAGTTGGAGAATATCATGCTAAGTAAGATAAGCCAATCTCAAATAACCAAAGGATGAATGATCTCACTGATAAATGGATGATGACACAGGGGGTGGGAAGGGGGCAGGAATGGAGGAAGGAGGGACTGTATAGAGGGATAAGAGGGGTGGGAGGGGTGGGGGGGAGAAAAATATAACAGAATGAATCAAAAACTATTACCCTAGGTAAATGTATGATAACACAAATGGTATGCCTTTACTTCACTGACAAACAGAGAAACAAGATGTATCCCATTTGTTTACAATAAAAATGAATTTTTAAAAAAACTGAATGATTGAGAAAAAATGCACTGAAGTAATTTTGAGAAAAGTCACATTCATGTCCTGTCTCAGACACTTCTATGCTATTTTGCTACAAGTCTCACAACGATAAAATGTCTAAAATGTAAATTTCACGAGAACAAGAATTTTATTTCTATAAAATACTGCACCTAGATTAGTGTATTGCATAACACATAATTACTGCCTGAAAACTGTTGAATGAATAAATGAAACATTGGGTCTCATAGTCCATTTCAGTTTCAGAGTGCTGCAAAATGAGGCCGTATTATATATTCTGGCAATTTCAGCAATTTATTGGGATAAGGAATGCATATATTTGAAAAGGTTTTAAACATAGAACTTTTCAAATTTAAGTTGTCATTATTAACAATGTTATGGTTTCCCTCTATTGCCTATAATCTGAATATCCAATTTGGTGGATTATTTATTTCATCATATTTAGGACTTTATTTCTTATCATTGTAGTATATGATTAGTATTCTTTCATTTTAAGTGCATAAGTTTGAAATAAGATATGAGATTATAGATATTGCTTTTAATACCAATATTTGAAAAGAATAATTTATATGAAGAATAATTTTGATGTAGTGGCAAAATAAGAATCCAGGGAGCATGGTTCCATATGTAATAATTTCAAAGGCAATAAGAAGACATTTGTAAAGTTAATGTTTATATAAAAGTTTATAAATTTTTGTGCTTCAATAAAATTTTATTTATGGAAACTAAAACTTGAATTTCACATAATTTTCATGAATAACAAAAGATAATCTTTCTTTGATTTTTTCCCAACTATTACAATTTTTAACCATTTTGTATGCATTTTCTCAATTAATATTGGCAGTAACCTTCTTGTACATAGATACTTTGTGAATTTCCAATGGTCCAAGATGAAGATCTTGAGGTGCTCAGAGAGTAAATAAATTTCCCAAGTTCACACAGCTGGTAAATCACAAACCCTGCCCTTGAATCTAGATTTTCTACTGCCAAATACTTTGTCAAGTACATTTTACCATGGCAATATTAGGACAAAATGTGAAGTTACTTCTGACACCAACTTCACATTTGGTAAATTTTCAATGTGTGATAATATGCATAGAGTATTGCCAATCAGGGACGCTTACCCAAGTCTCAGTGTTTAGGGTTTTTAGTGGGGGTCCATTTTTAAAAGATTTTTTATTTGTTCTAATTAGTTATATATGACAGTAGAATGCATTTTGATACATCATACATAAATGGAGCATAACTTCTCATTCTTCTGGTTTTACATGATTGGGACTCTATTTTGTAGGTGTGATTTATTGATTGCCAACATGGTTGATCTCAGTCTCCAGATCGATGAATACCAGAAGACTCAAAGCTCATAACCTAATTCACATTGTTGGTGTTTCTGACCTGGTTATTCTACATTTTAAGACAACACATGTGGCCAGATACCACCCTAAATCACTTTGTCATACTATCCAGTATTATTCAAAGTGCAAGGCAAACATGGTCCTATCAGTCATAACACTACAAAGGCTCAGAGATCTATTCCCAGAACCAGGACAAATGTCAGATCTGTCTGGGAAAGGCCAAATTCTTTACTACATAGCCACATTGGGAAGAATCTACAAGGAATAGAAAGACAGAAAATGAAGTCAGCTGATAAATACATATATAAATGCACATATGTTAATGTGGATTGTTAGAATCAAAATTTGAGTCTCAATTTGGTTTTGTGTTGTTATAATCATGTGTCACTTAACAATGGGGATAACTTGCTGAGGATGCTATCATGAGACCATTTTTTGTGCAAATATTAATGCACTCACACAAACTTAGGTGGTATAGCCTACCACATACCTAGGCTATATAGTTTGTATGTTATACACACACAAACACATATACCATAACCTATTGCTCTGAGTCATGATGAACAAATCATGAGATTAAATCAAGCACAAGAGAAAATGATGTAATCAAGAGATACAGTAAACACAAGATTTATGAGGCTGCTGCTGGCATAACGTGGCATAGTATTTTATACTTTTTATAGGTAGAAGGAGTACACATAAAAAACAATAAATTTATAGTATAGTAAATGCATAAACCAGTAATAGTTATTTAAGTATTATTTGCTGTACATAATTGTGTGTTATACTTTTATATAACTGGCAGTTAGGTAGCCTTACACCAATATTACCACACAGAAGTGATGTGTTGCATTACAGTAGCTACAACACTAGGTGAGAGTTTTTCAACTCCATTATAATCTTATGGGCCCTTACAGGCAGTCTGTTATTGACCATGGAAATATTAGGTGGCACATGACTATTCTCCTTTGGCCAGAAGATCAGATGAATTGGGTAATGTGAGAAGTCTCAGATGAAAGGGATTATATCATTGCCATGATTCAGATATAGACCTTGTATCTTAATAAAAGATAGAAATGTGTGGAGTGATAAAAGCATAGGGCCCATTATTTGAGGAGGAAAATCTTGGTATATGACTTTTTCAGAGGCTCTTAGTTGTTTTCAGTTTAAAAAATTTATATCCATTATCAGACTAGCAACAGTCAACTCCTGGGGTTTTTTGCTAAAATTAGTTTTGATACCTTAAAGAATATTGATGACATTTTAGAATAGAACAGACTAAAAGACCCAAAATAAAAGCTTTCTAAAATGTCTTTATCCTTTAGCTTTATCAAGAGGCAAAAGAGAAATAAAAATGAGTTCTACTAGTAAATGTAAAAGCTTTGGTCATTTCTATTTATACAACTGCTCAGATTTGTCTGGCATAAAATAAAATAGAAGGAAGCAACACCATGTTTCTGAATATGCCTGGTGTGTACATATTCTTTTCAGCTTATCATTTATTTCCTTTGGTATAATTTTAAACCATTGAATTACTTGAGGACAATCTCTGGTTTCCTGCATTCTTAAGCTGCCACTTCTCATGCCTTCCTCCCAATCTTCTCCCCTCAGAGATCCCCTATTTAGCTCCCTAAAATTCTAAGACATCATATGTTTCTTGGATTTCTCTGGGATGGGAGAATTCACTATTATCTGGGTGAATTAGCTTCGCATGTTACTCTTCTTCCCAGGGGTATTTACAATTAAAAGACAATGTCATGGAGAAGAAATTTTTAAATTATATTTACAGTGGTGGGTTTATTAATTAGTAAATGCAAAGACTGCTATAGGAGCACATCTCTAAATTTCAGTGGCTTGACTCTGCAGAGGCAGATACCTCATTTAGAACAGTGTAGTTAGTGTTAGGCTTCTCTGCCTGACTTTTTTCCAAATGCTGAGTTGAGGACTGCTGACTTGTTTTACAACTCTAACATCTTAGATTCTTCTACTTCTAGCTGGGTGAATCCAGGAGTAAGAAAGAGCAAAACAGGTAACTTTAATTTCCTGGGATGGGTGGCAATACAACATTTCTATTCATTTTCTATGGGTTAGAATTAGTCCTAGAGAAGCATGATAGTTGGGAAATGCAGAGAGCAAAATTAGGTATGTTTAGGGAACAGAGGGAACATTGGGGATCTACAGATCATACCAGCAAAAAGTTACCCACTCCACCAATAGATTAGCCCAAATTTGTATCAAGAATTCAGTTCAAAGAAAAAAGAATTCAGTAAAGCATTATTGCACATTGATTGTGTGTCAAAAATTGTGGTTGGTGCTGGGGACCCACAAAGGAAAACACTGGTTGTTATTCTTTAAAACATTATAGTTGAGTGAGGGAGATTGAAAATCAAATCCCTAAACTATGAAGAAGTTTGACATTTACAATATCAGATGTATGTAAAAGTTACATAGGAACAGAAAATAAGCCTTCAACATTTCTATGTGAGGGAGAGAAATTGGAGGAGCTTTACAAAAGAATTAATCCCTCCACATGTGTTGGAAGGGGTTTTTCAGGCAGCAAAGAGGATGGAGAAAAGACCTGGAAGGAATAGCTAACAATGTCTATAGTGCAAAACCAACTGAAGATATACTGTGTTGGGTATGCTACAATAAAATGAAGAAGGCTGTTTTCAATGTGTAGCATAGTAGAATGGGAGGCTGGGGATCTGGGCTGGAGCCAACTTCTATAGGATCTTTCTTTTAGCCATACGAAGGTGCTTAGAGTCTTATGGGCAAAGAGAAACTATTGAAGTGTTCTTGGCAAGAAGATAGTTACTGCCCAAGCTACTCTTGAAAACTTAACAAAATTACTAACTTCAGTGAATTTTGACCATTTTGTATGCAGAATCTTATTTCATCCTCCCAGAAACATTATGAGATATTATTATCACTGCCATTTAAGATGAGGAAACATGAGATAAAGATGTCAGTAGATGGCCAAGAACACATAGCTAGTATGTGGGATAGCCAGACTCTGGAGTCAGATCCTTTTATCTAATTATGGTTGTCAGATAAGAGTATAATGTGAACCACATAAGAAAATTTAAATGTTATGGTATCAAAATAAAAATAGTAAAAAACAACACACTAAAGTATTTAAATAATACATATGTATACCCAAAATATTATTTAGTCTTATAATTAGTACAAAACTTTTAAAATGAGATATTTACATTGTTTTTTCATAGTCTTTGAAATCTGATATTTTGCACTTGTAGCATATCTCCATTTAGACGTACCACATTCAAAACATTCAACTGTTATATTTAACTAGTGGCTACTAGTCTAAGTATTAGACTAACATAGAGGGTTTATTTCTGTAGTTTCAGGGGAATTCAGTGCAGCATACTAAGTATCCATAAAAGTAAATGTCTGCCTCTTTTCAGGTGGGATGTAATCACAAACATAGATTAAAGAGTTCAATTTTAGATAATTTTCTCCTTCTAAAACTTGTTTTAAAGTCCTTATTTCTCCTCATGACAGTATTCAGTAGTAATTATTCCTCAAATCCTAAAGTAGCACATCTGGCACTGATAGGTGTTATAGTTCATTGTCATTACTGTTAATGAGAGATAGACTATTCAAACTCCACATGCAGAAAGGATCATGACCTGTCCAATATCTAGTACAATTTTCTGAATTTTATCTCCCATCAGAGTGATGGTAAATAATATATATATCCAACATATTTTGAATGCCAATGCAGAAATTGTAGCAACTCCAGTTAGGGTCAGCTTGTATTCATGGGAGTAACATAAAACATGGATAATTCAGTTTCCCAAACAAAAGATGACCCCACTGTTTATCCTTCAAAAACACATATGGTTCCTTAACCTATTTAACTGAATTCTAATTTAATATATCCTGTGGGAAAAAGGAATTTATATAAAATCATCTAGTAATTTCTCCCAAGACCCACTCCACACCCACACCTGACTTCATTGTGCCTATTATATACTTTTACTTGAAATATTTTATGCAACATTTATGGGTTTAATCTTTTATTTTCTTCAATGATTATTCTTGAACATTAAACATTTTGTGAATTTTTACTTTTATCCCTAAATTTTATTTGAATATCATTTAAACTTTTAAAATTTATTTTAACTCATACATTACAAACAAAATTATACATGTTTATGGGGTACCATGTGATTTTTTTTATACATGTATACATTGTGTAATGTTCAAATCAGGTTAAACATATCTGTCTCCTCAAATATTTATCATTTCTTTATGATGAAAACATTCAAACTCCTTTCTTCTAGCTTCTTGAAATACACAGTATAATATCATTATTTATATAGTCACCTTACTGTGCAATAGCACACTAGAACTTCTTGCTCCTATCTAATGACTTAGTACCTGCTAGAATAACTCAGACTATATTTTGAAGCATAAGACACATGATAAATGTCTCTGTGGGAAAAAAGTTGTTTTATACTGCCATGGAATACATTTTATCTATTTTCAAAACCTACAATTTAATAAACCTTTAGTAGTTCCTATGACTAAGGAATTATCCAAGACCTTGGGAGATGGTGACAGGTACACAAATCATTACATGCTGTCTCTGACTACAAGTAGAATAGTGCAATGGATAAAAGTTTGGAGCCTGCTCTAAGATTGGAATTAGATCTCCATCTTCCTTGCTTATTTGACCTTGAGCAAGTTATTTAAACTCTCTAGGCCTCAGGTTCTACATCTGTAAAATGGAGTTAATGATGGAATTTCCCTGTAGGGTAGTAGTAATAAAGTCTGAAATACAGAAAACACTCAGTAGTTGTCACAACATCAGTGGTCAATAAATATTCCTTTTTCTTTTTTATTTCTGTTGCTATCTTCTAGTACAAGAGTACATATACATAACTATAATAAAAATCCTAGAGTATCAAATGCTAATTGTGACATAAATCAGCATTGGAAAAATAGAAGACCTGTTAATTCTGATTAGGAAAAGGGATGCTTCCATGGAAGTGGTGACATTTGTGTAGGGTATTGAAGCATTAGAAGGGAGGAATGAAAGAAGGAAAATCTTAGCAGAGCCACGGATGATGTACATGCAGTACATAGTCTAGGAACAACAACATTAGAGACTAGTGTGTTGGTTCACTGAAACTTGGTTTGAAGAATAATTCAGCCATCAAGAACATTAGATGAAGAAGTTTGGAACATTTTAATAAATGAACATCCATCTGTAAAGAGGAAATTCACAATTCAATATAATATTTTTAAGAAAGATAACATTGAGTGCATTATACAAAACAAAATTAATATGGAGACCATGTGGGCAGCATCAATACACTGAAATTTTTAAAACAGGTCATGAAAAATTAAACTTACTAGCTTTTAAAACTCACCTGATATTATAGACATTCTTAATAGAAAACAGATCATGTCTTCCCTGATTACCTACTAATCTGTGTTCTCAAGACTTGAAGAATTGTAAAATAGATATGTAAAATATTGCCAACCCTAGTTAAGAAAATAAAGTTGAAAATCTGTTAATTTCAGTATCTAGTATAAAAAGATGTTGCCGGGGAACTTTTAAATGATACTACCACCCAAGTACCACCCAAGTCCAATTATATAAAAATCTTTTAAGTGTGAAAGACACCGATATCTATTAGTTGCTTGGTGCATTTAATAAGCAAGAACTTATGATTTGTTATAATCTGTACATTGCACTGCACACAGATTAGCTAATGCTTTTAAGTCTTTGCTTTCCTTCCCTACATGCACATTCCATGGTTTTCCCTAGCCTGTGATAGCCTGGCTTCTCTAGGAACATATGCACAAGAGTTTATTAAGTGTGAATACCAGAGAGAAGGTTGACTTAAAATTTCAGACATAAGATTTAAATACTTTTGCTGTTTATTAGTTAAGTGACCTTAGAAAATAACTTGACCTCTTTGCATGTACATGTACACATGCACATACACACACACATTAAATGATATCTGGAATATTTTCATACTAAAAACACACAAGAGGGAAATTTTGTAGGATCTTTTTAAGAACTGGAAGTTAGAGACTTGTAGTCACTAAAGAAATAAAACTCAGGAAAATTCTTAAGTGAGGTATGTGTGTGTGTGATTTATTAATTCTTTGTGAACCTATTATGCAGGGTTATACATTTACACTAAATGTCGATATATTACTCTTCTAAAACACATCTTCATTTATTTGCTTAGTTTCTTTTTAGAAAGAATGGTAGTAAATGATTTTCCCACATTGTGTTTCAGTTATCTCTTGGTAAATAACATATCATCCCAAAATACAGTGGCTTAGAATAGCAATGATTGATTACTCCTCATAATTTTGTGAGTTGACTAGGGAGTACTGCTGCTTTCACCTGAGCTAACTGCAGTCAGTGGATGGCTCTGCTTGAATCGCTGAGCCTTTCTTGTCCTGTGGTATTTCTTGACAGCTTCTCCATATCATTGTCTCAGGGTTCCCAGGGGGCAAATTTCAATGCACAAGCACAGGTCAAACCATTACTTGACCCACATTAGCTGTTGTTTTATTAATCAAAGTAAGGTATACAATCAAGTCTTCAGTTTGTGTGGGAGAAGATGACAGAGTCTCTGGGAGATGTGATTCATTGGGGGGGGGGGTAATTTAACAATTCCCCACAGACCCATTTATTAGATAAAGGTAGTAGGTGACACTGATTTGATGAATGCTATGAAGACGTTCTCTGCCTTTCTGATATTATCAGGGTAATCACCATCAGAGTTTCATTCTATTGGATTAAGGCAGAAGTTCTCTACTGGAGTTCATTTCAGAGCTACTGTGGTATTTACTCAAAAGACAAATACCTGGATCCCTACACAGAACAACCGATCTATAGTTGATCCTGATGTATACTCATGACTAAGACTGAGTTCATATTCCATTTCCAGTAATGATGGATTAATTTATAGAAGACCAAACCAGTAGAAGAACAATGGTTCCCCAGGGGCAAAGTCTCTAGGAGAAGGAAACTCACTGAGATGTTCAGATTGCTAGTTTTTTAATCCTGAAGTTTTCTTGCTCTTTAGTCTGCAATGTGGGAACTTTTGCCAATGATTGTTTTGTTCTTCAGTCTCTCAATCAAAACTGATGAAATAGACCTTAATTTTAATATACACCTACCAAAAGAACTTAGTCTAATCCTTAGGAAGTTACTTATTTCTTTTCACTGTATTTTAGGTAAGTACAACCAGGTTCATCAAAACAGTTCCTTGTTGATGTGGTTAGGACTTAACTCTTGTTGAGGACAACTGATATTACAGAGTAGCTCATAATTTATTTTACTCATTTAAAAGATATAAACTATTTCAAGTGGGTAAAACACACTAATGAAAGATTAACTGGTTATTAGGGAAAAGCAATATCAAATTTAACACCAAACTTAACTATAATATTGCTTAATTCAATTCCAGCTTGTCACTTAAAGTTGAATAAAGCAATTCACTATGAGCCTTTTCTTAGTGTTTCCTCTGAGGTTTTGAGCAGCATGCTGTCTTTCATATCTCACTTTGCTAGCTGAGTATTCAGTACATAACACTCTTCCCCTGCTTGGGAGAGAACTTGCTTACCCTTCTAACTTTCTTACATCCTCTTTTCCACTTGGCAAAGATGGGGGAAAAATAACAGGCCTCATTGTGACTTTCCAGGTCTCAAGTTGAGAAAGTAATTTACTCAAACCACCTCTTCTTTTTTTAACAAAGCTTCAATTGGTACATGTAATTGTTATAAATGCTAACTTCAATCAGATGCTTAAAATTATCCATTAACCACTCAAAAAGGCACCTGGCTCCTTTTGAAACAGTTCTATTTTTTAAGGGCTACACCCCTTTTTATTTTTGGACACTGCGTTTGAAATTCATTTAAAAATAACCATTTCAAAATGAGCAGGTAAAGGCATTGTTGAATGCACTGGATGATGCAATTGGAGACAGGAAAAGCTGAGGGTTTTTTGCATTTTCAGGACTCAATCATCACGCAGATCACATACATGCATGTTGAGCAGAGAAATAGCACTGATTTGATTCATAATACAAGGCCTGTAATTCTAGCTCTATCATCAATTATTTGTGAAGTCTTGAACATGTCATTTCGCTGTGTGGGGCTCTATTTTCTGCATGGTAAAAATAGGGTGGTGGTGTGCTAGTTTATTTCTAAAGTGATTGCCGAGTCTAATAGTCAACAATTCTGAGCACATTGTGCTTTTCTCAATATTGACTTGATTCAGTCTCCTTTTTGAGGTCATAAATATTTTGATAACCTTCCCCATCAGTAACTGGAATCTAATTTTTTTCTAAGAAATACTACATGAATGTTTTAAGGAAATGAAGAGATTAAAAACTTTTCTTTATAGCAGAACTTTATACCTAATGCACTAATAATTTGGGCCTTTTTCTTCTTGAAACCTAATCTATGAACCTCTGTGGGGTTATATGTTCTCCAGGGCTTTTCTAAGTTACCTTGATTGGACAGTTCAGGACCATACATACTGATTCATGAACTACCAGAGAGGTTAGCAAAATATAGCTGTATTCTCTGTGACTACAACTCTTTTACCATCCAGTAAAGAATTCAAAGTGCAGAAAAGATTAAAACAACACATTGCTGAAAACATGCCATTTAAAAATACTGAGACTGGGCATCTTACATTTAACACAGAGACCACCTGGCAATCCTGTTAAAATAAAGGTCTTATTTAGTATACCTGGTGTTGTGCCTGTGTTTTCTGCTAGTCCACAGGCAATACTTTGAATAGCAAGGCACTTAGGGATTGGATAAAATACATGTTGATTTTGTATCATTTATAATTCAGTTTGCCCATTATAGAGGTAAACTGTATACCAGTTCCAAACTGCACTGCCTGAGCTAACATGAGAAGGATATCTTTCCAAATGGCTCATCAATAAAATGGCATGTTTCAGCTTTAAATATTCATGACTTGTCTTCTTGTTTCTTTCAAGCATTTTGACATTTACTTAAGTAATTACTGTCACTATCAAATGGTGGCCCATAGTTCTGTCCTTTGTAAATCCCCTATGTTGTCATTCACACCTTTGTTTCATCTCCACTCTTGGAAGCTGTCTTTATCAGGTTTGCCAGGTGATCTGCACATATCCAGAATTAATCTCCACAGCCCATCAGAGTGTAGCCAACTTCATTTAATCAAGGGAAAAAGCACGGAGGGAGACAGTGACGGGAGGAGGGATTGGGAGCCTGATGACCACAATGTGTTCTACTGATCAGACAAAACAAAAAGTCACTTTCTACTTGTATCTTCTTACAATTGGCAATGCCAGAATCTCAATGTGTTTTGCTAAATTTGTTGTTGAATTGTCCTCCAGACATACAGATTCGCATGTTAGCTTCATACAGTCTTTGATGCCCGAGGGTATCTGTATTACAAAACACTTCAGTAAGAACAAATTGTCTTGCTCTCTTCTTTTGAGTCCATTTGAGAGTTGAGTTGTAGAAGATGCTTAAAGGGAAAGGGAGGTGACATGTGTTCTTATTTGTGCTAAAATTTTTATATGTATTATTAATATTATAAGCCTATTTAGTGTATTTAACACATAGCCAGTTATGCATGAATCTCAAATGAATGGCCAATTTTTCTTTCATTAGGGAAAAAAGTCATTTTCAGATTAAGAAGTGGTTCATTTTTAATGAAAATTCTTTTGGTTCTGCTCTACAGAAATAAATCATCAAAGCTCTCTCAGTAATGCCGCAAATATTTTGTACTTGTGCACTTTTAAAAGTTGAAGTCATTTTAAAGTCAATCAATTAGTCTTTACCAAGGTTAAGTACATTTGGGTATTACCATGCTATTGCATAATACAGTAAGCTGGAAGAACAAAAAGTAATCAGCCACATTTAAAATGTTCATAGATTATTTGCTTTCTGGAGACCTTGGGGCAGGCAATGAACAGATGCACTACATGTTAATGTTTTAGCCAAAGAAACCCAGGAGTTAACTAATTTAATTCAAGGTCTGAGCGAGCCAGAGGGACAACAGAGAAGTTATTGTTTTATGGCACCCATCATTGTAGCATTTAAATTTGAGGAGAAATTATATTGGGAAAAATGACCATTTAACAATATTTCTCTAGCGTTGATAGTACATATTGTTGTTGTTTTCTTCTCCTGAAAGGCACTAGACTTCCTTCTCTTCCAAAGGAACAAAAAAGCAATCCTCATAGGTAGCTTTAAAAATGTACCTCAATATTATCAAGTGTATCAAGTGAGTAGCGCCATGCAATAGGCTGTAGAACACCTCCCATCCTGTAATAAATGGCAGAACACATGTTTAAGTGTGTACACACACACACACACATATATCCTTTGCAATCAGAACTTTCTGATTCTAACAGGTCTCCCTCCTTTGGCATCTGCAAGACAGGCTGTGTAATGTCAGCAAATGTGCCTGATATGCTCAGAGGGAGGGAGGGTTCTCTGTGGGGTGTGCTGACATATCTTTATGGCATGACTTCAGTTCTGATGTTCTGACTCCTCCCTTTGGGAGACAATTCCATGCTGACACACATCTGCATGGTAAAAATAGTTTATGCTTTCATTTACTCAAGAATGGCCTTTTTTGGCAGCCTCTGGGCCACTTCAGGTGAGGTCAGCCACCTGCATGTTTGTGAACAGCACAGAGCAGAGAGAACATGGGACTACTGCTCAGGCTGCCCTTTACTTGGCTTACTTCCATGCTTCTTTGAGGGTTAATATTTTGAGTCTCCCTTCCCATGGAACCTCTCAGCTCTTGAAAGGCTTGAAATTGAGTATGCTTACCTTATTTTATGTGATAGATGGTATAAACAATTGCTTATATGGGCTCAATATTTCCCCTGGATTCAGATCATCATAAAAAATGTTTTATTTTCATTCCAGAGTGAACTCTATTTAGTGAGTCTCCTAACACTTGAGATTTGGCACCATGTATAGGTCAAATAGTAAACTGGAGAATATAACAATGTACTAAGGAAGCTTGCTATTTACAGGGACCTTTAATGCAGCACTACAAAGGATGAGGGGGAATTAAGGAAGTATTAACATTTTGCTCTGGGATACATCTCTGTCATTAACATACTAATATTGGAGAAAACTATATTGGAAAAATGACATCTTTAGAATTGCTCCCTAATCTTAATTATAATACTAGTGGATAAAATCTATATTAGAAAGAAAACTCATCAATTTTATACTTACTATCCATATCACTACTGAGGGAAGATTTGATCTTCTTTTAAATCAAAGATCAGGGATCTTATAAAATGAGATTTGAAGTAGGAATAATAAAGTTTTGTCCCTATTCTATAAATGAAATTATGCCTTCTGGTTCAGGTTGAATTCCCTCCACCCCAAAATGGAATTGGAGAATTAAAATTACAGTCCCAGTTGTCTTTTGCTTTCTTGAAGGTCCTTTTAAAAATCTTTTTACCTACTCATATGTTATGAAAATTGTATCCTACATTTCCTCCTTCATTCTACATTTACATTTATACCTAGTATGTACCTGAAATTGATTTTGGGGATTGGTGTGGGGGTAGGGGTCAAAATTCATTATTTCCATTTGGATATCTAAATAATCCAAACCATTTATTGAAAACACCACAACTTCCCCATTGCGCTTCAGAGTCAATTTTGCCATAAATCATGTGATTATATATAGGTGAGTCTGTTTCTGGACTCTATTTTGTTCCGTTGGTATATTTGTTTATCATTGCACCATACCACATAGACTTAATTGCTATAACTTTACGATGGAATCTTAATACCTGGCAATATTTTCCAACTCTGTGCTTCTTCAATATTTCTGTAACTATTCCCAAACTTTGCATTTCCATATACATTTTAGAATCAGTTTGTGCATTTCCATAATGACTGGGGTTGTATCAAATCTATGGATCAGTTTGAAGAAAATGGTACTTTTGTAATATAGAGTTTTCCAATCCATGAGTATATCTGGAAGAGTAGGAGTAAAGTTTTAAAAGACCTGGAAAAAAAGAGACCTGGAATAAATCTGACTTCCTCCAAAATCCCATATTTTGTTCAGTACCAGATATGTCCTAGAAAAAATATGTAAAGGTGAACATATTACAGCAACACTCTCCATTCTTTGCATCTTCTTTTGTCCCCAGAAGCCCAATAACTTCATTTCTTTTGGATGTCTGGGCATCTTCATTTTCACCAAAATTTGCATCATCTCTCTCTAATCAATACACGTGTCACACAGTAATGCAATACAGAATTGTAATGAGCTACTCATTTAAGAAATGTTAATGATGGTGGGAATTGTACATGTTGTATCAGGAAATATTTTTGATTGGTATATCAGTAACTAAGACCAAAATACTGCTGCATTAAAAAAAACATAGAATACCAGAGGCATAAAATAGTAAGCTCGCATATCTGAAGATCAGCTACAGGATGACTGAGGTACAAAGTGGGGAGATTTTGCTCTGTTTCTCCCATTTTTATCCCAAACACAGCAAGCTCTCCAGAGCAAATTATGGGGATAGCAGAGGTACAAGTGAGAAAGTTCACTCTTTCAAACACTTTTTGAGCCTCCTGTTTTCTGAAATTCTACTGTCCTATATAAGAATCAAGGGTTGGGCAATTTTTCCCCCCAAAAATGGGGAAAGGTGAGCAAATAATTTTTAATAACCTGATATAACATAGTTGGGAAATCTTACCAATTCTTAAACTTATGAGCTTTCTAATTGCCAATAAATAATTCAGTTCCATTTTAATGAAATAGCAAGTTAACAGGTATCTTTATCACCCTAAGAATTCCTTTGTCTTATGTGTCCTCTTCACATTTTATCTAAGACACATTCATGTGCCCTTACATGTGTGCTCACTCATTGCTGGGTTACGTTTCTAGCCTTTCAAAATTCAATGAAAGTCTTTCTTCCTCTTGGAAGCCTCCCTAATGCTGCCACTGTTTTATTTTTTATTATTATTATTTTTTGTGTGTGGTGCTGGGGATCAAACCCAGGGCCTTTTGCTTGCAAGGCAAGCACTCTACCAACTGAGCTATCTCCCCATCCCGCCACTGTTATTTTTAAAAATGTCTTTCTCCTGATCGACAATAGCACTCATGCTGTGCATTAATTCATTAAATCCTTTAATACATTATGGAATTTGTTGTCTTCCATACAAAGATTTTCACATGTCTTCTCTCAACTGCCCCACCTATTCTCTATACAATAGTTCTCTAGGGCAGGATTAATCCTTATCTTTTTATCCAGGCTATTTTATACTTGATGATAATTCATGTTTAATTAATAATTAATTAATTAATGATTTATATATATATAGTGAGTATATCTTCTCAGGATGTGCTATATGCCTCCTAGAAACAAGCAACATAATTAAGGCAGAGTATTTATTAAATTTATACTTTGGTCTATTTAGATATTTTATTTCAATGGAACTCTGGTTAAGAAGTTCTGTTTTTTATTTAGATAAAAGAAATGGAAGCTTTTTCAGAGAAGAAAATTCCTTAAATGTGAACCATTATTTTGATTTAAAATAAGAATCAACTGCCTGGCAAAACCCTTGATTTCAGGAAGAGATCAAGTATTTCTACACCTATTATTTATACTTCTATCTTTTATCATTTTGGTTCCTTTGAAATTTTCTATTGAGACAAATAACAACAAAAAATAAAACAAAAACAATGACAAAAACAAAACAGAAAACTTTCAGTGCCCCTAAACAGAAAATGTTTGAAATGTATTTGAGGACATCTCCTAGTAGCAGCCACACATATGTGCCTTTCTCAGTTGGCATTTACTTAGCTTGTTTTCTTTCCATTTCCTAGCAAAACCATTTCCTTCTTTTCACCTAACCAAAGAACAAGTTCTTTTTGGTTTAAGGAATGTCCACGTTCCAGAAGATAACAGGACCTAGGATGGTTACCTGACAGTGATACTTCAAACTCTAACTAGCTATCACTCAGAGGCAATAGAAAAATTTTCTGGGCAGAAGCAGAACTAAAGATTCTCAGTTACAGATATTCCCTTATTGTTTACACAGACCCTCAAGATTTGGTTTAAAATTTTTCTTTAAAGAAAATGTGGCATGTATACACAATGGAATTTTATTCAGCCATAAAGAGTAAAATTATGTCATTTGCAGGTAAATGGACGGAACTCAAGGACATTATGTTAAGCAAAATAAGTCAAAGTCAGAAGGTCAAGAGTTATATGTTTTCTCTCACGTGGAAGTTAGAGAGGAGAAAGGAAAAGAAAGGGGACTCTCAGGATAATAGAAGGGAGATTAGAAGATCAGTATATCTAGAGGACAGGGACCAGGAAAAGGGAGAAGGAAAGAGAAAGAGGAAATATTGGGTATTAATATTGGCCAAATCACATTGTTAAGTTGTGTGCATATATGAATATATAACAACAAATCTCATCATTCTGGACAGTGCAGTGGTGCAGGCCTGTAATCCCAGGGGCTCAGGATGCTGAGATAGAAGAATCTTGAGTTTGCAACCCACCTCAGCCACTTAGCAAGGCCCTAGCAACTCTGTGTGACCCTGTCTCAAAATAAAAACATAATAAAAGGGCTGGGGGATGTAGCTTAGCAGTAGAGCACCCCTGCATTCAATCCCCAGTAAAGAGAAGAAGAAAAAAAATCACAGCAATAAAAATGTGGAAAAATTCCTTTAATGTGCATTTCAGTTATTAATCCCTTTTTCTAATAAGTTAATGTTTTCTAAACAATACATGCTCAGTTGCAGAAAATAGACAATAGTCAAATAAAACTAATAAAATTGAAATTATCCCAAATCTCAAAAATATATGCTTCTAATGCAAAATATAGACAATGTAGTTAAATAAAAACAATATTTAAGTTATCCATAACCTCCATAACCTCAATATTTAGAGAAAACCACTATTAAATTTTCTCTCATATACAAATACATGTGTACATATCCTTATACACATGCATTTAACTAAAATATAAATTAACACTTTTCTTAACACTTTTTATTTATAATAGATACTGAACACTAACATTTCTCTAGTTCTTTTTCTTACACAATATTATTTTAATGACTGAATTATTTTTCATTGTGTGATACTATAATAATTTATCCAGTCCCCTTTGGTGCATATTTAGGTTGTCTCCAATTTCTTCCCTCATAAGCATTATTTTAGCAAAGGTCCATGTAGCCATAGATTTTCAAAGCCCTGTGATTTCTTCCCCACAGGTATGCCTCAAAATGAACTCTGAAAAGTAGATTGAGTAGATCAAAAGACATGCAAAATACAAATTAAGTCTTCTCAAATGAATTACCAAATGGCTTTTACCAGATTTATTTGGATATATATTTTTAGTTATAAGCAATATGTTTCATGAGCTTATTCTGGTTTTTGTTCACTTCCTATTATCTTTGGGAACCCTAAGGGACATGGGATTTTATGAGTTGTAGTCCTGCTATATGCTCAACTCTGCAAACAGAGATGAATCTATGTCAGTCACACACTGGTGTCTACCTTGCTGTGGTTGTCTTTACAGAGGGACCCTTTAAGGCTTTGTTGTACTCTTGGGAAATAGTCAGTTAAAATTTCAAATCTCAAGTCAAATGTCATGCCAGCAATAGTAAAAGGGCCCACTTCAGCATTTCTTTTTTGAAATGCCAGTTTGAAGTACCTGTCAATGGCAGACTTCTTCTCTATTTCTGAGAATCATCTTTTCTACTAATAGCATTTCACAAATGGCAATGTAATTATAATGCTTGCTGTGTAGACATTGTTTAAAAGAAGTCACTGCAAAGTGGGGTAGTGTAGTAGTTAGTGAAAATTTGAAAGGGAATTTTAGTACATTTGTTGTCATGGTCATCTTTCCATTATTGGTCCTAGGACAGTGTATTGCTCATAGTAGGACTGGGGGATGTAGCTTAGCAGTAGAGCACCCCTGGTGATGAACATTTCCCTGAAAATTAGCCAACTGAATTAATGTCTGTGATTCTTGATATGTAGAAGTTATATATAGTTATAGACATTAAAAACTAGTCATAGCCAGGGTATAATTGCATTCTTTTTGAGTGGTCTAATAAGGCCACTATCATCCAGAGGCTTAACATGGAAGGATCTGCTTCCAAACTTACTCATGAAGTTGTTGGTCCTAAGTTGGGTTAACAGTCTCAAGTTTTTCACTAACTTTGGTCAGAGGCCACTTCATAGGGCATCACCCAGTATTGAAGCTGACTTCAACAGTTTAAGCATACAAAAAGATGAAAGATGAGAGATGAGAGACGTTTGTGTGTGTGTGTGTGAGAGAGAGAGAGAGAGAGAGACAAATTACAATAGCAATCTAGGTCACACTCAAAGGGAGTAGGTTATACATGGGTGAACTCCAGGAGATAGAGATCCTTGGGGCCATCTTACAAGTCTACCTGCCACAAAATCCATGAAGGAAAATAGATAAGCTCTACATCTCTATAGCTATCCATCTACCCATCTTTCTCCCCATCCTCCCTCCCTGTTTTCCTCCCATCATTTCATGGGCAGTATTTACAGCCTAGATTAATTTTCTAGATCTTTATTTGCTCAAAACTCATTATTAATTCCCTTAAACATTTACTTCAGCATGTAACATCTTGCTTAACATCAGATGGAAAAGGATGGTATGGCATCATTAGCAGTAGAAGAAACTAGATCAACATTTTTATTGAGAAAATGTTCTATGCATGGGATATACAAGGACTATAAAGATAGTAAATTAATTCATCCATTTTTAAAAATGTAATGACATGTATCAAGTGTCTCCCATCTACTGTGTGCAAAGCATTTTAGAAATATAATAAATGTGTCTTACTAAATGCTTGCTTAGTTATTAAAAGAAGTCCAGAGCCCATGCTCATGGGAGATGCTAGTTTTGCCTTAGTAAAGAGGAAGTGTCACCAAGTTTGGTGCCAATATAGGAGTTCTTCCCCCAACAGTTTTCTATAGCTTTGCAGTTAGGCTGACTTCCACAGGTTCTATTGGTACCTTGAATGTAAGTCCATGCTGTCAACACCTGTCACTAAGACCAGTGTTTCTTTTTATTGGTACATTATAATTATACATAACAGTGGGATTCTTTATGCCATACTTGTACATGCACATAATTTGATCAATCTCATTCCCCAGTACCTTCCCTTTCCTTCTGTTATGATTTAGATATGGCATATCTCCCAAAAGCTCATGTGAGAGACAATGCAAGAAAGTTCAGAGGTGAAATATTTGGGTTATGAAAACCTTAAATTATTCCATTTATGGATTAATCCACTGATAAGGATTAACTAGGTGGTAACAGTAGGCAGGTAGGGTGTGGCTGGAGGAGGTAGGTCACTTTGGGGTTTATATTTTGTTCTTGGTAAGCAGAGCTCTCTCTCTACTTCCTGGTTGTCATGTCCTGAGCTGCTTTCCTCTCCCACATTCCTCTAATCACAATGTTCTGCAATGGAGTTGCCTAACCACGGATTGGATCTCTGAAACTATGAGCCAAAATAAACTTTTCCTCCTCTACATTGTTCTTGTCAGGTCTTCTGGTCACATTGATGAAAAACCTGGCTCAAATACCTTCCTATCCCTCATCCATGCACTCTACTGATCTTCCTTCTAGTATTATTTACACCAGTGGTTTACAAAGTGTGCTGGACCATCAGCATCACTTAGAACCCTGTTATAGATACCCCAGACACAGCAAAACAAAATCTCTAAGGGTGGCGCCCAACAATCTGTTTCAAGAAACTTTCCAGGTGATTCCATATGAGAACCACTAACTCAGAAGACCCATTGTCCTGATTTAATAGTTAACATCACCCCCTATGCAGCCTAGAGGTTTCTTGGATCCAAATTCTAAGGTGAATTTAACCCCTAAATTCCTTAAAATTTCTGACTTAAAAATCACCATTTTACCATTGTTTTTCCATCCTTTCCCCTTTCTGCAGTCCATGTATCCAACTTGTATACAGGTCTCTTTCCCTTGTCTTTAAGACACTGCTAAATAAAATTTGAGAAAATAGCCACTTCAGGATGCAGACAGATGCCCACATAATCAAAGCATGGACAGAATGAAATGATTCCTGATAATGATCTAGGTAGAGATAAATGCTGGCAGAATCCAGGGGAAGGATTATTTTGTTACAGCTGGAAGGATTGGAGACAGTCTTATAGAAGAGAGCATTTGATCTGAGCTTTGGAGGATGAAAAGCATTTTAATAGACTGAAAAGTGGGGAGATTAGTGTTTTGACATATACCTGAAGTGATGTCAGTGGTTTGTGCCTATTGGTAAGATTCTGTAGGTATGGAAACTGGAATTATAGTTTTTCCCAACTTTTAGTATTATCTGTTTTAACCTCGATTTTTTTCTAATATGCTTCAGTACCCTCTTAAGAACCCTACTGTTCAGGTTTTCTTCTTTTTCATGTCATAAATATCCTGAATTTCCTCCTGCCCAGGATTACCAGCTAACAAACATGTTGGGGCAGACACATTTGTCACTTAAGGAGAAAATTTCAGAATCAGTAGCCTGCACAAGAGCATATGAAAGCAATTTCACCTTGCTGTTAGTACAGTACATCATCATAGTGGGTTTAACATCTTATGAATCTGGGGGATAAGTTGAGGGAATTGGTTGGAAAAGAGGAGAATGGGGTATTAAGAAATGTTTTGAATTTTAAAAAAGAGCCCATAGGAGATAAATGAGCATTAGTGATTATGTTTTACCTAGATTTAGAATGTCATGATGATTCATAGTGATTTTCAAGTGGGCAAGATTTTGCTTCCTGGGGACATTTAGCAATGTCTGAAGATATTTTTTGGTTGTGGTAAGGTAGAGGGTGATGGGTGTAGCATAGTACTGGTATCTAGCAGATCAAGGTCAGGAGTATGGCCAAATATCCTACAGAGGACAACTTTCTACTCAACTTGAAAGAACTAGTCAGTCCAAAATATTAATAGTGTTGAAGTTGAGAAATATTGGATTAAAAGTGCATTCAACATCTATTTACTTGACTAGAAAAATAGTGACCTACCAATGCTGGCTAGGATATGAAGGAACCAAGTAGAATCACTCATTCACTCATGCACTTCTTGTGGAAACATATAATGATACAGCCATCCAGGAAAACAGATTGACAGTTTCTTATAGGCCTGAAATCATTGTATGACTCAGCAATTGTACTCTTAGTCATTTATCCAAGGAAAAGGAAATTTATGTTCCCTTAAAAACCTGTGCACAAATATTTAAAGCAGATTTATTCATTATAATCCCCAAACAGAAACAATACAGATGACCTGCAATGGGTGAATGGTTAAACAAATTATCGTTCATCCATATTGTGGAAAAAAACAGATAAGTGACATAAACAACAGTTTACATAAATCTGAGAATTATGCTGAATGAAAAACTGAATTCCCAAATTTCATATATTGTATAACTTCATTTACATAATATTCTTGACAACAAAATCATACCAAAGGAGAACAGATAACTGGTTATTGATGGTTTCCTTTGCTGTGAGAGAAGTTTTATAGTTTGACATAATCTCATTTATCTATTTTTCCTTCTGTGGCCTGTGTGTGCCTTTTGGAGTTCCATCCAAAAATTATTTGCCTAAACCAAAATCTTAAAATGTTTCCCCTATGTTTTCCATAGCAGTTCCAATGTTTCAGGTCTTATACGTAAGTCTTTGATCCATTTCAAATTGATTTTTGTGCATTGTGAGAGGTAGGGAACTAGTTTCATTTTTCTATATATATACATCCAATTTTAATAGTACCTTTTATTGAAAAAACTATTCTTTTTCCAATACATGTTATTGGTATCTTTGTCAAAAATCAGTTGGGTTTGTGTATGTGAATTAATTTCTCAGTTCTCCATTCTGTTCTATTGGTCTATGTGTCATATTTTATGCTAGTACCATACAGCTTTGTTTAATGTAGCTTCATAGAATGTTTTAAAGTTACAAGCACACGAAAATCTACAACTATCTCAAAATGTTTTTAAAAAGTTAAAAACTTTGAGGACATGAATGGTTTGGTTTGCACAACCTTTTAGTAGATTATAACTTTCTTATTCATACTCAACTAAGTTTATTGAGATTTTAGTCTTTTATCCTCATATAAAGTGTAAGACATTAAGGTTGAAAAGTACATTCACCCAATTGATAATTTCTCATTGTCACTAGATATAAAAAATATAGTGATCCCCAACAGCTTTGTCATTTGTTTGCAAAATGCCACTGTTCCTCCTAAGTACGTTTCACTAGTTTAAGAAAACATCATCTATTGTCACCAATAAAAATACAGCAATGAAACGGTTCATCCTTTGTTTGAATGCAACTTGTCTCTAATATATTATGATTCATCAAAAAGTAGAATGATATAAATTTTAAGCTTATCAGACTATAAAAGTAGCATTTAACAAAAACATGTTTTTAAAACAGCTTTCATTCCAAGTGTATTCCAATTACTCAACACTCCTACTTAATGTGCTTCTAATTAGAGCCCCTTAGATATCACCCATGTAAATGTTGAGACTAATGTGTATGTTCCTCTGTTAATTTGTCACTCTTAAACTATATTTTTATTTCTTTTGTCCAGAATGAATAGTGATTTGCCATCCCTTTTGCAGTGGTGCTAGTAGTTTTGCTTCTAAACCAACCACTATCATATCTCTAGTACTAATGAGAATTCAGAGAATGATGGATCAAAGATATAAAACTTGCTTTGAAAAATGAATGATACTGCTATTTCTGAAACTATAGAAGGTAGAAAGCAGTAGGATAGGATAAGGTTGGGTCTTTCAACTCTCTTCTGTTTGATTTATTTGACACATAGAAGATAATTATAGTCTACATGTCAAGACAAGATAGAACCAAAGTGTCAGCATGATTTCAGGGAAACATCTGGAAAATCACATAGGGCAGATGATATTGTCTGTTTCTAAGAGGTGATAGAATTTCTCTTTTGTGAGCAATATAAAAAATTGTATGATAAAAATATTTTTGAGGATAAAATTGTATTAACACTAAAAAATCCATTTATTTGACCAAAAGTGATATTTATTTTCCAGCAATGATTTTGATAACCAAATAAGTGTTTCTTATTAGTCTTCAAGAAGATATTAAAAAATAGTTTGATGGTGGGGATCATTGTCTTGATCTTATTCTTAATGAAAATGTCTATTTTACTATTTAATAAAAAGTTTACTCTTGGTCTCTGATAAACATGTTTGCTAATGTTAAGGACTTTTTTATTCATCACTTACTAATAATTTTATTATGTTTAATTTTAGCTTGTGAATCTATTGAGATGATCAAAGGCTTTTTCTTCTTTAATTATGTAAAATAAAATGTTGATTTTGAATATTGAATTATCTTTGTATTTTTTGCATGTAAATTCTTTGAAAATTCACTTTAATATTCAATTTGCTGATGTTTGCATCATATTTATAAATGAGATTGTCAATACTTTTCTTTTGGGGAGTGAGGTTGTCCTATATGATTTGCATTTGAGAGTTAGTTTAGTATTTCAAAAATAAATGTGGAGCTTTATCTGTTTCTTAGTTTTGGTACAGCTTATATATATTTTTCCTTAAAGATGTGATAGCTCTAATCCAGTGATCTGGTCAAGATGGCTTATGTGGGGAAAGGGAGACTTTTGAGAATTAAAAATTTATTTATGGTCTATTAAGTCTTTTAAACTCTATGTCAGATTTAACAATTTTTATTTTCTTAGAAAAATGTCCTAATTGTGGGTTTTCAAAGCTATTGGCATATAACTACGTATTTCTTCTGCATAATTTTTGAATGCCCCGAGCCAAGCAAATACAGATCTTCTACCAGCTATTGTATGGAAAAAGTCTGGATTTAGGAAGACTGATACCCTCTCCTAGGTATGAGGAGAAAATAGGTCCCTGACTCTCAAGAGTCCTCTACTTTGAGAAAGGCTTGTTCTATACACAGTCGGTATTGTTAGTCTTTTGGACAGCATGTATTGAAGGAAACCAAAAGCTCCTTTATGGAGGGGGTACCAGAGAGTGAACTCAGGGGCACTCAACCACTGAGCCACATAACCAGCCCTTTTATTTATTTATTTTATTTTTACAGACTGCATTTTGATTCAGTATACACAAATGGGGTACAACTTTTCATTTCTATGGTTGTGCATGATGTAGATTTATACCATTTGTGTAATCATACATGTACATAGGGTGATGATGTCAGTCTCATTCCACCATCTTTCATACCCCTGCCACCTCCTCCCTCTCATTTCCCTCTACATAATCTAAAGTTCCTCCATTCTTCTCTCACCCCACCCCCACCCCTATTATATATCATCATCCACTTATCAGGGAAATCATTGGGTCTCACTGAATTGCTTAGGGCCTCACTAAATTGCTGAGGCTTTCTTTGAACTTGTGACCCTCTTGCCTCAGCCTCCCAAGAGACTGGGATCACCAAAGCTCCTTTGTTCCACATTCTTTATAACTTCTTGATCTCAATAACCAGGAATTCCATCAATGAACCACTTCTTCAGATTGAGACTTAGAAGCCCAGTTATGGAAAAGGTACCACCATCTCCATTTTGTCTTATCACAATTTTGTTCAGCTCTAACAGACTCCTGGACACTTTCAGTAGAAGTATAACCATGAGTGTTAAATATAAAAAGGCCCAAGTACTTTTCCTTGAGAAATACAGCAGTGCTTATTACTTCATTCCAGACTCTGTAGTCTAGATTTTATTCTATACCAGGCAACCTACACCTAATTGCTACCTCAAATTTGCTGGCCTTTTGATTTGGGATATTTTAAATTTTGACTGTGATCTTAGGTTAACTAAGGCCTAATCCATCAGTAGTAAAATCCAGAATCCCTGTAAGTGTAGACATAAGGATATATGGATGTTCACTGACCTCAAATGAGCAGATGAAAATTAATTAACAAGTAATAACAGGGTCTTCAGTATGCTTGGAACCAACAGCCTAGAAACTTAGATGTTTATTAGTTCCCAAATTATTTTGACCAAGATGCATCTTCATAGTGTCTTGGCATCCATCTTCCTCTCTATTGTAAACTGAGAGGATGCTTAGGACAACTTAATAGTAAACCCAGTGAAATTAATCAATTAGTTTTCTTTAATTCTGAAAATAGAGTCAGGGGACATTATTACATGGGGTATTTAGCCAAGATTTAGTAGTCTAAAATTCACCTCACTATTTGTAGTTCTCTCCTTGCATCATCTCCATCAGCTCTAAGATTAAGCATAATAAATATTGATCCCTTTACCTCGCAGGGATATTTGGTGGTGTAATGAGCTCCTCATGTAAAGCTCTTTAGAGAAAGCTACTGCTAAGATATAGCACTTCAAAATGCATTGAAAAAGAAATCAATTGAGGCCTTATCAAACAAGATTAGGACACAGTAAAATATAGCACTTCTTAGAATCCTGAGGAAAATCACACCTTTTTTTGTTTAAATCAAGGAAGTGTTAAAAACCTGATTCCTTTTCCCTACTAGTCACAGGAAGATAGCTGCAGGGAAATCACAGAGTGGAAATGCCCACATAGACTAAATACAGGGACTGATTTCATCTGTGCTGTGCTCAGATACTAATTCTTTGCTCAGGATGGTTCCACATGGGGAAATGAAAGGGTTGCATTTATTTTATCCACACCTCTCTATATCTCTGTTTGATGCTGAACTGTGCTTCCCAGCTCAGATTGTCAGTTCTTAGAAGAAAAAACGCTTCGCTTTAGCTTATTTGATACCAGAGTCAAATTGACTAAATTAGTCATGTGAGGTGTATTTTGATGTTCCCTTTGAAATGTTTCAGTAAATCTCCAGGTTTGTTTTTATTTCACAAAATTAAAAGCTCACATACCCAATATATTAGCTTTGGCATATGTTTCAGAATGAAACAGGATGAGTTCAGAAGGGGTTGGCAAATAAGTATAATTCTATCTTTTGCCTCATAAATTAATCATTGCTTCATATCATACCCTAGATCAATGTTTCCCTAATTTTAAGATCACACAAATTCCATGGGATCAAGTTAAAATGCAGAGTCTGACTCAATAGGGCTGGGTGGGATCTGAGATTCTGCATTTCTAAACAGTGCTCAAAGTGATATCCAGAACCACAGATAAGGAAGAGTTATATTGTCACAAAGAAATGCTAACCATTCATTAAATGTCTTGGAATACTAGGAAAGGAAGGAAAAAGAGAAAGTAACCAGGAAATGAAGGAAACATAGGAAGGTCTGGATTTTCAAACAATATCTAATTGGTTCAATACATGAACAACAAATAATTTACTATCATTCAGCAAAACACTCCAAATTGGAGATGGATGATGTTATAGTTCTGCATGACTAATCATTTAAACTGTGTACAATAATAAAATAGAACTAGTGGAGATAAGCAGTAAATGTTTTGAACATTCAAGCCGTTTCAGTTCCCAGAAGGATAGAGATTTTTCACTCTCATGGATCCTCAGGTAATGAGAAAAAAACGCCTGAAGTGTGACATAAATGGCTTTCAAGAAGCATTAGTGTTTAAAAACAAAATAAATAAATAAATCCTTTACTTCAAGGTTATTGGGGCCATTTCAAATTAGTAGAAATGGGAATAGTTAATGGTGAGGGAGAATTTTCCTTAAGTGGGTCAGTTGATAACTATTCAAGTCTATTCATAACCATCCAAATGTTGTAAGGCATGAAAGTACATCAGTGTTAGGTTGACTTGAATCTTAGAAGGAGGTGTCAGAAAGAATCTTCCCTGCTCTGTTTCCTTGAGGTAAGGAAAGGACCCTTAGATGGATGTAGAAAGAAAAATTGTTATCTTCATTCCTAAGTAAAGGTGTTAAATATTTGAGTCTAATAAAAATGAGCATCAGGTAAGGAGTCAGGATATCTGATGTCATTACCAATAGTGCTATTGACTAGATGTTGGATCTTGAGCAACAGCTCTCTGAATGTTTCCTTCTTTAGAGAATTGGTCTAGAAAAACAATTTCCAAAGTATGACAGAATATTTACTGTACTATTGTGGAAAATTATTGTGTATGGCCAAATAATCAAGCAGATATTGGGTTAAATAGACTTAAGCATGTATCATTAGTGACAGGATTCTTGAATCCTTTAGATGGAGTCTCTGAATATGGAGAGCATTGTTTCTCAAACTTATTTGATGTGGAAACCTTTATTACAAGGGCCATCTCACAAGATTAATGTTCCATAGAATTTATTTTGGGAAATGTGAGTTTTTTAAAGGCTACTTCCAGTTTTGGCACAATATCAACCTATTACCAAAATTAAATCAGGAATATACAGAAATCTACCTATATAAACCATAAAAGTCGGATTGATATTTTTAATTTGTTGCTGTTTTTACTTGATAAATTATTTTAAAAGATAACCCCTTGATCCAATTTCAAAATCAATGCACTTTTATTGTGGGATTTGGTTTGAAGAATTAAGAGCACAAAAATTTACAATTGAGAGTCAGAACCATTAATATTTTGAAAGAGATCCATCTGGAAATCAAAGTACTTTCTAAATTAACTTCATTATTTTCATTTTTAACTCAAGATTTTTATCTTCCATTTAGTATGTTCTAGTTTATATTCACATATTCCACTTTCACATTTTGGTCCATTTTAAAAAGGATCTTCAGTAAAGGGTCCTATATTTTCTCTCATATATAGAAGCTACACAAGAAAAAAGGGAAAAAAAAGGTGGGAGTAGGTCTCCTAAAAATCAAAGGGAGATCAGTAGAGGAAAGAGATCAATTTGTGAGAGGTTGGGAAGGAAGGGGAAAGTACTGAGGAGTGATATTGGCAAAATTATATTGTTACATTGTGTGCATGTATGAATATGTAACAACAAATCCCATTATTATGTACAACTATGACACCAACAAAAATGTGGATGAAATAAAGGACCCTCACATACAAATTTTTTCTAATACAACATAGAATATTGAAGATAAATTGGCCTATACCCAAAGGACTTAAAATCAGCACACTACAGAGATACAGCCACATCAATGTTCATAGCTGCTCAATTCACAATAGCCAGATTGTGGAACCAACCTAGATGTCCTTCAATTGATGAATGGATAAAGAAACTGTGGTATATATATACAATGGAATATTACTCAGCCACAAAGAATGATAAAATTATGGCATTTGCAGGCAAATGGATGAAATTGGAGAATATCATGCTAAGTGAGATAAGCCAATCTCAAAAAACTAAAGGACGAATGATCTCACTGATAAGCAGATGAGGACAGAATGAATCAAACAACATTGCCCTATGTAAATTTATGATTACATGAACAGTATGCCTTTATTCCATGTACAGAGAATCAAAATGTATCCCATTTGTTTACAAAAAAATCCTCAAAATGAGATAGTAATAAATTGCAAGGTAAAAAAATTAGCTTCATCATATGACCAGATACATTATTCTTATGACAATTTAGAGCTGAATTCTTGTTATAACTTAATGTTACCTGACAGCAGCATCTAATTTATTTATATGTTTATACTCCACCTTGTTCAAAACATGATTTATGATGACTACCTAAATGTCTTTAAAATTGATTCCAAAAAGTAAAACTTGTTGGCTTTGAGACATTGAATACCAATAGTACATCAATATCTCTGAAGGTAGGAAATGATGACCTTCATTTACAGACTCATCAAAATTGTAGGATTAATAGTAATACCTCAGTAATAGTCTTCACATTGGATGCTTTTATTGAAAAGGGTAGAACAAATTCTAGTAGATTTTGTTTATAACCCTGTCTGGGAAAATGAGGGATACACAAAATAACTTTGGAGTTTCCTGTTAACTTGTTAGGAATCCTTCCATTAGAAAACCAAGTTATTCAGGGAAGAAATAATATTGTTTTTTCTCCTTTAAAATTGTATAGTAATAATTTGCTGAGAAGCCTAACTTACAAAGTTCTATTACTGATTTTTAAGGGACAAATGACAGGTTTTTGACTGGAGAGGAGTTTTATTGACTTTCTATGATTAAGGGATAAAGAGAAGATTGTGCAATTTCAGTCTTCCTGTGCCAGCTGCTGGTATTTTGATTGCAAATATCAAATTATATTTCCCTTTAGCAGTCTTCAAAAAAAAAAAAAACAGTGAATCTAAGAATTAGAAGCAGTAATAGTTGAGATGGTTTGCCATCAGCTGAGACCCCCAGAAGGCTTAAAGACAAATGATCAGGTTCTTATCCTAAGAAACTTTATATTTAATAATTGAGGCTGAGTGTATATTGCCACCACTGTTCCCCCACTTAATTACTTTCCTTTTTGATCAAACACATTAATGAGAAGAGATCTAATAAATCATGTGCAAAAAGAGTAAAGCACTTAATTAACATGTGTTTCCCTGATTGATGGTGATAGAAAACCATAGCAGTGCTAAGGAGGCTCACAAGGGCACCTTCAACCAATGTGATATCTTGAACAAATATAAAGCTGAGAGCATAACAGAGGAACTCTATTCCCATTTAATCACTAGCCATGACAATAACAGATCACTATGTTATGACAGTCCTCTTTCTTCTCTTTGGCCCAGAGGATCTGTGTTCTCAGTTTGTGGGATATTAACAGTATGTCGGAAACATAAACCAACAAATGCCAGGGAAATGTATTACTACTAATAGGCAGTGTTTATTGAATGTTTAGCATGTACCAGACAATCTGCTATGTGTTTTCAAAGTTTATCTTATTTAATTATTCAACAATGCATGTAATAATCATTACTATTTTCATTTTATAAAGGATAAACCGATACACACAGATGGTTCAATTTTCATAGCTAGTAGGTGAAGTGGGTCAGCTAATTTTATCCTATAACATTTTTTGATTTGCTGATAAAAAACATTTTGTCATTTATTTCTAGCTAATTTGAAACTGTGAGAGAGGAACTATTGTAGAAATTCCCAGAATGGGATGACCTGAGAACTAACAAAGGTTGAGGTAACTGGGTTTTATAGAAGGAATAGATTATTTCACTCTTTGATTAGAACACAGTAATATCTTAATTTTGGTTGTGTAAGAATGGTAAGAGTAGAGATGGGGTTACTTTACTACTTTATCCTATATTTGGATTCTTTTGTGATGTGATTTTGCTGCTTTAAAAAGGAGAAACAACAGAAGACAACAAATAAATCCCTCTTCAATCTACCTCTCTCAAGAGTAGTCAGGTCCTACCTCACCTAACTTGAGGTTTTTCCCAGAGTGGATGACTAGACCAACTTAACTGACAAAATAAACTGCCTATGCTTCCAGATCAGTTTTGGCCTCTATATTCGGATTTGCTGATGGCTAAATACTGCCTTCCCTCAGCTAAGGATATCCTGTTAGCCAGTCTGTAGTTGAAGGAAATTCACTAAGACTTTCATCATTCCCTGCTTCCAGATCCTTTTCAAGAGCATTGAAATGGCAGTCCTATATTAAAGTCCTATATAGCATCTCTTTTATTCAAGGGTTCCTATGTGTTTGGTTAAATAAAACAAAAGGGCACTGATCTGAACTCAAAGAGATTCAAATGGAAGAATGGGACGGGGGCTGGGGATATAGCTCAGTCGGTAGAGTGCTTGCCTTGCAAGCATGAGGCCCTGGGTTTGATCCCCAGCACCACCAAAAAAAAAAAAAAAAAAAAAAAAAAAAAAGGATGGGACTGATTTACTCTCTGTACCATCATGTGTCAAACTTGAGAACCTTTAAGTCCTCAAGTGTACTGTGTGCATGTGTTAGGAAATGTTGAGAGGAGAGCTAATGTATTGAATATCTCAGCTCTCAAAGAAACAAGAAAACAGAGTGTAGAGTTCTGGCAGCTGAAGTGAACCAGGGGATCCCACCCAAAGGATGCTCATGATATATAGCATTTCTTTTGGACAATGAAGAGAGGTAGGAAGCATAAGATATGTCTTGGAGTAAAAAAAATATGTCCTGAGATGTGAAAGGACCACATAAAAATTAAAAAGCAGTCTGTAGGGAAATTGGAGAGAAGACTAGGGGAAAGAATTATCTTTCCCAGCTTGACCCTCCTCTTACCAAGGGACTCCAAAGCAACAACTGAAAGACTTTATTTTTCTTCCCCCTGGGAACATAAATCTAATTTCTTAAAAAGTCAGGAGAAAGGATTCCTATTACATATGCAGTGCAAAGTATTTGTGTGTAAAGGACAGGCAGGATCTTGTTTAAGAAAACCATCATCCATTGAGATGCTCACAAACTAAGACCTCACTATTATAGTGGTTCATAGCCTCTTAGAGAAGAAGGTGAGGACCAAGATCCCCTTAGGAATATGATGAAAGCTACTAAGCCCTCTCCAGAAATAAAAGTATACACATTCATGCACGTGAATTAATTCTGGTGACTTTGTATCCCAGCTATGTCCTGTCTGTGGAGCATTAGAGTACACCAGTATTGCTAATTGCTCTCTGTGTTGCTCCAGGTTTCCTCCATTCCCAAATAAGTCTTTAAAATACTACCCTCATGCTGTGGACATCTGTGTGTCTTGTCATCTATGCATCAAGATTATCTTTCATTCAATAGTTGTTGATTCCCACTTATAACAACAAACCAACCAGCTCAGCCTTCATTTCTGTACACAGGAACTGTACAGGAGTATAATTTTCCTTCATGTGTGATCAATGTAGGTATTTGTTCATATCATGAAGGAAAACTAATATGAATTTTAAAAGGAAAAAAGAAATCTTTCCAAATTTAAAAAATATGGAAGATATATTTCACTCTTTTTCTTTAACATTTCATGGCATGACAAGGAGTGGAAAGTGGGGGGAAACTGACACTGAAGCTTGTCTGGCTATTTCCTGATGCTCTATCACATAAGAACACATTTTCAGAATGGTTTTGCACAGGGATCCAGACTGATAATGAAATATTGAAGTACTACATAAAGGTCTCCCTGTCTCAATATATGTGATTTTCTGAAAAAAAAAAAAAAAAAAAAAAGAAGTGGCCCAGTGCACTCCTTAGATCTAAGAGGCTATATGTGTAAAATGACTACCTTGATTACAACAATCTGGAATTGTTGTCATGCCATACACTCCATTATGTATTGACAAAGTCTGATCTTACTAGACCATCCAATTTCCCAACTCACCAGGCTTTTGGAGTCATTTGAATTTCTCATGAATGATCAATCAAAATCTAACCATTCTACCCAAAAGAGATTTATTATTGTTTACGCTACAGCCTCTACAGCTTAGTTTGGCTTGTGATACTTTGTACCTTGGGCTGCCTTGTGTAATGGTACAGCTTGTGACCTGTTGGGCTTAGGGAGCTTGAGTAGGGACTGAATTCTAGCCAGAGACTACTGGCTAAATGTTTTATTAGCCTTCACTAAATACTCAGACACCACAAAATGTACTGGCTTAAAATAATGATCATTATTTCTTCATAGGGTTTTTATTTTTATTTCATTTTTTGGTACTGGGGACTAAACCCAGGGTGCTTCAGTTAGCCATATCCTCAGCCCTTTTTTATTTTTTGAGACAGGGTCTCACTTAGTTGCTTAGACTGGCTTTGAACTTACAATCCTCCTGCCTCGCCCTGTTGAATTGCTGGGATTACAGTTGTTTGCCACTGTGCCCACCTTCATAGGGTTTGCATATGTTTGGTTCAGCTGGGTGATTCCTCTGAACTCAGTGGGCTTAGTTGATCTCAGGCTTTCTTTTACATCTATAGTCAGCTGGTGACTGGAGCTGGTTAGTTTAGGATGTTGATATGACTGGGGCATTTCCTCTTTTAGACTCCCATCATATATCTGGCTAATCTGGGATTATTTGCATGGTAACAAGGTTTATTGAGAGCAGCAAGAGGGCCAGCCCAGATGTATAAGTCTTTTTCCAAAACTCTGCTTTGGTCATGTTTTCTGAGGTGTACTGCCCAAATCAAGTCTGAAGAGTTAGTGTTGGAGGGCAGTACAGGAGAGAATAATTTGTAACTCCTGTTGCAATCTTCCAAACAAAGCCATGGCATAAGCCTGAGACTACATTAGGATTGAACACCTCTTTCTAGATGGTCCATAAGTGAGGTATCTCCTAATTCATTTTCCCAGAGCAGGTGACTCTGCTAGTCACAAAAGCACCATACTGATTTCCCCATCATGTTTGTTCTACTAACTAGATTGAAAGCAAATAAACTCCCAGCAATATTTTACCTTTGTCATTTTTGCAAACTTGAAAACAGGCAGGTCCAACAATAAGGACTGCTTTTTTAAAAAAATTTAATGTTCCTTGAGGGAAAGATTCATGTCCATTACAACTTTGTAAACTCGACAGCCTTTAGCCTTGAATGTTATTTGGGCTCAAAAATATTTGTCCAATGTGTTAAATTTGGGTCATTAGTCTGTCCTCTGGAAACATGTGAATCTGAAAAACACCCCAATCAAAATTACCTGGAATGCTTGCTAAAATGCAGGTTCTTGGATCCCACTTCAGGTCCAGTGTACCAAAATCTCTAGCACCTGGAAAAAAAGTATTTTATATATGCAGGAACTTTTTTATGTCTATCAAAGTTTGAGAAGCACTGCCTTCAAGAAGTGACTTTTGCAACTTTTAAAAATTTCTAAGGTAATAAATAATTTTGATATCCCAATCTCTTTCTCTCTGTCTCTCTCTGTCTCTCTCTGTCTCTCTCTGTCTCTCTCTCTCTCTCTCTCTCTCTCTCTCTCTCACACACACACACACACACACACACACAAAGAGAGACAACTGAAAAAATATTTTAAGGAGGAAATACCTTAAGTACATGTGCTAGTCATCTTTCCATTGCTGGGAAAAAATACCTGAGAAAATCAACTTGGAAGGAGGAAAAGTTTATTTTGACTTATGGTTTCAGAGGTTGCTTGTCCTGTTGCTTTTTAGCCTGTGGCAAGGTAGGATATCATGGTGGAGCAAAGCTGCTTACCTCATAGCAGCTGAGAAGCAAAGAGAAAAAGGAAGGGCTGGGGTCCCAAAATCCTTTTCAAGGGCACATACTTAATGACCTAACTTCTCCAACTAGGCTCCACCTCCTAAAAGTGCTAGCACTTCCCAATGTGCCATAGGCTGGTGACCAAGTCTTCAACACATGACCTTTTGTGGAACATTTAAAATTCAAATCACAACAGTACAATAAAGATTTTATAATCTTTCTAAATGCTGACAGTTACACAGATGTATTTTAAGACAATAGTGTTTCAAGACCTGGCTTTTACAAAACAAAGCTCTAGGAATATATGTTCATAGTATATTTAAGTTTTTTGTTACTTTTCTCATCTATATGTGGCGAATATGTAATACCTCTTACTATCCATTCCTTGGTACCAGTGGTTCCCCAAATCAATGCTTGTTAATGCAAGACTTTGTGAGCCCCACCTCCTAGAGTTTCTGATCCAGTAAGACAGGGATGTGGCCAAAATAATGTATTTCTAAAAAGTGAGGGGGGAGGAAGAAGGATGGGGAAAATGAGAAACTGTGGAATGAAGTTGATCAAATTATGATATCATAGTGAATTCCACCTTTGTGTCTGTGTATAAAACACCAATTTAAAAAATATATAAACAGAAGGAAGACCAGTAGAGTAGATGAAGGGGAGAAGGGGAAGGATGAAGGAGGAGGAAAGTGGAAATACTGAGGATTGTAATGGGACAAATTATATTCCATGCATGTGTAGAGATGTAAAAATGAACCCCACTATTACATATAACTATAATGCAGTAATAAAACTTTTTTAAAGTTTGCAGACTGATCCTGCTGCTCCAGGGACCACACTTTGAATACTATAGCCTTATATATTCCAGTTTCTTTTATTTAGTCCACAGAGCATAGAAATCCCCAAGTTTCCTGATTTTTTTTATTGGTGATTTCTAAGCACATTTGCTCTATTTCATGATTTTTTTATTACTGCTTTCCAACTACATTTGTTTCAGCTGGCCTTCTACTTGCTCAGACTTTGCTTGCATTGTGTAATGAACATATTGGATTCAGCTGGTGTTTCCCTTAAGCCTGCCAAGTGCTCTCCAACCATTGTCTTATTGGCATGTTTCCTGACTATGATGCTAAAGCTGTTCTTTTGATTCCTCCATTTTTTTCAGAATGCAATAAGGTGGCTCAAGTCCCAGTCTAGTGGTGTTGGTTGTTCTGTAAACTTAGATTATTGTTGTCTCAGAGATAGAAGATCCATCTGTCAAAGATGTCATTCTGATACTATTAAACATTCTTCCTCCAAGGGGCTGCTAGGTCTCAGCCTGTCTACTGGCTATGGGGTAAAGAAGAAATGTGTTCTATTGTGCCTTATGCTATTTGGAAATTCACAAGCCAAGAATGAGACGTCTTTGGAAATTTTATATATCTAGTGGGAATTGAACAATGCAACAAATTATTATATTGCCTTCTATTCTCCCCAAACATAAATGTGACTTTTGTTCTAGCCATGCTTTCCAATTTGTCTTGGCTGTGAAGAAAGGGGAAAAGAGACACAGAGGTAAATTTAATACCTCTCTGAAAAAACATTCCAAGAATGGACCAGCTAAAGTTGTTTAATGCAAGAGATAGGAGACTCATTACTGTCCTGAGAAACCTTCTGTAGGCAGCCATCCTCTTATGGTCATGATAAGCTGATTAATTCCTTGAATGTTTTCAAGTGAAATATAATTTGTGAATCTGATGTCATTGGGTATATTCTTTCCCACACTTGTGCCCAAAAGATCCCTCTGGGCCACAGTGGTGCTACAGTAGTCTTGAAAGTTGATCCTAACATTTCCCATTAAAATTTCTAGGTCAAAATTATCTCTTCTATATTCTGTGATTGGTTTATCTGGTGAGTCGAATGGGATCCCTGAGTTCTCATCCAGACCACTGAGCAGAGTTTAACTTCTTTCCTGAGGAAAACTTGCACCTTAGGTCCATCTGGGGCCACTTCTGTTTAAAGGCAGGATATGTTATATCTAGGTATGAATAACAACCAGGATAAATATGTCAAAATATATTCAACTGTCATGTATATCTAAAAAAAAAGAACAAAGAAAAAAATGCTTAACTTTTTCATATAGTCATCTGAAGACACAGGTTTCATGAGTGTCAACAGTATGAACTATCTACATTACAGATAATTATTAGAAGTCTTATTTTTGAACCAGTTTGCAGCTTTGGCTAAAGTCCTGGTTGAGATTTTACTTGCAAGAGACAATCTAGGTTATCTGCCAATAATTTCAGCCTCATGTTAAGTCTTAAATCCCCTGAAATCAATGCTTTCAAATTGTGTGTTGGTGGCAATAGAATCCTTCTTCAGCACATAACTCCACTGCCACTTAAATGGTAAGGGGGTACTCCTGGTAACCATTTTATGTGATATGGCCTTAGTTTCTCATGCAGTTGATTGGTTCAGACTTGATCTTGTGATACTGACTGGACAAAATAGAAGGCCTTCCCTGAAAATTTGGAATTGGGATTGAGATTCCAGTTTGTATCAGGATTGGGAACATGAAAGGAGACAATATAAATCCATGGGTGGTGGTGTAAATCTATTTTTCCCAATGCAATTTGGAAAGCAGAGAAGCCTAGAAAGGAGAGAGAAGAAAGGAGAGGAAAAGTAACTCAAGACAAAGAGAGAGAAATAAAAACTTGTAGAGTGATGCAGAGATGAAAAGAATGAAGTGCTGTGTTCTAAGTCCTCATCCTAATTCATTTTCAAGGCCATTGAGGTTCATGTTATTATAGCTTAATAATAAATGATGACTTTGATTATATTCATTTGAATCCACTTGAATCTATTTCTGTTAAATGCAGCCAAAAAAGTCCTAAGTACAACAAATACCTTCCCCGAACTACTATCAAATGCTATGTCTTGGCTTGTATCAGAATCCTACAAAAAGATATTTACATATCATACAGTGACATGGTTGAAATACCCCAATTTGTGTTGCTAGTTGGGTGAAAAATCTTATGCAGACTTGAATCTTATTTGTGTGAGTGGGGTTATGTGTGCAGATAATGTTAATTTCACCACCAAAATGATAACTATTTTGTAGTCATCTGACTGTTGGAGCGCCTAATATGTGCCAAACATATGATAAGTGCTGGTTTAAAAAATGACAATGTCTCCCTTTAGTTAATGAGAGTTTTATAATCTGTTTCCCTAATTATCTTGCCTGCCAGGAAGCTCCTGGATAAATTTGTCAGTTATAGTGATTATTTGATTATTTCACTATATCATTTTATTTCTGTTATAGTCTCATTTCTTTATATGATTTCTGACTACACTTTAAATTCCTTTCAAGTAGCCTGTGTTCACACATCTAAGAATTTTCATTTTTTAAGTTTGCTAGAATAATTTCACAAAAAGGTGGAACACTGATTATTTGGAATTAGTACTAATAAAATTTGATTCCATGCAGGCTGATTTGTGGAATGGAGATGATATTAAATCAGAAGTCAAGTCATGGTATGGCCATGCTTTCTATCTATCACATGAATGAGGGAGGAGGGAACATCAATAGAGGTGGAGAAAAGGAGAGAATAAGAGCACACAAGTGTCAGAGTAAAACACTAAGCTAGGCTTTGAATGTTGACATTCATTCTTTCATTTCTCCTCCAGAGATTGATGGAGTGCTTAGAAGGAAATGTGTGGAGTGCTGAATAGCAGAGACAGAGTTCTCTCTTACTTTTCACACCATCACCAAGGGATCTTCATTTAAAACCTTACTTAACTGACACAGAATTAATACTGCAGACCCAGGATATTTTTTCTTTTTGCTTCAAGGCTAGTTTTTTGGTGGGTCTTCTGGATTTATTTCTGATCTATGTTACTGGATTCCACTTTTCACTCACGGACCTAATTAGTGCCTGGGTGGCCTCTCAGCCTTCACTAAGCTCTTGGTATTTACTGCACATTTCAAAGCCAGGGATAATTCAGTACTGGGCCTGCACCTGATGGTTTATCTCACTGTGGTCAATGTCAAGTCATAAGATGGGAATGAGTACTTGATATTGGTAGCTGGCATTGCGTGCAAACCAGAAATTTAGAGTGAAAATCCAGCTGCTTGAGCTCTTTCACATTTTAACAATGAATGTTTACTGGCCAGGGAAAGGAGGCCTGTGTAGAAAAAAGAATGGAAGATAGAAAATCCCCCAATCTCCATTACTAAAATTAGAGCTTTTTTTATTTCTTTTCACTAGATATTCTAATAAGTCAATTATATGTTGACATGAAGAAATTTTCCTTCACTGTGTCACTGCAAATTAATTCCATGAGATTCATACAAAATTCATCATCACTTCAGAGCCTGAAGAGTGATTATGATGTATGAGCATATAAACAATGCACATATGCATGCACATGCACACACAGACGCCCCTAGTGGTGAAATTCTCTTCCAAATCAATGAAGTTTTGAATTGTAAGTGTATGTTTTAGCCCACTCTAATATATAAGACTGTACTGTAAATATTGCTTTGGAAAGTTGAAAGAAAAAAAATCCAACTAAATATTTCCATTTTATAGAATTGAGTACAATTAAAATGCTTATACATATACACAATGGTAAACAGGACTAACCATTTGGTTTAATCATACATCCTCGATTTTTTAGAATGTGCTTTGACTCCCAACTGGTATTCTAAAAACAGAAAACTTCCTATGATAGTGAATGGAATTTCAGAATCTGAAGAGGCCTTCCTTGATGTCTCATAATTGATCACAAAGAACAAGAATGCTCAATGAACACAATTATAAAGTTAATTTAGGGAAGACTGCCCAAGCGATTATTTATTGAAAATCACTGTGTTTGGTTACAGTAGATTCTGTACTGGAAGTAGATTTTTCTATAGTATGCATAACAAATTAGGTGAGATATTTCATTTATAGGCAACATTATCACACTATTACTTTCATCTCTGGGATGTTCTAATATGTCCATAGGAATGTTCAGAACCATGTTCTGCAAATTCAAATCCTTGAGCAATACAAGGCATAGGGGTTCGGGAAACTGTCACTTAAGCTAAAATCTTCTAACCCAACTTTTTTCAAGATGACCCTAGTTAAAGGACAGTTTTTCTTTCAAGTGTTCTTAAAGGTCTTAGATGGCAAAGAAGCAGCCTATAAAAACTAGTAATGGACCCACAAAAGAGCTCACTAGTCTATAAGTGTTTCTTTTTCTTTTTTTTGGGGGGGGTGCTTTTTTTATTGTAAACAAATGGGATACATGTTGTTTCTCTGTTTGTACATGGCGTAAAGGCATACCATTTGTGTAATCATAAATTTACCTAGGGTAATGTTGTTTGATTCATTCTGTTATTTTTCCCTTCCCCCCACCCCTCCCACCCCTCTTTTCCCTCTATACAGTCCTTCCTTCCTTCATTCTTGCCCCCCTCCCTAACCCTAACTCTAACCCTAACACTAACCCCTCCCTCCCCCATTATGTGTCATCATCCACTTATTAGTCATATCTTTCATCCTTTGGTTTTTTGAGATTGGCTTATCTCACTTAGCATGATATCCTCCAATTTCATCCATTTGCCTGCAAATGCCATAATTTTATCATTCTTTATGGCTGAGTAATATTCCATTGTATATATATATACCACAGTTTCTTTATCCATTCATCAACTGAAGGGCATCTAGGTTGGTTCCACAAACTGGCTATTGTGAATTGAGCAGCTATGAACATTGATGTGGCTGTATCTCTGTAGTATGTTGATTTTAAGTCCGTTGAGTATAGGCCAAGGAGTGGGATAGCTGGGTCAAATGGTGGTTCCATTCCAAGCTTTCTGAGGAATATCCGTACTGCTTTCCAGAGTGGCTGCACTAATTTACAACCCCACCAGCAATGTATGAGTGTACTTTTCTCCCCACATCCTCTCCAACACCTGTTGTTGCTTGTATTCATGATAATTGCCATTCTAATTGGGGTGAGATGGAATCTTAGGGTGGTTTTGATTTGCATTTCTCTTATTACTAGAGATGTTGAACATTTTTTCATATGTTTGTTGATTGCTTGTAGATCTTCTTCTGTGAAGTGTCTGTTCATTTCCTTAGCCCATTTGTTGATTGGGTTATTTGTATTCTTGGTGTAGAGTTTTTTGAGTTCTTTATATTTTCTGGAAATTAGTGCTCTATCTGAAGTATGAGTGGCAAAGATATTCTCCCACTCTGTAGACTCTCTCTTCCCATTGCTGATAGTTTCCTTTGCTGAGATTATAAATACATTCACACATATAAAATATAGAACAACTTGGATACATGTCCTAAAAATAGAAGGTCCTAATATTGAACGTATTAACTGC